>NC_053158.1:138577745-138918102 GCF_016835505.1 Polypterus senegalus | reverse complement strand
TGTACCAGTTTTACTTTACATTGTGGTTCTTGTCATGTTCTGGTGTTTGTTTTCAATTTAAATTTTAAGATAATCAATGGTCTTGTACAATATTCTAAACATCTTTCTGGAGCTTTTGGACACCAAGGTGTAGTTCTTCCTTCTAGAAGTGTTTAATGTTTATGTTTTGCCATTTGTCTTTCTGGCAAGATTGTGGGGGCCAAGAGAAAAAAAAATGTCCATTATTAGAAGAAGACGACGCTTTTGTTGTTCCCCTGAAGGTGGGACTTCTTGTTTAGTATACGTCATTTCTATTAGGATAAATAGCGCTTTTTTAAGGATGTCAGGAAGAAGAACAACAACAACAGAGAGAAGAAAATAGAAGAACTAAAATCAGATCACTGACTGTAATATGCATAAAAGAAACTAGAACTACTCACGGACCATCTGGTGAGGTGAAGGACAACATTCGGCTTAGGGGACAATATGCACTAACCTCAAACTTCAGATCATCAAGGTTTTACTTTTATGCATTGCTGCTTATTATTATTATTTTTATTCATTCGCTGTATACATCCAAGTTACAATTGTGTAAGGCAGGGCTGTTCAAATGGGGACTACTGTGAAATCTGAGAGGGGCTGGAGAAAAAAAAAACAAATCTACAGGGGTTCCAAGGCCAAACCACCACTCAGCCCCCACAGAGCATTCTATCTAATATAGATGGTCTAAATCAGTCCTGATGGTTTACTGGCTTCACATGGAAGAATTTGATGATAATGGTTACGTGGACATCTGGGACACCTGTAAATCACTATTCAATTCAATCCATAAATACAGGGGGCGGGATGGTCCACCACAGAACAACCAGAAAAGACAGCAGAGAATAGTACAGATTATTATGGAATTGCAGAACCCAGAGGAAATTTATATTTAAATACCCATATAGACTAATAGGGATAAAACTAAAATGCAGCTACAAAAAAGCCATTTTAAAAACCTTTTAAAATTGTTCTACAGTATTGGCAAATTTTTATTGATAAAGTATTCCGTATTTTAAGTACATAACAGCAAAAGGCTGCTGCACCACTTCTTTTCAGGTTGGCTCTTGGAATTATATGCATTCCTTAATTTGAAGATCTGAGAATACAACTTGGAATGTAAGGGGACAGACATTCCAAAATATAGGACAGGGTGAGATTATTTAAGGTTTTGTAAACCATTAGTAGTATGTTAATGCCAAATTTAAATGACACAGGTAACCAGTGTAACAATGCTAAAACTGGTGAAATGTGCTTAGATTTTCTTTTCCCAGTTAAGATTCTTACTGCTGCATTCTGCAGTAACTATAAACAATTGATGTCTTTGTAGTCCTATAAGGAGGGCATTATAGTAATCTAGTCGACTGAAAACAAAAGAGTGAACAAATTTTTCAATGTCTTGTAAAGTTATAAAAGTTCTAACTTTAACTATATTCCTTAAGTGAAAAATGCAGTCCCAGTAATCTGATTAATTTGTGATTTAAAATTCAGGTCAGAGTCAATAGTCATCCCTAAATTCTTTACCTCCAAATTGACTTTTAATCCTAAGGGAGCAAGTTTATTTCTGATATCCTCACTATTTCCATTTTTGTCAGTAACTAAGATTTCTTTTTTCTCCTTATTTAATTTGAGAAAGTTGCTGCTCATCCATTTGGAAATACAAATAAGACACAGGATCAGAGAGCCAAGAGCGTCGGGGTCATCAGGTGCTTTTGATAAATACAGTTGTGTGTCATCTGCATAGCTGTGGTAGCTCACCTTGTGCTTTGAGATAATCTTACCTAATGGAAGAATGCAGATCGAAAAGAGCACGGGACCCAGAATAGATCCTTGTGGTACACCATATAAAACATCATGGGTCTCTGAAGTACAATCACCACAACTAATAAAGAATTTTCTACCTTTTAGGTAAGGCTGAAACCAATTTAAGATGTTGCCAGAGAGGCCCACCCATTGTCTAAGGTGATTTATAAGAATACTGTGATCAATAGTGTCAAATGCTGCACACAAGTCTAAAAGAACAAGAACAGGTATATGGCCTCTGTCCACATTAGCCTGCAAGTCACTTACTACTGTAACCATTGCAGTGTCTGTACTGTAATTTCTTCTAAAACCTGGCTGAAACTTGTCAAGAACAGAATGTTTATTCAAGTAACCATTAAGCTGCTTAATGACTGCCTTTTCTAGAATTTTATTTATAAAAAGGAGGTTAGATTTTGATCTAAAATTGTCAAAAACAGAGTCAGGATTATTTTTCTCGAGCAGAGGTTTGATAACTGTAGTCTTAAGACAGTCAGGGAAGATCACTATATCTAATGATGAGTTCACTATGTCAAGTATAGTATCAAATAGCACAACAGAGACAACTTTAATAAAGCTTTTTGGAATTGGATCAAGGGTGCAGGTGGAGGGTTCCAGTTGAGAAATTATTCTACATAGTTCAGTTAGATCAGTTCTGGTGAAATAATTTAACTCAGTGGTTCTCAACCTGTGGGGCAGGCCCCCCTAGGGGGGTGCGAAGATGTAAAAAAAAGAAAACAAGAATCAAAAAAATGAAAAAAGCATCTGCTGAAACCAAAACAAACTTAACTTTATCTACATTTTGATACTAGAACAATAAATATAATAAATATAGAGTTAGGTAAATGTCGATAAAAGTTAAGTAGGTATAATATGCATCTACATTTCAAAAAACTGTTATGAAAACTCAGGTCGTAAATACTTAAAGGTTGAGAAACACTGATTTAACTTGCTAAAAATGGATTCAGTCGGATTAACTTTGGGGGGATGAACTATATTATTTCTAATGTCATTAATTTTGTGTTTAAAAAATATAGCAAAAGCCTCACAAGTTTTATTAGTAGTTTTTAAGAATCATTCCATTGAGTGAGCTTGGTTTAGAAGATGATCAATAGCTGAGAATAAAACTCTTGGAATACCAGCAATATCATTTATAATTTTAGAGAAGGAAAAAACAGACTGCTCTGTTATATTCAGTTATTTTAGCCTTCAATATTTCATAATGGGCTATCAGTTTAGTTTTTCTCCATTTATGCTCAGCTCCCCAACATTTTCTCTTTAACTCAGATACCCTTTGGGTCTTCCAGGGTATAACAGTGGTGGAGGATTTCTTAACTGCCTTTTCAGGGGTAACTATGTCAACTGCAGCGCTTACCTTAGCATAAAGACTTTCCACCTTGCTATTAATGTTATTACTGTTGTTGAGTTGATCACTACAAATGGACTGATTTTTTAGAATATTGGCAAAGTTTGAAGCTGCAGATGTATCAAAGTAACATTTTTTTTAACAATATGCTTCTCATTATTTGTAGTTATCTGTAATTTTACATTAAATAATATGAAAAAGTGGTCTAATATATTGATATCCATGACCTGACTCACGTCAACTTTTAATTTTATAAACATCAGCATTGTGCAAATCCTTTAGAATGATAAAGGGAATACTACCGTATATACTCACGGATAAGTTCTCCCACGGATAAGTAGGGAGTTGATTTTAACGTATAATTTCTGGTATTTTATAATCTATACTAATAAAAGGCAAAGCCCTCACTGACTCACTCACTGACTCACTTATCACTAATTCTCCAACTTCCCGTGTAGGTAGAAGGCTGAAATTTGGCAGGCTCATTCCTTACAGCTTACTTACAAAAGTTAAGCAGGTTTCATTTCGAAATTCTACACGTAACAGTCATAACGGTCGACAACGTCCGCCATGTTGAACTTTCTTATTTATGGCCCCATCTTCATGAAATTTGGTAGGTGGCTTCCCTTAGCTAACCGAAACCAATGTACATACTTATTTCGGTGGTATGACGCCACTGTCAGCCGCCATATTGAATTTTCCAACATCACTAATTCTCCAACTTCCCGTATAGGTAGAAGGCTGAAATTTGCAAGGCTCATTCCTTACAGCTTACTTACAAAAGTTAAGCAGGTTTCATTTCGAAATTCTACGCGTAATGGTCATAACGGTCAACAACGTCCGTCATGTTGAACTTTCTTATTTATGGCCCCATCTTCTCGAAATTTGGTAGGAGGCTTCCCTGCACTAACTGAAACCAATGTACGTACTTATTTCGGTGGTATGATGCCACTGTCGGCCACCATATTGAACTTTTCAACAGTCTTTGTTACTTATGGGCCCATCTTCAAGAAATTCTATTGATCAAAGAACTGTCACTTACCGAGTGGTTTCCATGCCGGAGATACCACCTACCTTTTCCATTCTCTTTGTTACATATTGCACGGCCATATCAGGCTCACTCTTGATATCCGGAGGAACAGTGTGTCTTATGTATTAAATGACTGGGACAGGTTCAAGGTGTGGACTGATGACGGTACAGGAGATAATTATACTACACAGGAACACTAGAAGAGTGAAATGCTTAAGCCCTTCACCTATGGTTCTGCATGTGAGTTGATGGCTGCCGCTGAATTGTTCGGTTGTCGCTTTCAAGTGTACCGAAATAGCCAAATATTTTACACCTTTCGACAACCGCCAATGCCTCTTAAACATCTTAGATTCACAGGTGACGATTTCAGTAGTGGACACTTTGATGTTTATGAATGTTTAAACTCTCAAAAGCTGGATGTGATTTTATCGATGAAACTGGTTGTGTGCTTACAACGCTTGACAGATGCCGAATGTCACTTCAACACAACAAATCCTGCAAATAATGTCGTAATTGAAACAAACCATGAAACTCAAACCGATTATGACAGCAGCAATCCAAGCTATGAGATTTGAAACAAGATTACTGTTCACATGGCCAACTGTAAGTTGCATGCTCAAGAGTAAGCTCAGCGCACAGCTTGGTCATGTTACAATTGGAGGGCCGAACTCACAACGTGGCACACAAAGAGATCCTTAACAAATAATTATTGATATATTTTTCCTCAGTTTAAAAAGGTTTAATTTTCTTCTTAATAAAAATTTTAATGCAGTACTTCGACGATGCGAAGCTGGCGGGTATTTTGCTAGTGGTCATATAAGTCAAATGCAGAAAACTCACGCTACTGGTCCAAGAGATTATGATATGCTAACGCCCACCTGAGAGAGTAACCACGGAGCACACTGCCTTTTTTCCTATGTATTGTGCATATGTGACCACACGGTAATACCCAAACTATTCCGAAGCAACGTTGCACTGATTTGTGTTTTTTGTATCTCACACCCTCATACACCTTTATCGTAAAAGCATCCCTTATCTACGATGGAGCATTTGATCAGAAGAAAATATGCAGCTGGTTTTAAATTAAACTTCGTTGAAGTAGCAAAAGAAATTGGTAACTGTGCTGCCGCAACAAAATTCGATGCGCCTGAAAAACTGATGCGAGATTAGAGGAGGCAAGAAGATGTAAAAAAGAAAAAAAAAAAGTTAAGCGTGACATTTTTGAATGGGTACATAAGTTGGGGTCTGATTTTATGATCGATTTTTCATGTTTCAAAACCCGACTTATACGTGAGTATATATGGTAATTTCATTTGATTTCATTAAACATTTTGATGATCTGCCTTTTTTAATGTAACAAAATGACAGCAGGAATAAATAATGTAAATAAATAATTCCATTAATAGGACAATAATAGGATAATAATAATAGGACACACAAACATCCCTGTATGTGAGTATGAGGGCTATGTTATCATATCATCAGCTTTTGTCTCTGTGTGACAGTCAAGAGGGCACCAAACAAATCAGTACTTTTTCTATCTGTTTTTTCTTATATCCTATGATATTTTTTTAATTTTAAATGATGCTTCATTAGATTATAGTGTCGGTTCTCTTTGCATTTATTGGAATGCAAAATGCAAGGCATTTTATTAGTATACCCAGCAAATGACCTGGAATGGACATGTCAAGAATGATGCCTTTGAGAAATGTCATATGTATTGTAGAATGTAGTCATACTCTGTTGAATTCATTTGAACTAGATGATGCTTCTGCACTAAGATTTAAGCACTAGACCAATAGTCCACAATTTATTATGGATTTGACCAGCTGTTATATAAATATATAATGCTGGCCAGAAAAGCATATAACTTAAAATGCCAAGGGAAAGTTTGGGGTACCACCCTGGTAACCCCTTTTTATATGAACAAGAAAGATGACTGGAACACACGTGTCAGTTGAAACTTTTGTGTTTACCTTAAAGTGCACATAATAAGAATTCATTAAATACAATATTTTAGTGCCCTACATTTTATTTTTCTAAATATATACTTTCAAGATGGGAAAATTAACACCATAAGCACCTTGCATTTTCAAAATCAGAATCTACTCATTCAGCCTGGTGACAATGGCACTAGATAGTGAATAATAAATTTAAGGATCAGTCTCCATAAATTACCTCCTTTATGCCACTAAGCATGTTACATTATTTGGCAGTACTAACTTGGTAATTAAATGTCTTTATGTAAGCTAACTTGGGTCAAAGTGTGAGAAAAATTCTGCTTTACTTTTTTATTCATAGTATCTTTCAATTTGTTTATTTAAGCAATATATACATTATACAAATGTATACTGGAAAGTGTTAAAATACGACAATTGTCAGACTAGTACAGGGCCTGTACTCTGAAGTAATACAAAAAGGAAAATGTTATGACTTAGAGTCCATTGTACCCTAGAGAAAAGAATAATGCATCACAACCCAACCCAGGTGTATAATTACTGGGTTCTTTACATCCACTGTCCACTGGTAATGCCCTCCTTCACCTTCAATAAAGAGGCTGATAATCTATGTACCAAAGGGACAGAGTCATGTACGCAGAGGAGGTGATTTTTTTGTCAATAAGTCCTGTCAACAATCCAATTATTATTTAAATGCCCATGTAATTGTTTTAGGGCCCAAAATCTTCCTTTTACCATAAAAAGTATAAATTATTTTTTTTGTTTCTGTTCTTTTCTCAGAAAAGGAGTGGAAGTCAGTCATACACAGACTCCACTCTCGCTCTATATATTCCAAGCAGTTAATCATTCAACATATAATCTTTCAATTACATTTATCTCGTTTAAAATTGTCCAAAACGTATCCAGGGCAAGATCTAACCTGCAAGCATTGCAATGTAGCTCCAGGGCCACTGGGCGACATGTTTTCGGAATGCAACAAATTCACATTTTTTTGGACAAAAATATTTGAATTAAAATTTGACAGCCTTGGGGTCACAATAACTCCTGACCCATTAACATCTACTATATATTTGGTGTACATCCCAGATGGACTTAAAGTAGAGATGGACAAATTGATTGTAATTGCCTATACCACACTACTATCACATAGACTTATCTTGTTAACTAGAAGAATCATAACCCACCTCTATATTATTTGAAATTGGAAAAAATCAAATTGTGGCAAAACTTTTTAAAAACATGGACATGACTTAATTGAAACAAAAAAGTAGGAATAAGAATTCAAATTGGGGGGAAATGTTTTTTTTTTCCTCTCGCATGGGAAGGGATTGAATTCTTTGTCTGTTAGATTTTATTTTTTCTATGTTTTCTTCATTTTTTTAATTCCAGATTGATTTTAAGGTTATTTGTTGTAAAACTTAAGCAATTATTATTTCGTGATTATGCACTAAGTTACTTTCTTTGAAATAAAATAAAAAAAAATTGTGATATGGTAAGACCAGTTTCCTTACAAAAGCTCCTTTCTTTACTTTTATTATTGGTAACATTTCTGTCATTATGCAACATTAGGCTCCTGATCAAATTTCTTGATACAAAAACTTTGTTCTTACCTGTTTTGATGTAAACTGCATAATTCTAAAATAATGTATTAAAAAAGGTAGCAGTTTGTTTCATACAGTGAACATTTGAACTTTTCAATCAGGTTGTCTGTTGTCTAGGCATTGATTTCACCATCTTAGTTTGTATAATTAAATGTCTTGTTTTAAATTTCTGGTCATAGCCTTGTCTAATGTATAACTAAAGAACAAATGGCATAAATTTCAACACACTGTATAAAAATGCAGTGGGTTAGGATAATATTATTGTAACCTGGGAGGTTTTGTAACCAAAGCTGTTTACAAATGTATATCATTTTTGGCTATAACACATGGAAAAACACAGATGATGACAACTTCAGTTGTAATTATATACAAATTTGTATGTTACGTAATGCTAACCAGAACATTTCAAAACAGCTACCAGGTACAGTATGTTTATGAAATGTAAGATGGTAACATATCTTCCTCAAAAAAATTAGATTCTTCTAATCTTCTAATCTATGGTTCTATGCAAAATGTTCTGTCATATAAGACATCACTTGTAGGAGAGGCAGATACAAATGGAAAACATTGTGCAAGTCAGCAAAGTTACTAGGTAAAACAGGATGGCCTTATCAAGTGGTGGCTTATAAATGATAAGGGTTATGCAGAATACCATCATTTAGTTTTTTTTTTTTGTTTTTTATAAATGTTTCTTCTGTAGGGTCTCCTACCACATTTGTTTCATTGCTTGATGTGTATTATATGTTTTACACAATGTACACCAGAAAAAAAAATGGTGATACAAAAGGTATACTGAATTGTAATTCAGCAAGACACAAATCTGAACTAGTTATAATTTGTACCTCTTGTTAATTGATTATTCCCCCAAATCCGCAGTACCTTCATTGACATAATTGAATACTTTCCCAATATCGATTCAAATACCCGAATTGTGACAAAGGGACAATAAACTGTAATGTTTAACTTACAAGGGTTTGGGTGGAAGAATCCAGAACCTCTTGCAAACTTTTATTTTGAAAAGACTGCCTTGTTTAATGTTAGGACAGGACAGACTTTTATTATGAAACAACATTTCAGTGACTGGTTATGCAGGAGCTTCAGTACAGTCATGGCTGAAATTATCGATACCCTTGGAATTTTTCCAGAAAATGCATCCTTTCTCCCAGAAAATTGTTGCAGTTACAAATGTTTTGGTATATACATTTATTTCCTTTATGTACATTGGAACAACAAAAGCCAAATCTGACATCATTTCACACAAATCTCCAAAAATGGGCTGGACAAAATTATTGGCACCTTTTCAAAATTGTGGGTACATCGTTTTATTTCAAGCATATGATGCTTGTTTGAACTCACCTGTGGCAAGAAACAGGTGCTGGCAATATAACAGTCACACCTGAAGCCAGTTAAAATGGAGAAAAGTTGACTCAACCTTTCTGTTGTGTGTCTGAGTGTGCCACACTAAGCATGGAGAACAGAAAGAAGAGCAGAGACTTGTCTGAGGACTTGAGAACAAAAATTGTGGAAAAATATCAACAATCGCAAGGCTACAAGTCCATCTCCAGAGATCTTCATGTTCCTTTGTCCACTGTGCGCAACATAATTAAGAAGTTCACAACACATGGTACTGTAGCTAATCTCCCTGGATGTGGACAGAAGAGAAAAAATTGATAAAAGACTGCAATGAAGGATAGTCCAAATGGTGAATAAACAGCCCCAATCAACTTCAAAACATATTCAAGCTGTTCTGCAGACTCAGGGTGCAACAGTGTCAGCTCGGACTATCCGTCGACATCTGAATGAAATGAAATGCTATGGCAGGAGAGCCAGGAAGACCCCACTGCTGACACAGAAACATAAAAAAGCCAGACTGGAGTTTGCCAAAATGTACTTAAGGAAGCCGAAAATCTTCTGGGCGAACGTCCTGTGGACAGATGAGACCAAGGTAGAGCTTTTTGGTAAAGCTCATCATTCTACTGTTTACAGAAAACAGAATGAGGCTTACGAAGAAAAGAACACAGTACCTACAGTCAAACATGGTGGAAGTTCTAAGATGTTTTGGGGATGTTTTGCTGCCTCTGGCACTGGATGCCTTGACTGTGTGCAAGGCATCATGAAATCTGAAGACTACCAAAAGATATTGGGGCAAGATGTAGGGCCCAGTGTAAGAAAGCTGGGTCTGCGTCAGAGATCATGGGTGTTCCAGCAGGACAATGACCCCAAACATACCTCTGAAAGCACCCAGAAGTGGTTGAAGACAAAGCGCTGGAGAGTTCTGAGGTGGCCAGCAATGAGTCCGGATTGAAATCTGATTGAACACTTATGGAGACATCTCAAAATTGCTGTTGGGAGAAGGCGCCCTTCAAATCTGAGAGACCATGAGCAGTTTGCAAAAGAAGAGTGGTCAGAAATTCCAGTTGAGAGGTGTAAGAAGCTTGTTGATGGTTATAGGAAGTGCTTGATTTCAGTTATTTTTTCCAAAGGGCATGCAACCAAATATTAAGTTGAGGGTGCCAATAATTTTGTCCAGCCTGTTTTTTGAGTTTTGTGTGAAATGATGTCAGATTTGGCTTTTTTTCTGTGTGTTTTTGTGTTGTTCCAATGCACATAAAGGAAATAAACGTGTATACCAAAACATTTGTAATTGCAACAATTTTCTGGGAGAAATGGTCATTTTCTGGGAAAATTCCAGGGGTGTCGATAATTTTGGCCATGACTGTATATGTTACTATGTTTCACATTAACAACTTAACATTTGGAAAAGACAGACAAATAACTTGTTAGTGTTTACCACAGAGATGGTGGCAATACTTACTCATGGAGATAAGCAGAGGAGATCCACCAAGAGCATCTGCTGATTTGTTCTGATTCAATATCTGCTCTATCAAGTATTAAGTCAGTAAATACCAAATGTAGGCCAGATATATTACTAGAGACACAGATTGTGGAAACTGAAAATTCTGAGCATAGCTGTTAATTTCCTATAGGTTCCTACTCATGTATGTATTCTGGGAAATAAGAAATGAGCTGATAACTAGGCCAAGCAGTCAGTAGTAAAAGTTATAAATATGCAGTAAACAGTAACTGCATAAAGGGAAGTAAAACCCTTAATAAAAAAACCCAAGTTAATTTGGCAACAGAGCTGGGGTAACGATAAAATTTATATGAAATTCAGAAGGTGCTGGGAAAGAACAAATCAGGAAGTAGAAATATGAGGGATGAAGTCCTAATCACACGATAACATTTTGGGCACATGGTTATACTATTCACTGTTCAGAATAAACAAACATGACACAGTAATATGCTGAGAATGATTTTTTCCTGAAACAGTAAAGTATGTATTACTGCAGTACGATGCATATATGTAGTAAAGAATGCATGTTTTAGAAAAAATGAAATCTAAGGGGCAAAAAGTTACTACAACAGAAAGTATATTAGCACAATGTTAGCAATTTAGTGTCTCAAAATGCTGGTTTGAATTTTTTAAAAATGTTGGACTTTAAAGTAATTTAAACTTTTTTGGAATTTGATGTTCATTTGGTTTAGATATTACGTTGGCTGCAAGTTTTCATCAATTCTCTGTTATTACTGAAACATACCTTTTCCTTCACCTTATGGTGTAACTCTTAGTTAAGTATGATGCCATGCAGTTATGCAGTAGTTTAAAACAAAGTAAATTAAAGAATAAGTTAATACATGTATTTATTATTTTATAAGCTCATCAAGATGTTTTAATGTATTGTAATTAATACCACCAGTTCATTAAAATCCATAATAGATTACAGAAATTCTAAAAATGATCTTTGTCAGTTTTTCCTTTCACTATTTGTAACTAACACATTTTTTTAAATTCATTTTATTGTAATCATTTCATACAAATTAATCAATTTTTACAAAAAGTAGGATTGAGAACACGTCGACCCCCACCCCTGAGAGAGAAAGCATGGCCAATGGGGTAAAACTTAAGGCTTGTAAACATACCTAAATTGATGAGTTTGATAAACAATAGAGATGAATGGAGAAGAAAAAGAAATGCGGAAATAATTGCTTCCTCTGTGCTTTAAAGCTTATTCTAAAGTATTATTGGTTAAATCCTGCCATGTTTTGAAAAAAATCTGTACAGATCCTCTGAGTATTGGATTTTTTCAAATTTCAGATAGTATAAAACATTGGTTTCCCACTGACTTAAAAGAGGAGAGTTAGGATTCTTCCAGTTTAGCGAAATAAGTCTACGTGCCAAAAGTGTAGTGAATGCAATCACAGTTTGTTTGTCTTTCTCCACTTTAAACCCATCTGGAAGAACCCCAAACACAGCTGTTAATGGGTCAGGAGGGATTGTGACACCAAGGCTGTCTGAAAGGTAATTAAAAATTTTGGTCCAGAATGATGTTAATTTGGTGCAGGCCCAGAACATGTGACCCAGTGAGGCTGGGACTTGATTGCAGGGTTCGCAGGTTGGATCATGCCCTGTAAACATTTTGGAGAGTTTTAGGCGAGACAGATAAGCTCGATATATATATTTGAGTTAAATAATTGTATGCTTTGTGCATATGGAGCTCGAGTGAATTCTCTGCATTGCAATTTTCCACTCCTTTTCTGATATATTGATTAAGAGATCTTTTTCCCAGTGTCCTCTTGGATCTTTGAAAAGGAGGGACTGTAAAATAATTTTATATATTGCAGAGATGGTGTCTAAGTCCTTGAAATTGAGCAGTATTTTTTTCAGCATGGACGAGGGTGCAAGATGAGGAAAATCGGGCAGGTTCTGTTTAACAAAGTTCCTAATTTGAAGATAGTGAAAGAAATGTGTAGCTGGAAAGTTAAATTTGGAAAGTAATTGTTCATAGGATGCAAAGATGTTGTCTATATAAAGATCTCTAAGCAAGTTAATTTTTTCCAGATATTAAAAACTGCATATGTTTGCGAAGGTTGAAAGAGGTGGTTCTCTTGCAGAGGTGCCATAGATAAAAGCTTCTCCATCTTAAAATGCTTTCTACATTGGTTCCATATTCTGAGTGAGTGAAGCACAATTGGGTTATCAGTATATTGCAGATAATTTGCATTTATTGGGACACAAAGCAGGGAATATAAAGAAATACTGCAGGATTTTACTTCTATTGCGGACCAGGTCTATGTATGTTCATCTATTTGTGTCCAGGTTTTTATAGCTTGTATGTTTGCTGCCCAGTAATAAAACTGAAAGTTAGGTAGAGCCATGCCGACTTCTGCCTTTGGTCTTTGTAGGGTCGCTCTTTGGATACGTAGATGTTTTGAGTTCCAAATAAATTAGGTTATTGTTGAATCTAATTGCTTAAGAAATGATTTATTAATGTATATTGGAATGTTTTGAAATAAAAAAAGAAGCTTAGGAAAAATATTCATCTTAACAATGTTAATTTTTCCAGCTAGAGTGAAATGAAGGGTTGACCATTTATGCAAGTCTTGCTTCATCTTTTTCCATGCAGACGGCGAAATTTTGTTGATAAAGAGCTTTATGTTTACTTGTAATGTTTACCCCTAGGTACTGTATTTAAACTGTTCTGCAATGATAAAAGGTAGGGTGTCTAATATAATATAATATATGCTCGAGAATTCACTGGAAAGAGTACACTTTTATTCAGATTCATTCTGAAACCAGAGATCTTTTGAAATTCTGTAAGTGCTGTTAAGACTGCAGGCACAGAATTTTGTGGGTCTGATACATACAGTACCATATCATCTGCATATAGAGAAATTTTCTGTTCCAGTCCTTCTCATAACTATCACATTTTTAAATATTTAACACTGAAAACTCACATTCTGTCATCAAACAGCTCATGTTTCCACACCTTCACAGTAGTTTAGATTGTGCTATATGTTAGCCAAACAAATTAAACTATTGTCAAACTTTGAATATATAGACAAAATCTGAATATATAAAGTTTACATCTGAGCATTTAAAGTTTTTTCTGAATACATAAATTCAGCATCTGAATATATGGAGTAAAAAGACTTGGGCATATTTCCAGGAAACTTGGTGGGGGCCTAACACAGTATAGTAAATTAAGTTTGCCAAAATGTGAATTGTAAAAATGTCAATATTATTATTCTAGATTATGTAAGTACAGTACCCTCTAACTTTGTGGAACACATTTATTTTTATATGTGGGTACATTTTTGGACACACCTAATCTAACAAGACAGACAGACAGATAGATACAGTAGATATTGGCATTGTCAAAAGAACAACGAAATTGAAGGTGGTGTCGACTCAGTGTGAGGCATAACAGTTAAAAAACAAGAAAAGGAATAGTAATAAAAACACATTACAAATATGTACAAATTATACTTGTTATATATACAAATTGCACTGGTTGACGTAAGGTCTATTTTGCAGATTTAGAGAATGATATGGCACAGTTTTATTTGCGTTCAGCGCCATTATTGCTTTTGGATATAAGCTGTTTTTAAGGTGGATTTTCCTGCTTTTCATTGCTCTGTATATCTTGCCCGATGGCAAAAGCTGGAAAAGGCAATGACTGGGATGTGGTGAATCCTGTAAAATGTCTATTGCTTTTTTGTGGCATCGGGAGGTGTAGATTTTTCCAGAGTGGGGAGGATACCGCCAATTGTTCTCTCTGCTGTCCTGACAACCCTGTGGAGCCCTTTCCTTTCTGAGGAAGTGCAGCTGCCATACCACACACACAGTCCATACGTGATCACACTCTCGATGGAACAGTGATAAAAGGCAAGGAGCAGATTTTTGGGGAGATGGTTCTTTCTGAGGATTCTCAGAAAATACAATCTCTGTTGCACCTTCTTCAGTAGCTCAGTGGTGTTGGTGCTCCAGGTCAGGTCATCCTCCAGCTCAATGCCCAGAATCCTTAACACCGGTACCATCTCCACACAGGCCTCACCAATGATGAGTGGCTGGATGTCAGTTTTGTTTTTTCTATAGTCAATAACAAGCTCCTATGTTTTTGTGGTGTTGAGGAGCAGGTTATTGACTCTGCACCATTCTGACAGCCGCTCAACCTTGTCCCTGCATGCCAGCTTACCCTCCTTGCCCAAGTTGAGTCCAACCACCGTCGTGTCATCTGCGAACTTTATGATCTTGTTGCTGTGGTGGGTGGAACACAGTCATATGTGTAGAGGGTGTAGAGGAGTGGGCTAAGCACACAACCCTGCAGCTTCGATGCTGAGAGCAGTGGAGGTGTGGGGACCCAGCCTAACCCTCTGGGAGTGACCAGACAGGAAGTCCAGTATCCAAATGGGTCCAGGTCTCCTGGCAGACAGGCGATGACATGAGTCCGCACCAGTCTCTCAAAGCACTTCATAATGACAGATGTGAGTGCCACTGGGCAGAAATCATTCAGACTGTTCGTGATGGATTTTTTCATCAGCGGAACAATGATGGAGGACTTAAGGCAGGAATCTGTTACTGCTATTGATAAAAACAGAAAAAAACTATATACTACCTTGTTTTTTGGTTATGATTTTGTTTGCTTTATAAAAGTATTACATTATTTCCTAAGGATATTGTCTGCTTGCTGTCAGTGACTTTTAGTGACAATAACCAAATTGATGTTTAACTTGTATATTTAGTGTTAATCATGCTACTTAATGTTTAATGAGGGTGGAGTGGTACCTTGTAGTTTTGATTCCTGGCCTTCCCAAGTGGTGCATCAAGTTTACATATTCTCTCAATCATATAGATTGTTGTGGTATGAGTGATTGTCAGTAACTGTGGGTGAGTACTTGTTATAGAATTTAATACTGGAAATCCCTCATTTATCTCTCTCAATCACTAGAAATATGTTTTTTCCTATACATACTGTGGAGTAAATTACATACATCCAGCTTGAGGTCACAGGAAGTCCGCGATCATCCCAGCAGCACTGGGTGCAAGGCAGGACGCAATCCGGTTCGGCTGGACATCATTCATTTGCAGGGAACAATCACATACAAACTCATGCATAAAGGAGAATCAGCCAGGGTGCTTTGGGCAATCCAGAAACAGAAACATCTCATTAAAGTATTAGTATTGTTTTAACCCAGTTGTTTACTACAAATAATATTTTGAAACTGAGTGATCTGGTGGTGTAGCGTTACACAGTGTTTCAACTGTCTGGTTTAATTCCATCCTTGTCTCCGATTACGTATGCGATTCTGTGTATTGCTACGTGAGAAAGTGTAAATGTTCAGTGAAATACAAGGACACTTTCCAAGGGTCATTTCTTTCCTGTGTCCCATTCTATAGTCATAGGCTCTGCATATTTTCCTAAAGATTTCCGGAGAACAGACCTTCTTACATGAATACAGCCTGCTTGTGAAAACATAAACTGATAATTCCAGCACATATCTAGCAGTGAAGCACTAAATGTTGAAAAAGTTACTTATTAAATGAACAATGTGAGTTGTTGCTAAATCTGTTATAGGCATATAGGACTTTATGATCTTCTTGGAAATATTGATGTAACAAAACATCATTTGTAAAAGCAAAAAGCCATCAGTTTTTATGTGTGCTAAGACTATGCAATCATTACCAACCACTACTTTTCTTTTTCATTTTTTGCAGTGGTGTCTTGAGCTACTGCCATTTGATCAAAATATTCTGTAGCTGCCTGTAATTTGGAAAGGAATATTGACAAATTCATAAACAAATTCTTGAGATCTACTGAATCTGTTCTTCTATTACAGGACTACATTGAGAAATGACATTATCAGTTTTGTTAAGGTTTGTTCCATTTTCTAATAAATTCAATTTTCTAACTTTAGCTTGACTACCCCTCGTATTACTGTAATTATTTTTTATTATTTTAAATCATTATTATTTTTTGTATTTCATTTATTTATTTACCTGTTGTAATTGTAATATTCCACTTTAACCTACATGATTTGTATGAAAATGTGCTATAGAAATAGATGCTGTTGTTACTTTCAGACAATGATAACTGTGCATTGTTTATAGTCCAAATATATTTTTCAAAGAATCATGAATTATTTTATCTTTTTAAAATGTATTGCTGTAATAATTATTTTTCAAGTAGTTTGGACACCTTGTTAAAAAATCCACCTTGTTTGAAGAAACTTCCTAGAAGCCATGCCTCATAAAGTAGCTTGCAAAAAGTGGCTGGGCAGGTACCATACTTACAACAACATTGTCATAGTGTAGAACAAGATTTGGCCATAAAATGCCCAGGTTAATTGCATGACTGACTCTAGTACTGAAGGCAGACCACCTTCACAAATCATATATAAACATAGGCAATCACGATGCTGCAGAACTTCATTGGTTGGTAGAGCAGCCTCCCTCCTGAATTATCATGTCCTATGCTTTACTCTGCTACTGAGTGTGCAAGAGTATGCGTGGCATTGTAATGCCTCTCCTGTATGTTCTTGGAGTCAGGTAACGGCATTGCCGTAATTGTTGTTATGTAGGCCTTTTTTTATATTAAAAAAATGAAGGTTCAGCCAGTTTCCTTACCAACAATCCAGCTGTCACATACAGTACACCATCACATCTACCAAGCTACTTTGCATCAAAATAAATGAATCGGGGTTGACCCAGGATACAATGTTTGTCAGTCACATGTTGGCATCACAGATTACTTGTGTGTAATTGAGTATAAGTAGTAGTTAACAAGCATCTTCATTCTCCGTAGTTGCCCTTATTTCAATGAGTGCAGTAAATTGTTCTGACTATATATGGAGAGCCAGACACTGCTGAAAAATGCCTTTTTAATGGTATGTTTTATGCATACACAATAACACTATACAAAAACTGGATGTAGTGCCTCGTTGGTCGGTTAATGGGTTCCAGTACAGCAGGCATGATGGGGTGAAGCTTGGCTGAGAGATTCCAGTGAAGTGACAACGACAACAAGTAGGCTACATAAACAGATGAAAAACCAAAAAGAATTTCTTCAGTGAAAATTTGCAACATTGATCCTCTTAAAAGGGAACTACAATAGAATCAGTACATCATATTAATACATTTTTCAGATTATTTGAATATTTGAACTGTCAACAGACATTATACTAATGGCCTGATGATATGAATTATTATACACATGAGTACACATGAGTTGTCCTTTAGCTTGTTTGAATGCATTTCCCTACTTGATCAAAGGGGTTGTCATTTTCCAGTTTCTCCATAATGATGCATACAGATGGGCAAGTTCTCCCTTCAAGTTTTCTTTTATAAATCCCAACTTTTACATGGTAAGTTGCGTGCTTCTCTTTTTGTACGTGTGCAAGTTTTATAAATTTGAGCCCTGCTGTCCAGGATACTGCCTAGCCCTTTAAAAGAAGACTGGCGTCTAAAATTGAAGGGACACTTGGGGCTGCTGTGGGAAGCTTTTCAAGGGCAACCAGAGGAATTGCCTAGCACTTCTCTGATGTAAGAAACAGTAGATGGGCTTTCCCTGGATAAAATTCCATGAAGGCATTGAAAAGAAATTCCTCCCCACAGACCAGATGAACTTAGATTTAGGAGGAATGTTGACAACAGTTTTCTTGGCAAGAAGAAGTAGAACCAGAGCAGGAAGAAAGACAGAAGAAATGATCACGACACAACATAAAAGCTACACTCAGGTAGGAAAATAAGCCAGCTACCAAAACGGATTAAAAGGGAATTGAAAAATGAGCAGTCCAACCAAGAGGGCTGACTGGTTTATTATTTTTCCCTTATTGCCACCCTTTGACTCTAAGAACCATGTACCTTCCTGCATTAACACATATATTTTTACTAAAATAAGGTAAACCTCTTATCTTTAAATCTATATTTTGCCACTTTGTTATAGTTTGGTGTCAGAGCTGCTCAATGAAACAAGTTACAGCCACAAAGATAAAAATGTATGCCAAAAGAACTACAGATAATGCACTTTTTTATATTTCAAAATGTTATTATTTTTATTTTGAAAAAGCACAAAAAGTTATAAACCTGCAGTGTTCACTGTACGTTTCCCTAAAGTATCATTTTTTTAGATTCTACTTTTTATGGAATTTCACACATAGGCATGACCTGTGAAAACACTTTAGATCGACACCTGTGTGTCAATAAAATAGAAATGTGGATAACCAACTACAATAAAAGTCATCTAATAAATTTATAAATGAGCTGCTGCTTTCCCTGCTAAGTTTCAGATTTTTTTGTAGCTGTGAAAACACTTAAAATTGCTTTGACTGGATTATATTGTATACTACCAAGCTTTTCATAATTTCTTTTGCTTCTACAACAACACACCTTAAAATGTGTATTCTTCCTACATGTTCCTTTTTGTAAAGAAAATATAACAGGAAAAGACTTATATCACTGCATTGAAGGAGGGTGGTCCCATCTACTAATGCAAACATAAATTAGCTTGCATGTGTTCTTCATGATTCAGTTGTTAAAATTACAGATATGACAAGGTTTCTGTGAATAATGGGATTCTTACCATAGTTATCAATTTGAATTGTCATTCTTGGTGTATTTATTTTTTATTCTTTGTTAAGGAGAAACATTTTATTTCTCATAACACAGAAAAATAGCTTCATATGATGGGCACCTTTTGTAGCAACAGCAAGTGGGCGTATACCCAGCATTAGCAAAAACATTTATGTAGTGAGTTAAAAGAAATATGCAGTACATAGAATTAGTCATCATTTTTCCATTTTCTCTGATCACTTTAGAGGCAGCTCCATCTGTGTCTAGATAGCAGCTAAACAATGAACTAAACAATGTGGTTGAGTTTTTACAGCTGTGTGTGGGAGGCGCCACTTTATGAATGAAAGGCTGCTGTTTTTAGTCAGGTCTAGGGCAATTGCAACACTCCTTATATTAGTGTCAGAGCTATGATTAAATAAGAGCCCACTATAGGTCTACATTTTTCACCCTTGTTAAAAAAAAAAAAAAATCTTAGTATTTGATTGTGTGTGTCATTTCAAGCCACAGGGTGTTCTTTTACAATTATTTCCGTGGTGTTCGTTGCACAAATGCATGTTGTCATGTCTCCATCTAATCATTCATGATTCAATTAATAAACACAAGGCTAATTTCCCATTATTACCAAATGTAGGGATGCTCAAGTCATAATGTGTCATTTATTCTAATAACTACAGGAAGCATGTTTTGAAATGCCTTGTTAATTTCTTTTTCATGAAAAGAAAAAACTCTGGGCTGAAAAGACAAGGCTGTGTTTTTATTGATGGCTTTTATTCCACTGACGTGGGGCTCTGGTCTCTTTTTCTCTTTGATTACTTGTGTGGGCTGCATCAGAACCTTTGCACACGGCTGCACCATTACGACAAATCCACTGTGAGTTAGCTTTGTACATGTGCCTTGATCTAGAGGTCACATAAATGAACTGGACGTCATATCCATGGCAGATGAAAGCTCATTGATTCAAAAGTCTTCTTCTGATGGCTGCAGTCTGTCACTGTAATTGAAATGGAGGGTCACTGACTCATTCAATATGAAAAGAGCACTGGCATCATAGATAACTATCTTTACAGTGAGGAAAATATCCATAGAGTTCTGCGGTGTAATAGGAACAACATTTTAAAACCCTTTAAAGAGATGTGGGTGGCAAACAAGTGTTAAGTGCATATTATGTAAACTATCCAGTAGGTTGGATAAATTTAAACAGATACCCAGAAAGCATTTTATATAAAATGGTTATAACTGAATCATATTTTTTATTTTATTTTTGTGCTAAGAATGTATACTGCATTTTAGCCATGTATATTGTTAAAAGTGGAAATATTTTGTTAACATATTCTTTGACTATTTAAGATAACACATTTTACATAAATAATTGTGAAGGCAGCTTTTGTTTAATGTCTGGGGGGTCACAGTACACTAAAAGTTATATGAAAATCACTGTAAATAAAACCTTGATCATTACTGGTAGGTACATATAATTTGTGAATATAGTTTTATATTTTTTCAAATGTTTCCATGTTGTCTTCTACTTTATGTTCAGTACATATCTTTACACAAAGCTCATTCTTCTGAAATTGTTCCAATTAAGTGCCCCGGGTGTCCATGGTGTCAGCATCGCGCTCAAGGTAAGAACAAACCTAGACAGGGTGCAGTCCTCATTCACACCAAGCCAGTTCAGAGTAGCAGCTGAGCCTTTAGGATATAAGAACATTAGAACAATCTAGACGAGAACAGGCCATTCAGCCCAACAAAGCTCGCCAGTCCTATCCACTTGTATTCTCCAAGAAAACATCAAGTCGAGTTTTGAAAGTCCCTAACATCTTACTGTCTACCACACTACTTGGTAGCTTATTCCAAGTGTCTATCGTTCTTTGTGTAAAGAAAAACTTCCTAATGTTTGTGCGAAATTTACCCTTAACAAGTTTCCAACTGTGCCCCCGTGTTCTTGATGAACTCATTTTAAAATACAAGTCTCGATCCACTGTACTAATTCCCTTCATCATTTTAAACACTTCAATCATGTCGCCTCTTAATCTTCTTTTGCTTAAACTGTAAAGGCTCAGCTCTTTTAATCTTTCCTCATAATTCAACCCCTGTAGACCTGGAATCAGCCTAGTCGCTCTTCTCTGGACCTTTTCTAGTGCTGCTATGTCCTTTTGTAGCCTGGAGACCAAAACTGCACACAGTACTCAAGATGAGGCCTCACCAGTGCATTATAAAGGTTGAGCATAACCTCCTTGGACTTGTACTCCACAGATCGTGCTATATAACCTAACATTCTGTTAGCCTTCTTAATGGCTTCTGAACACTGTTGGGAAGTTGATAGCTTGGAGTCCACTATGACTCCTAAATCCTTCTCATAAGGCGTACTCTCGATTTTCCGACCGCCAATTGTGTATTCAAACCTAATATTTTTACTTCCTATGTGTAATACTTTACATTTACTGACATTAAATTTCATTTGCCACAAATCTGCCCAAGCCTGTATGCTATCCAAGTCCTTCTGTAATGATATAACAGATTCCAAATTATCTGCTAATCCACCTATCTTGGTATCATCTGCAAACTTAACCAGCTTGTTACTTATATTCCTATCCAAATCATTTATATATATTAAAAATAGCAGCGCCCTAGCACTGACCCCTGTGGAACACCACTCTTAACATCACCTAGTTCTGATGAGGTTCCTCGCACCATCACCCTCTGCTTCCTGTGTTTCAGCCAATTCTGCACCCATCTAAAAACATCACCCTGAACTCCCACTTCTTTTAGCTTGATGCCCAACCTCTCATGTGGCACCTTATCAAATGCTTTCTGAAAGTCCAGATAAATAATATCATAAGCTCCACTTTGATCGTATGCTTTTGTTGCCTCCTCATAGAATTCCAACATGTTAGTAAAACACGACCTCCCTCTTCTGAACCCATGCTGACTGTTCAGAATAACTCCTGTCCTTGCCATGTGTTGCTCAATCTTATCCTTAATAATTCCTTCCATTAATTTTCCTGTGATGCTTGTTAAGCTTACTGGCCTATAGTTGCTTGGATCAGCCCTGTCACCCTTTTTATATAATGGGATGATATTTGCCATTTTCCAGTCCTTTGGAATCTCTCCAGTGCACAGTGACTTCCTAAAAATGTGTCATGGGCTTATATATTGTAAGATATGGCCGGCCATGTACCCCGGCCAATACCCCCAAGCCGCCAGGTGGAGCCCTCCTTGCAGCATGGAGGTCCCCAGAAGACCAGCAGGGCATTATGGACCATGTAGTTTTTATGCACCTCCCTGCTGGATGCCATGGGGGCCACGAGAGGGAGCTGCAGGGAGGACCGAAGAGTTCTTCATGCCCTATGACCCGGAAGTTCGTCATAGGAAGAGCACGGGCTTCCGGGGTGAGAAAAAACATTATTTACCCTGACCCGGAAGGAATAAGGACTTGTGGACTGTTGGGAAGGAACACCTCCGGGTCAGGGAATATAAAAGGACTGTGGGAGCTCCCAGACGATGAGCTGAGTTGGGAGGCAGGGTGGCTAAGCGTCTGGGAGTGGAGGATTGTTTTTATTGTGGTTTATTGTTATTGTGAATTGTGGAGAGGAGCGTGCTTTGTGCACTTATTATTATAATAAATATCATCTTTGGACTTTTACCTGGTGTCTGACGTATAGTCTGAGGGTACAAGGGTGCGAGAAGCATCATATTCTGTTACAATTGGCGTAGCTCCGGCAGGATTCTCTGGCCGTCAGTTTGGCAGAGGACCTGAATTTAAAAAATTTATTGTGGACAGAATATCCCGGGAAGACAGCGTCACGACACACACAGAAAAATCGCCAGAAACCTCATCTTTATCAAGTCCGTCATGGGGAAGAAGAAGACAAAGCAGAGCGCCAGCAACAGCGGAGGTCTAGCGCTCGGCATTGCCTGCGCTCAAGAGGAGCTATGGAGCGGCTACGCATTTCGGGAGAGATTTCCGGAGGAGGACGTCACCGACGAGGTATGTACGGGAATGTACTGAATAATCTTTTTAAATTAACACATGATGTCCCATGTACATACCTCCCAGATGTCCATCCGAAGGCTCTGCGGGAGGCAGAAGACAGACCCGAAGGCGATGGCGCGCTCTCATTCAGGCAAACAAGTAACCCGAAGCACTTCCGCATTACGGGTGCCGGCGAGGGACACGTGACCTACCACAAGGGATTCCAGGAAGGTGGCGTTCCGTATCCAGCTGTTTGTGGCTTCGCCAAGAAAAGACGGACTTGAGTTTTTGAAGGGGAAAGGGGAGGCGATCGAAGTACCGCTCTCCCTACAAAAAGGTAAGGAGGTCCGGGAAATGATTGATCGGTCCGTCGATAAATTGATACAGACGGATCACAGTCAGCCAAAAGCGGCACCGTCCTCGAAAAGAACTCCAAATCCCAGGCTCCCTTGCGGGACCTGTCTGAGCACGTGCCAGGAGCGGCCGTGTTTATTGGCTCCCACCCGGAGGGTAAGGCTAATGATGGCTCGAGCATGCCTCCGGGTGAATTAAGTAACTTTTGGGCGTGCACGAGCTGGAAAAGTTGCTTCAGCCCGTGCACAAATTTTACAGGTGGTGGAGACAATAAAGAAGATCACTGGGGATCTGGGAGCAGCGCAGCGCCTTTAAGGAGGGTGGATGAATTCCTACGGCGATTTGGTCAGGAGTCTCCCATTATGATTGATTTGGCGGTACAGGTGAGTTTTACCGGTACCGTACAGAATAAGGGGACACAGAGTGACGCGGGCCCGCGGTTAATTAGTAGCGGGTGCCAAGTCACTACGAGCCCTACAAACGAGTGTGGTGTGATGACAGAAGGGGCGGTGGAAGCACTGATAGTACCAGAGCAGCTGAAAAGTGCTGTCTCGGAGCGATGCGGTGCTGAAGACGCCGCCTCTGGTTTCTTTAAAGTCAACGGGCATGCAAACAGCAAAGAGGCTCTCTTTCTCTAATAGAGACTCAAGCTGTCGCCGACAGAGTAAGCAGGAGATCCCGAAATACACCGTGGGTCTCCTGACAAGGTGGGAAAAGGGCGGAGAGCAGCGGCGGCCAGAAAACCCTCCTTGGCGGGGAAAGGGTGGAGCTGACCGAGTTCCCGAGATGTTTCAGGTCTCGGGAAAAGAGCCAACCAGGAGGACTTGCCGGTGCTACAATTGCCAGCGACGGGTCACGAGTGGCGCCAATGTCCCCGGGGAGACAGGAGGTACACCGTCCCCCCAAGGTTTGCTCGAGGACAGAGGCAACGCAGTCAGAGCCCGGATGACGCGTCCTCTTGGAGGAAGACTTCCCTCTCGGGGCAGGCCGCTCCGAATCTTTATAATTCGTCGCTGGGGGGGGAATACTGTAAGATATGGCCGGCCATGTACCCCGGCCAATACCCCAAGCCGCCAGGTGGAGCCCTCCTTGCAGCATGGAGGTCCCCAGAAGACCAGCAGGGCATTATGGACCATGTAGTTTTATGCACCTCCTGCTGGATGCCATGGGGCCACGAGAGGGAGCTGCAGGGAGGACCGAAGAGTTCTTCATGCCCTATGACCCGGAAGTTCGTCATAGGAAGAGCGACGGCTTCGGGTGAGAAAACATTATTTACCCTGACCCGGAAGGAATAAGGACTTGTGGACTGTTGGGAAGGAACACCTCCGGGTCAGGGAATATAAAAGGACTGTGGGAGCTCCCAGGCGATGAGCTGAGTTGGGAGGCAGGGTGGCTAAGCGTCTGGGAGTGGAGGATTGTTTATTATTGTGGTTTATTGTTATTGTGAATTGTGGAGAGGAGCGTGCTTTGTGCACTTATTATTATAATAAATATCATCTTTGGACTTTTACCTGGTGTCTGACGTATAGTCTGAGGGTACAAGGGTGCGAGAAGCATCATATTCTGTTACAATATGTACTCACTAGCCTCCTTAAGAACACGAGGATAAATATTATCTGGTCCTGGTGATTTGTTTGATTTCATCTTATTTAATCTGAGCAGCACTTCTCCCTCTACAATTTCCAAATCCCTCAGTACCTCCTTAGTAGTTGTGTTTACCTCTGGGAGGTTATCCACTTGCTCACTTGTAAACACCTCAGAAAAATGTAAGTTTAGGGCATCTGCTATTTCATTGTCTGTATCTTTTAATTCCCCTTTACTATTCCTGATGAACTTGACCTCCTCCTTAACTGTTCTTTTACTACTAAAATACTGAAAGAATCTCTTGGGGTCTTCTTTCGCCTTATCTGCTATATTCCTCTCCAACTGTCTTTTAGCCTCTCTGATATCCTTCTTAATGGTTGCCCTCATGTTCTCATACACGGTATGATTCTCTTTGCAGTCATTAGTCTTATATGCCTTATACAGCAGTTTTTTCCTTTGCAATTTCTTTTTAAATCTTTATTAATCCATCGTGGAGTTTTTTAGTTTCCTATTACTTCCAAATTTAGGTATGTATCTGTCCTGCATTACATGTAAAACATTTTAAACCTGTTCCACTGCTCCTCGACTGTCTCCACATTTAAAAGCTTATCCCAGTCTATCCTACTTAGACTTTGTCGCATCTGCTCAAAATTAGCCCTACTAAAGTTCAACTTAACAATTTTAGTCTTTGCATCTGTACTCTTACAAAATACTGAGAATTGTATTACATTATGGTCACTTGACCCTAGTGGTTCAATCACCTCTACACCCTCAATTCTATCCTGATTATTACAGAATACTAAATCCAGACAGGCTTCACCCCTTGTTGGTGCTTTAACATGCTGTGTTAAAAACAGTGCTGATTACTTCTAAAACTCCTGCTCTTGTGCTCCTCCATCTGTAAGGTTATCCCAGTTAATATTTGGATAATTAAAGTCCCCATGACTATAATATCCCCTGTAAACTTGCCTTTTGATATTACTAAAAGATGTGTGTTGAAATTACTGTCTGAATTGGGTGGTCTATAACACACTCCTAAAATGAGACCTTTTCCCTAATATTTTCCAGGCAAGCCACATGTCCTCACTAAGATGGGGCTCATCATCCAACTGAAGATGACTTACATTTAATTCCTGTTTGGCATAAACAGCAACCCCACCTCCTTTTCTGTTCTGTCTATCCTTCCTAAAAATGTGTATCCCTCTATGTTACACTCATCCCCATCTTTGTTATTTAGCCAGGTTTCCGTTATTGCTATAATATCATAATTATGCTCTGCTACATACAACTCCAACTCACTTACCTTATTTTTGATACTTCTAGCATTAAGGCAAGCTATTTTTAATGTGTTAATCCTTCTATCTTTACGTGTTTGCTTAAAATTTACATTACTATGCATTTTTATTTCTACACCATTGTTTGTTCTTCCATGTATAGATCTAAATCTGGCCTGTCCTAAACTCCCTGCCCCCATTCCCTAGTTTAAACAATCCTCGACTAGCCTACACATACGCCTCCCCAATACATTGGTGCCCCTCCGGTTCAGATGTAACCCGTCCACGGGAACAGGTCCCATCTGTTCCAAAAGGAGTCCCAATGCCCCATAAACCTATACCCTTCTACCCTGCACCAAGATTTGAGCCACGCGTTAAGCCTTCTAATCTCCTCAATCTTACCTGGACTGGCGCGTGGCACAGGCAGAACTCGGAGAAGAATACCTTGTCAGCTCTGCTCCTCAGCTTGGCACCTAACACTTTGAATTTGGATCGAGAACTGACAGACTACCCTTATGTATGTCATTTGTTCCAACGTGGACAATGACAACTGGATCCATCCCCGCTCTGGCCAAGAGCCTATCCACCCTTCCAGGAGGTCTCCCACCTGTGCTCCCGGAAGGCAACACACCGTCGAGACTCTCTCTCTCTGGAGCACACCTGCGCTTCAATCCCCTAATGATTGAGTCCCCAACTATCACTACTCTCTCTTTTTGGGAACTGGTTTTGAGGTGGCCCGTTGGGGCTCCTCAACCCTGCCTACCACCTCAGAATTATCAGAGTCACCGTCCAGCTCCGCCAGGACATGATAACGGTTAGACACTTCTAATTCTGGGGTTGATGCCCCTGGACAATGTGAACCCTTTACCTTACGCCTTGTGACCGTGACCCACCTATTCCTACCTGTCTGGTCTGGAATCTCCTCCCGCGCCACCTTAGGGGTGCACACTACTCTCTAAAGGACACCTGGGCCAAGTCCGCCAATTCTCTATTACAACGCAGGTCAGCCAACTCCTCCTCCAGTTCAGCGACCCTGAGCTCGAGGTGCTGGATCAGCTGGCATCTCTTGCAGATGTAGCCCTCATAGACAACTGGCTCTTCCAAACCATCATCTAAAAGTCCAACATCCAACAGGACTTGCATTGCACTGGCCTCATTATTAAAATTTGATTTGGGATTACTAAGCTGCCTTAACTATATTTTTTTTTTTCTTAAAATTAAATTTCTTCTTCTTTCAGCTGCTCCTTAACTTAAATGGTAACACTAAGATCTGCTACAGATATTTTACACCTTTTCCCCTTAAGCTCCTGTACTGATCTCCCTCTCAGCTGCCTGCTATTTGCCTTTCTATGAGGTTAACTTTACTTTTCTCTGTCTCTTCTAACTTTGCTCTCTTCTTACTTATAAGCTCTTCACTCGCACTGTTTGTATTCCCCCGTATTAATGAACCAATACGCTGTCGCCCACTTAACTGTTCTGCCTCTGGACCGCTAAGGACTGTTTAATCTAAAATAAACAAATAAATAAAACTTTACTACCTTATTTGCTCCTACTGCTCCTTGTGCCTGATTGGCGTCTTAACGCAGGCCGCTTACCTGCGCACTACTGAGTTTCCACCTTTTACTGCTTTGAAGTCAGCCGCGGCCTTTTTTTTTCCTTTAAACTAAGGAATCGCTGTTACGACGACGCGGTTATTTATTTACAAATGCCGATATCAGTTACTGCTGCTTTCTACCCTGCCTCCTCGATGCTAATTCAAATACAGATAACAAGAAAAAGAACAAAGTACAAATAACTTTTCCAAGCGCACTTCCAAACACCCAGCTACTTTTGCTCTTGTGCGGGCGAAAAAAAGCAAAAAAAACCCTTCTAAAGGGAAAAAAGCTTTAAAAATTCCCACACGGTTCCTTAGCGGCAACCAAAACCCAAGTTTTTAAGAGCAAAATGTATTTTTATTATTTAAATCTCAAGCCACAGAACAAACCAACAGCTCTCAACAGACTCTAGCGTTTGCAAAGCACACGTCAGCACAAAGCACACGTGACTCTCAGCTCTCCCACACGTCAATCGGGAAAATACGCAAATTGGAGTATGTCATATGTCATATGTAGGAAGATGTAGAATAGTCCCAAGTCTAGGGTTTAAACCCTTAAACACTGACCTTTTGTAAAATCTTAAGACAAACCTTTAATTGCTAAATCTGTATGAAATAATCTGACAAGTTCAAATACACACAAGCCACATGACCAAGGCATTTAGTGATCAACAATACAAAAAATACACCAATATTTTTCAGCAGCGTCACTGTTGTGAATTTATTTTATTTTATTTTTTATGGTGATGAAATTCATATAGAAATCAAACACAGTAAGTCAAATACAGCTACATTTTGTAATTTAACTTCTGCAGTTTCTAGAAATAGGTTTCAATCTGGAAACAAAGTAAAACTATTGATTTCAGATAAACAACAAGTAGAGGGTGAAGTCCTGCATTACACCTTTTTTTAGTGGGGATGAATTTTATCTTATTAGAGCCGTAAATGGAATTAGATGGGCCAAAAAAAAAATGAAAATGTAAATCACTACATGTTAGTGTAGTGACACAATGGCCCAGTCTGCTCTTTCACAGCTTCAGAAAAATGAGTTTTAATCCCAGGATGGTTATGGAGTCGGCATATTTTTCTCCAAGGACTCCAGTTTTCTTTTCTTATCCCAAAAACATGAATGGTAATTTAATTGGTAAATCAAAATTGTACCAGTGTAAAACAAGTGAGGGATTGTGATTCAGTGTTCTCAGTAATGAAGTGGTGGGATTTAACCTGCACATTGCCAGGATAGGTATCAGATCATCACAATCCTAAAAACTACACTAAGTGTGTTCAACAATGGATGGATGGACAGAAAGATAAATTACTGTTATTTCCATGATTGCTAATTTTCTGAATTGTAAATTCTTTATTAAACCAATTCTCCAACTTTATTTCAGTCGCAGACCCTGCTTACATGTAATTTCCATCTAACCTGCAGAAAATACATTTGATTTTATATATTGGTAATATGAAATATTTTATACTTCTATTATAAATGCCCTCACAAGATGGTTTACAAACACAAGCAATACAATTTATTTATTTTAAAATTAACTAAGAAATGGATGGTACAGAAAACTAGCTGGCTGTTTACCCAAGAATGAAGTTCTAACATTTTTTTAGGACAATTACATCTTTGTATACTACAGAGGTTTTGAGAAAAGAATATATTGTGGTGTTCACTCACCATATGACAACAGTGGGGATAGAATGTTCTGTTTGAGAGAGACCTCCATAAGTCTGTATTTTGCTCTGTGTTTCCAGTCTTGTCTTTTACCCACCTCATCAGAGTGGTAGTCCATCCGAAATGAAGTACTACTTACTGTCATGATCCTATGGTTGTCATCTGTGTCCCGGCTTCCTCAAAAAAGAGGACAGGAACTATAAATCTGGTGGTCTTTAGTGACAAATATACATGTGTTGGAAGCTCTTGCAGCAATCAGATTGAGAGAAGTGAAATTTGGCAGCTGGATCTGGTACTAAGCAGTTCAATACTGGGTCCTGTCTGCTCACATCATAAGCCATTCTGTGGGATCACAGAACATGCAGTGCAACACCCATTAGCTGATTTTTAACAAGTATTTTTATTGCTGTCTATGGCTTTAAAGTTTCAGTTTAGGCTATGGCTATGATTTAGATATGTGTGAAGCTTGCATACTCATTCTATGTTTGCAAATCTTGTAAAGTGTTTGAAGCATATTACCATGTTTACCGAGAGCTCTAGAATGCCTCACAGATTATGAATGTGCACATCATAAACTGACCTGATTTTAGGCAGGATACACAAATCTCAAACCACCTTTACTATTGAGATATGATAATCTACAGGTTAGAATACCTTAAAGTTTCCAAAATGACACTCACAAATTAAAGAAGTAATGGACATGTCACAGGCCCTAGGAGGAGTGAAAATGAAGATAGAGATGGTTTGCATTATTACAATATAGTTGGGAAATGGACAAAGATACTGGCATGTCTTTCACTTGCACGTTCTGCATAACCTTGTCTTAAGACAGACAGTTCAAGGACACAGAAATGTTTCCTAGCTGTCCCTATGCTTTTAGAGGCACTGCAATCCTACTGATTAATTTGTACCATTCTCTTATGCTATTCTGCCAAACATGGTATGTTTATTCTTTTCATAATCTTTCATGCTACTACCTAATAGAAAGCATTTATTAACTATTTTTCTTATATATTTTTGCAGTGATGATGTAGGCGTAGGTGAAAAAAAAGTACAGTACAAACTTATCATTCATATAATTTCCATTAAAACAGATAACAGAATAACAATAAAATATTAAGGATATTATACAATTAGGAGCATTAAACTTGATTTTCATGAATCACAGAATGGACATGTGCCTCAGTGTTTTATGTCCAGGTCACCTTAAGTGTTAAAACCAAAGGATCTAAATCATCCAGCCATTTCCATCAAAGTTGGTTGGGGGGAAGTTTTTTCAAATGTCCACAATTAATTTATCTTAATTAAGTAAGGCAGTAATCCAGTCACAACATCTAGTTTGATCACAATGCATCTCCCTTTTTACCGTTGCTCTTTGCACACGTGGGGCTAATGACAGTTTTATTCTCGTTTCTTCTTTCTAAGGAAAAGATTCTCACAAGTAGAGTCACCTCTTGGATGGCCTATTTACTGCCTGCAAAATTATAACCCTCTAAGACCCTTTCTTCACAGCCAGTACACCCCTGCTGAGCTATACATGTATTTTTGTCATTTTGCACTAGACATAGCATGTAAGAAATAAAACCAATCAATTACAAGGAAGCAAATCACGAATCACTGATATCTTAAATCCACCTGACTATCCATGTTCTGATCTCATTTGTTCTCCATTGCAGTGTTATCATGTGCTTATCCGGGAAGCTTCTCATATAAAATAGGATAAAATTGGTCCTGTACAGAGTTCAGTCACACACATATACCCACACACACATTTACCCAAAGACATTATACTGTATAATACCACCTCCTATTGTGCCTGATTTCACCTAAGCCAGTTATAATGTACATATCATCAAAGGGGCTATTTCTTTAGATTATTATATTATTATTAATATATAGTACTGAACAGTGTGTACAGAGCTAATATAATATATATATATATATAATAGCTTTTATCCTGTTTTGCACTATACATAGTGCTCTAAATTGCATCTAAAGTATGTGCTGTATATTTTCCTTCAGTAAGGGAATCAATAAGGTACTATCACTCCATTTATCTAGCTGATTAGAACTGGAATGAAGTAAATATAAACTATTGTAGCTCTTATGCTTAAAATCATATTATTATAAATTTGGCCAGACTATTTCCAAAGCTTCTGGATGTCTACTTATAGGTACGTCACCACCATGAGGAGTATTGTTTCATTACGACACACTGTTTTGTCTATCAGGATGGACTCAGCACCTGTTCAATTGCTTTTCATATCAGATAAGTTAATGTATTTTGTAATTCTCCAGACATTGGAAATCTGTAATTACTAAAAGACTAAAAGAGTTCAATACTACTAGTAATCCAACTCAGACTACAGAAGACAACCTAAAAACATGTCTTGGCTCATGATCAGCAATATCCATTGCTTTCCAATGTCTTACGTAGTAACAAAATAAAGCACAACCAGAGGATGTTTGTGTGAAATTTGCAGTTTATAAAACAAAAAGAGGGGTATGTGAAAGCTGAGTAGGGAACATGACTCTGAACATGCATACAGTGGGACACATTCAAAGGAAAAACAATAAGCTAAAGTTTTACACTTCTAGTCAGCTAAATAAAGAACAATGAGAATGTTATTTAAGTTTATAACAAAAGCCTTAGTTAATTTTATCTGTGCTCTAGCTATGCTAGAGTTCAGTTTTTGGATTTCCCCAACAGTTTTAAAATGAAAGCTTAAAGTATTATAGGAATGAATGTGGCTTTGTATTATTATAATAATTTGATGTAGAAATCAAAGAGTAGGCCGACCTACTGAGTATCGACTGACATCACAGCTCCTTCCTGTGACTAATGAATTTTTCATCACAAACATGTTTAATATGAGTAAAAAAGGTGTAATAGCTGCCGGTGGGAAACTACTGCTCATGACCTCAAACTCACCATTACTTAATAACAGACAGGCAGCAGGGTTGAGGGAATCTGGAACTAAGTACCGTCATGTGGTTGACAATTTTTAAAAAGTGTCTGGGTTAGATGTTAGGGCAGCTCAGTAATTAGTTAACCAAATGTTTCTTCCTGTTTCTCAAATGTCTTATGTGCACAGGCAATAGGAGACTAACTGTTTTGGTCCGATAAAAATTTTTTTAAAGGTGTGTGATCCTGGATTCTTATGAAATTTAAAGGCATTTACTTTACATAGATGTGTTTCTGTGAAAATCAAGAATACATAAGAATGTTAAGGAGCCACTGCTGACTTTACAACATAATAAAAAAGTGTTTTTCATGAACAATATTTACATACAACCCCCACCAGATTTCATGTATAAACAAATATTAATAGGTTATCTGAAGAGGTGATTTGCAGAGTTTGGACAGATTTTGTTTAACTGGATGAAATATATGTAAGCACTTACATTTGCAGCTGCCTCACAGTAAGTAGACCAGTATTCAGTTCCCAGGTCCTCCATGCATGGAGTTTAAATGTTCTCCTTGTGTCTGCGTGGGTTTCCTCCCTCAGTCCAAAGACATGTAGGTTAGGTGAACTGGCGATCCAAAATTGCCCCTATAGTGTGTATGGGGGATTGGTGTGTTGGGGTTGGGGGGGGGGGTTTGGTGGTGTGCGCCCTGTCCTGGTTTTGTTCCTGCCTTGTGCCCTATGCTTGCTGGGATAGGAAGATGGATAGATGGATGGATGTCTGAATGAATGGATGTTTGCCTATCATGTCCGTTCACATCTTGTTCCTTGATTAGGAACACACATAGTGGTGCACTTATACTAAAATTATTCAGATATCACTTGTGTAATAATAATATTACTAGATATTTTTACTGTATGACTTGAATAACAGCATAGATAAGTGTTCATTTCTCATTCTTGTGTCATACCTAATTGTTTATTTAACTATGCTGTTACTCATATTACACTAAGCATGCAGTAAAATACTTTGATACACTGTAGTTCGGCAAATAATTAGTGAGTGGACAAGAGGCACTTGCCTACAATTGCTTCTTCCATTATATATATATATATTCATCCATTTCGCAATAAAATCTTCAATAAAGGGCAGAAAGGAATTGTAATCTGACTTGTTTTACATATAATGTCCTGTACAGTACATTATTCCATTTCAAGACACATTCACTCACAGTTCAAAAAATGAACCTAACATGCACATGGTAATGTAAAATCTCACCTCTTTGGAATGTAGGAGAAGGCCAGAGTACCCTTCTGAAAAGCTGTGTGGTTAGAGGGAAAGCATGCATGTGCCATACTTGTCACAAAACATATCTGGATCTTGGGGTTGACAGGCAGCAGTGTAATACACTGTTGTAACTGTGTTGTCACTTCCCACTTACTGATGTTTCTTATCTTATAAAAGTCATAGCAGAAAATATATACTGTAGATTTGCTTGCTGCTTATTTGTTATATTTTCTGTGTCCTGTCATTCTATCCAAATACTGAACACAATACTAATTTTTTATTTGTTTTTATTTTTAAAACAAATTTTGAACTTTGCCCAAATCTAAATATTAATTTTGTGTACAATATGCTTTAAATTAGACTTTGTGATTAATAGTACTTCTTTTAAACTATACCTCATGATGAAATTTTTATCTTTTACTAGGAAACATTTAACACTGTGAAAGAACCACTCAGTAAAACCACAGTTTTACACAATCTTTTAGTTTTACATTTTTTCATTAACCACATAATGTATTATGACACATGTAAATCCGTGACCAATGGTTATTTAAATGTTTTAGAATTTTTGGCTTATTTCAGTTACTACAGATTAGTGCAGAAAGACTTATGGAATTCCTATGAATTTAAACATTAATATTATAAAACCTTTTCAGTTAATGCATTGCTTATACTTGTTTTACAGTTTTCTGAAACAAGCTAGGGAAAAAATGGAAAAACATTTTATCACAGACTCTTGGTACTATCTTCTTGAGGTAAGGTTACATTTGTTGCTTGCTTCTAAGCTCACAGCAGCTGCCAATACCCAACCCATTCCTTGTTCACATTGTATGCTGCTTATCCTACTTTTATATGTCTGTGATTCTGTTTCTTCAGAGGTTTACTGCAATGGCTTGTAATAATACACTTCTGTGCTCAAATCATACAATTATTATGATTTTTTTACATTCTGTGTTGTTATTCTACAGCCTACAGAGCAAGATTAGTAACTTAGTGAAAATAGCAAATATGGGTTTCATTGTAATTTGCAAAAATAATAATAAATTTGAACTAAACCAATTGCACAGTATTGTATTTTTATATTAAAGAGCCAAGCCACTGGCATGATAAAAACAAATACACAGAAAATGATAAAGGCAGAGTGTGTGCCAGATGAGATTTAAATGCCACATTCCAATGCATGATGGATTGGCTTTGCTAAAGTGGCGCATGCATGTATCTGTTCACCCTTCGATGGACAGGCACCCTGTCCAGGATTGTCGCTGCCCTGTGGCCTTGCTTGCTGGGATAGGCTCCAGCTTCCCTATGACCCTGCCCTAAATAAGCAGATTAAGAAGATGGACAGATGGATGGATGCATGCCTATGATGTCAGTTCAGTTCTTGTTACTTGATTGCATGCTACACTCATGCTCAGTATTCTCTTTAACTGAAGTACAAACTTGAGGCAGCAGGCAATATCTTTGCGAAATGAAAAAATTAAGCTTCCAAATAGTGGAAAAATATTGTACTGTATATTGTGATACTGAAGTGATTGTAAATGTAATTTTTTTCAGTTATTATTACCAATTCACATCTGGGAATAAACATTCAGTGTCAATAATGGCCCTCAGCAATGACTTTCCAAGGTAAATCCTTGGGGCTAAAGGGTGTTGCATTGCTGCAAAGGAAGATAAGCAGCACAGCCAGTCTCCTGTCAATATCAAGATAATGTTTGGCTTTTTTCCTTCTTGACATGGATATGCTGTTTTGCAATATGTGTGCAAATTGCAGTTGAGGAACAATACATTTTTGCCTTAAAAATGGTTCAGTAAGTTTAAGGCTTTTTCTTCTTGTACCCATAAGCTCTGTTATAAAATGCAAGAGTTGGGTAGTTATCTTTTACACTTTTTTTTATTTTATTTATTTATTTATTTATAAAGAAATTTAAAAACAACATCAAGGCTGACCAAAGTGCTGTACAATAAAATCCAACATATCAGACAAAAAATAACCAAAGGGTAAAAAATACAGAAACACATAAGAGCTTAAGAGATTAAAAGTAAACAGATAGTCAACAAATCATACTGAGTTAAAGGCCAGGGAGTAAAAGTGTGTTTTAAAATAAGATTTAAAGACAGCAAGTGAAGGAGCCTGCCTAACATGCAACGGCAATTCATTCCAGAGTTTAGGAACTGCAACTGAAAAAGCCCGATCACCTCAGAGTTTGCATCGTGTCTTAGAAACACGTAAAAGCATCTGGTCTGCTGACCTGAGAGAGCGAGACAGTCCATAAGGGTGCAGCAGTTCCGACAAATAAAATGGGGCACAATCATTAAAGGATTTAAAAACAAGTGCAAGGATCTTAAAATGGATTTGAAAATAAACTGGAAGCCAGTGAAGGGAAGCCAAAATCGGGGTAATGTGCTCATGCTTTCTTGTGCCAGTTAAAAATCGAGCAGCGGCATTTAGCACCAGCTTTAGGCGAGCAGTGGAGGCCTGGCTAATTCCAAAAAGAAGTACATTGCAGTAATCTAGATGAGAGGTTATAAAAGCATGTTTCACTGTTTCAAGGTTGTGTTTAGACAAACCAGGCTTGATTTTTGACAGCCGTCTCAACTGGAAAAAGCAGGATTTTACCACTGCGTTCACATGGCTATCAAGTTTTAAAGTTTAATCCATTTTCACACATAAATTTGTGATTATGGAATTCTCAAATTGAGCCACAGTGGAAAGGTTGATGCAGGAGGTCCAGCTGGTGCCATTGCGTCTAAATAGCATGACTTCTGTTTTGTTCTGATTAAAATTTAGAAAATGTAATGCCATCCAACTCCTTATGTCAATAAGGCAATCAAGCAGTAGCTGGACAGAACATGGACCAGGGCGTTTCAGAGGGAAATAAACCTGACAGTCGTATACATAAAGAGGAAAGGAAATACAGTGTTTCTGGAAAACAGCACTGAGTGGCAACAAGTACAAGAAGAACAGAAGAGGTCCCAGGATGGACTCCTGTGGTATCACACCCCAGGGAGGGCAACAGAGGTGGAAGTAAAATCAATCAATGCTGACGCAAAAACTTCTATCTGAGAGATAGGACTTAAACCATTGGAGAGCTGAACCTGTGACGCCCACCCACTGCTCTAGTCTAGAGATGAGGATCTCATGGTCTATAGTGTCAAAGGCAGCTGTTAAATCCAGAAGCATAAGTAGTACACAGTCACCAGAGTCCATTGTTAAAAGATAACAACATATAACATCTGTCCATTCTCACTTATAGGGCATCTGTTGATTTCTTAGTCATCCTTCAGTACATTTTGTATATTACATCAACCTTTCTTCTGGTGCATTCTTTATTCACTTGACCATCCCGGTATTTTCCCTAAACCAATTCTTATATTTCAGTGTACATTTTGTTGTTCATTCACTTCATCTTTATGTCTCTTCCAACATTTATTAACCCTTTGTGCTATTTCTTAAAGATGAATGCTCTGTTACCCTAAAATTATTCTTCCATACAAGCCATTTTGCTATAACCCCTGCCAGGGGTTTTTAAGAATACTATTAATTATAAGAACTTTTATTAAGTGCTGCTCTGGAGTGTGCAATTCGTGGCAGGAAGCAGGGATGGTTAAAGGGGATGCATATGAATACGAGATACAAATACAATACACAATCTCCTCATAACTTGTCACACTGGAGTGTTAACCCCTAACCACTCTGAATGCAAAGCTGCCACTTCAATACTCTGTGACATTAGAAGCATGAATTTAGTTGTATGAGCTTTGTATATTGGAGACAATGACAGGTATGAGCCTCCAGAATGGTGTTAGGAATCTATATTTCTAAAATTTAATGTGTAATTTTGCACTCATCAAGTGTCCTTAGGGGTTTCCTGAGCCATGAGTATGATTTTGCAATCAGGTTTTTGAAATTACATTTACTTTAGTTTTTGTAATTTTGCCTGAGCTGTTTCCACTGCTATTTTGTACTTTATTAGCTGTCATTAGGAAAGCTGCTGTAATTGTTAGTGGTGTGTCCTTAGAGTTCTTCATCCTTGACTGATGACTTATAAAAGGTCATGAAAAGAAATAATTCCTGTCTGAGTTTGCAGCTAACGTTTTTAACGTAGTTAGGTTATGTTAAGTTGATGAACGCACATCCCTTTTTTAACTCATTTCAAAACTCTTCTGTCCTTCACATGTGTTTAGTTTTGACTACAATTTTCATTTCTCATTTTAGCTTTTGTCTTGGTGTTAAATGACTATCTGGTTTTGACTATTTTTTGTGGCTTTTGACTGCGACTTTTTTCTTGGTTCCTAGCATGCCTAGAGGACACAGGTTTTAGAAGCATGAACACACCATCCCCTTCTAGAAATAAAGCATGGGGGATGAGAGATCATTTAGATTTATGAGCCCAAAACAAATGGGACAGGAATACTAAGAAAGTTGCAAAAAGTCAGACAATTAACTCTTTAGGTAGAGGGCAATCCTGATAGAGCGTAGACAGGAGATGATCAGGGATTAACTGATCAGACAGAAGGGAGGCTTCATTGTAACTACAAGATTAATTGCCACCTTAAGAGACTATACATCTAGCACTATAAGGGTGCATGGTTTGGATTGCCATCTCTCTGTTTGCTTTTATTTAAATCACTAGTTATATTTAAATATTAAAAGTTATTAAGCCTCCCTTCTTGATTGTTTGTTTTGTTCAGTTTTGTTCCCACCAGGAGTTGGGAAACTAGTCCTTCTTCAGGTAAGTCTGGTACTTTCCACTCCCCCTTCCTTTTTTTAGGTGTGTGTCAGTAAAATATGTAATTTTGATTACAGTGTTTTGTATTTTTTCATCTGTTTATTCAGATTCACAACACAATTGTAAAGTGTTTTGCCTTTTTTCAAATAAATGCCCTTTCAAAACTAAACTACCGGAATAATCCACAAAGTCTTTGTGGCTAAATGTGGCAAGTTGTAGCAATAGATCTGTTCACCTGGAACAAAATACACCATCATTGATTAATAAACTAGCTAATTTGAATTTACAGCACCATTCCACAGTTGTGATACACAATCTATTGCATATCAGGCTAAGGTACTCAGTAAAGTGTGTTATCTTTTTCCCATACAACAAGAAACCCCCAAAATTATGGTATTAATGAGAAATATGCTTAAGATGCAAATATCATTGATGAAGAAATCACAATAAACAAACCCTCTATCAGGATTCTTTAGACTACCTTAACAGCTCTTTTTATTATTTCAAGTCTAGTCCACAACTCCAAAATTTCAAGTCTTACTAACAGCCAGTAACTTCAAATACCAAGAATTTAGGCAATAGGAAGTTCCGATAAATTAACAAGAAGTCAAAAGCACTTAAAGAGAAACTGTCAATTCATTGCAACTAGTTTGTATTTCGCATTCTTTACTCTGAATCAGAGTACTTACACATATTTACAATAATATGATAAGCGTATCTTCACAACATTAACTCTACATACATTATCACATATCAGGTTAAACAAACTGCAAAATCAAAATCAATCTCATTGGCTAAATGTTAAACAAGTTCATGTAAATATACAGTAAATGTCCTATTCACACAGTAAGTGAGATATTGCCAGACCACAATGGATGGAAAAAACAAAAAATTAAAGTAACAGGAATCCTGGAGAAAGCAGATCTCTTGGGGCTTCACAGTCATTTACAACAGGCAAAGTCATAGTCACAACAGACATTTTTAAATAAGGAAGGTATGGAGATGCATGTAAGGTGTTAACTTTTCTGTTTATCACAGCCACATGTCATCTTCACATTTACCCTGTATTTTAATACCTATGTGTCTTATTTATTTTTGATTTTTAACTACATTTAATATGTTTGTGTGTTGTTATTTTAATTTGTGAATTTCATTTTGGTTCCTATTCTTTCAGCTCCATTTGGGTTTACTATGTGAAAGTTTAATAGTACTTGAAACGACTGCATAGCGACACTTTAGGGCTGTGAGCCAGCACTTCTTGAACGATAACATTTCTAACTAACCCTAACTTAGCTTCTTTTTAAGGTAGTGCCAGACAAGGTTACATTATAAACTGCTGCTTTACTAATTCTATAAGTTGATTATTAAAAAAAATAGATATGTTTAGTAAAATTTACAGCATTTCACAGTTTCAGTTCATTCAAGATTTTCTTGTCAACTGTCACACAGCTTCTGGACCTAGCTTTAATTCCCTGAGGTCCACACTCTGTACAAAATTTGCATGTAGTCCCCAAGTTAACATGAATTGTCTTTTTGCAGGTAAGCCAGTTTCCTTCCACATCTGAATGAGCAAATGAGCACATTATACTTGTTACAAGTTTAAATTCATGGATATGTCTGTCCTGTGATGAACCTCTCTTTGAAAACAGGTTCTGAATTTGCAACTGATGCTACCAAAATATGCCATAGCTCCTTACAAATGTGTAACAGAAAAGGCTAGGTCAGGAAATCATCAACCAGCCACACACGGGAGGTCCTCGCAAGATTTCTGACCAGTGAGTCAGAGGATAGTCAGGAGTGTACCCCAAGAGCCAAAGACAGTTGGAAAAAGCTCCAGAAAGACTTGGAGGCGGCAGGTACAATTGTTACTGAGAAAACAATAGGCAATGCACTCCACTCTTTGCGTGCCCACCCCGCAAGTCTCCATTACTGAAGAAAAGGCATGTTGAAGCTTGTTTAAAGTTTGCTACACAACATTTGGACAAGCCTATGAAATACTGGGAGAATGTAGTCTGTTCAGATGAGACGAAAGTTGAACTTTTTGGTTGTCATACTACTCACCATGTTTGGAAGAGAAATGGCACTACACATCACCCAAAAAACACTAGTGAAGTTTGGAGTTGGAAGCATCGTCATGTGGGGCTGTTTCTCATCTCATGATTCTTGAAATTAATCTGCTGCCATCCACCAGAATGATGAGGATGAGACATGGGTGACCTTCTAGCAGGAGAATGATCCAAAACATATACCAAAGGAAACTCTCTGTTGATTTCAGAAAAAGAAAATCAGGTTGTTAGAATGGTACGGTCAATCGCCTGACTTAAATCCAATTAAACATTTGTAGAAGAAACTAAAGATCAGGGTTCACAAGATCCCCCCCGCCTGAGAATCTTCATATTTTTAAAGACATTCACTTTAGAAGAGTGGGTCAAAATCATACCTGAGCACTGCAGGAGATTGGTTTGTTCCTACAAGAAACACCTTGAAACTACCAGTACAAACAAAGGCTTCTCCACTAAGTATTACAGTGGTGTGAAAAACTATTTGCCCCCTTCCTGATTTCTTATTCTTTTGCATGTTTGTCACACAAAATGTTTCTGATCATCAAACACATTTAACCATTAGTCAAATATAACACAAGTAAACACAAAATGCAGTTTTTAAATGATGGTTTTATTATTTAGGGAGAAAAATCCAAACCTACATGGCCCTGTGTGAAAAAGTAATTGCCCCCTGAACCTAATAACTGGTTGGGCCACCCTTAGCAGCAATAACTGCAATCAAGCGTTTGCGATAACTTGCAATGAGTCTTTACAGCGCTCTGGAGGAATTTTGGCCCACTCATCTTTGCAGAATTGTTGTAATTCAGCTTTATTTGAGGGTTTTCTAGCATGAACCGCCTTTTTAAGATCATGCCATAGCATCTCAATTGGATTCAGGCCAGGACTTTGACTAGGCCACTCCAAAGTCTTCATTTTGTTTTTCTTCAGCCATTCAGAGGTGGATTTGCTGGTGTGTTTTAGGTCATTGTCCTGTTGCAGCACCCAAGATCGCTTCAGCTTGAGTTCACGAACAGATGGCCGGACATTCTCCTTCAGGATTTTTGGTAGACAGTAGAATTCATGGTTCCATCTATCACAGCAAGCCTTCCAGGTCCTGAAGCAGCAAAACAACCCCAGACCATCACACTACCACCACCATATTTTACTGTTGGTATGATGTTCTTTTCTGAAATGCTGTGTTCCTTTTACGCCAGATGTAACCGGACATTTGCCTTCCAAAAGTTCAACTTTTGTCTCATCAGTCCACAAGGTATTTTCCCAAAAGTCTTGGCAATCATTGAGATATTTCTTAGCAAAATTGAGACGAGCCCTAATGTTCTTTTGCTTAACAGTGGTTTGCGTCTTGGAAATCTGCCATGCAGGCCGTTTTTGCCCAGTCTCTTTCTTATGGTGGAGTCGTGAACACTGACCTTAATTGAGGCAAGTGAGGCCTGCAGTTCTTTAGACGTTGTCCTGGGGTCTTTTGTGACCTCTCGGATGAGTCGTCTCTGTGCTCTTGGGGTAATTTTGGTCGGCCAGCCACTCCTGGGAAGGTTCACCGCTGTTGCATGTTTTTGCCATTTGTGGATAATGGCTCTCACTGTGGTTCGCTGGAGTCCCAAAGCTTTAGAAATGGCTTTATAACCTTTACCAGACTGATAGATCTCAATTACTTCTGTTCTCATTTGTTCCTGAATTTCTTTGGATGTTTATATGATGTCTAGCTTTTGAGGTGCTTTTGGTCAACTTCTCTGTGTCAGGCAGCTCCTATTTAAGGGATTTCTTGATTGAAACAGGTGTGGCAGTAATCAGGCCTGGGGATGGCTACGGAAATTGAACTCAGGTGTGATACACCACAGTTAGGTTATTTTTTAACAAGGGGGCAATTACTTTTTCACACAGGGCCAAGTAGGTTTGGATTTTTTTTCTCCCTAAATAATTAAAACCATCATTTAAAAACTGCATTTTGTGTTTACTTGTGTTATATTTGACTGATGGTTAAATGTGTTTGATGATCAGAAACATTTTGTGTGACAAAAATGCAAAAGAATAAGAAATCAGGAAGGGGGCAAATAGTTTTGCACACCACTGTAAATTAGCTTGTTCAATGCTTTCTTCCTGTGTCATTCCATTTTATTACATATACCTTTATTTATGACCATTAACGTTGTGAATTCTTTATATTTGTGGAATTCTTCAATTAATACCAATGTCTGATGAGAACTTTGTGTGAATAGCCTCATTGGAAATATATTTACAAAAAAAAATGTTCATGCATTCAGTACTTATTTCCCCCACTATACCTAATTAGTGAACATGTTTCAATTATTCATTCACAGACAAAGGTTCTCTTGTACTTATGGGTCACTGAACCTGGATGTTTTCCTGAATTATGCCATTGGTTTATCCTTAAATGGAGTAAGAAGGTATGTACCATTAAAATGTGTTGGTTACTTCAAGTATTTGATATATTTGGCTTACATCCTCTCTGCACTTACTGTACATGCCCTTGCCATTTCAATTATAACATTACCTAAAATTCTGAAACCCCGTTAGCCCAAATTGAATTTTGCACGGAGTGGGTGCTTATCCCAATGGCACTCAACAGATAATCGGAACCAGCCTTGCAGAGGACAGTAGTCCATAATTGGGGCCACTCACACTTGTGCCACTTACACAAAAATGTTGCGTACGCCTGTTTCCAAGCTAACTTTGAGCTGTATAAAGACTAAAGTTGGCATAAAGCCATGCACATTTTCGCTGAAGCCTCACACCGTGCGTAAGTATCTACTTGGCTTTGCAAATGGGTGGTACCAAGCGTGAAAGCAGTTTGTGTGGTGGTTTCTGTGTGATGACCTTTTCTTTTTTAGATTCACATCCATTATGTGGTATCAAATGCACCAAAATGAATTGCATATCATTTACAAATTTAATTCACTTGATTGTAATCTTTCTGTAACAATACAATGGTGCACAAGATGGCCAAACTATTACAACAACCATACCATAGCTCCTTTGGAGTTGTTAGAAGACATCACAGATGGAAGAAATAGAAGAGATTGCGAATTTATAGATGATGATGACTGGCTTCTAAGTTGATTTCGATTTTCAAGAGCTATCTTCTTGCAGCTGTGTGCTGAACTGGCGCCAGCTTTGCAAAGGCTGACTTTAAGGAATTGTGCTCTACCTGCTTCTTTGCGAGTTCTGTCCACCCTCTGGTTTTTAGCCACTTTTGAATATGAACTTGAGACCGATCAGATGTTTCACAATTATCACTGAGTCGCGCAATGCCAGCTGTATTGGATGGTATTATCTGCTTGTCATCAGATATATAAAATGTCCTTACACTGTGGTTGAACTGGCAAACATCAAAGCACAATTCGCGGCAACGTTCATTTTTCCCAAAATAATCGGAGCAGTCAACTGCATGCATATTGCTATTACAATGGCCCTAGACAAATTACATCAGCCAGAGATAAATCACCAAAAGAATGAACTGACATTACATCATCTATAGCAGGACAGCCTATAAAAATGGCCACTCCACACAGTCGCAGGTGCTTTTCCAAACTAGTGTGGCAAACGGCAAGCAGTCCTTTTAAGGAATGCAAGTTACCTCAAAGAGCAATGTAAAGAGCAAAGAATATATGTGCTGTGGCACTCGGCGCTGACACTACACTATAACGGTACCTTTAGAGAATGAATTTGCTTATGTAAGTAGGCATTTACAATCGTATGTGCTGCTCTATAGTCCACAGAAAGTGTGTTGATTTGTGCAAGCATGTAGTGTGCTGCATAATGTGGTACACGATAGTAGCTTTCCTGTATCTGAAGAAATGCTGTATGATGAACCTGACCCTGACCCACAAAATGATCAGCCAAACTGGACAGCATTACAATGTCATTTGATTGTAATTAGCATAATGTAAAAACAGGTAATCAGATGCAGCATTTATTTTTTAACCAGTTCATTTAATTTGTAGTCATATAGTACAGCCCTGATGTTCCTTAGTTCATTAGTCACATTTCTTAAAGCATCCACTATTGTATTTTGTGACTCCAGAACAGTGTCCGTCAGCACACAGCCAGATGGTGTGTGTACAGTCAGAGTCTGAAGAAATGCTGGGCACAGTAGCACTATCACCGCCTGGTGTTACGCCCTCAGCACTGGGATCAGCTTTTGTAATATTGTCTGAATTTTGTATAATATATACAATATAATGTCAGTTTATTTTTCAGAAAAAAAAATCAGAAGATTTTATTTAATATTTCATTTAACCCCAGAATAAATTTCTCTGTGTTTAAGTTTTTTATTTTAATGGAAAAATGCTTCATCATGTGATCAACAAAATGCATGTCTATTCTTCAGAGTGATTCTTTAAAATTTAATTTTGCTTGGTTACCTACTTGCTTAAAATAGCTAAAGTGAAGTCAAAACCTTGAATACTACAACGTGTCAACCTAACCTAAGGGTATGCTGTTATGGAATAAACCAACTACTGTATTCTGACTTTTGCTCAGCTCTTCATTGTATTTGATAAGGTAAATATACCTTAAGGATTATTTTTTACAAATGAAAAATGAAGTTCAGTCTGAAGTGTTTTAATCACCACAGAACCTGCTTCACTGACAATAATAAATGTGCAGCTGATGATAAAGCAACTTTGAAATGTGGCAAATATTTTGTGTATATTCCATATATTTCCAAATTGATGGTGAAATCAGATTTGGTTTCTTTGTTGTCATAACACTAAAGGCAGATTATTCTCGGAGTTGTGTATAGTCATACGTCTATACTGACTCATTACTCCAGATTTAAAACCACTGAATCTATTTATAATCATCTATAAAGCCTTAAGGTAAGAAAAGGTGGAAGAATTCCATTCTTATGTCATTCTAATATTGTACACTCCCTCTAATGGTATTCCAGGTTTACACATGTTTTGTGGGAGATCTGCCTGTTAGCAATAAATGCTATAAATATAGAATGATTGTTTTTTAACCACAAATACTTGTGGAACTCCAATATGATCACACAAGGCTTTACATAAAATAAATTGCATAAGAATATTAATGTAGAACTTTCTGACAATACATACTTAAAGCCATAATAGACTTAGTTTAAGAATTAATGAAGATATTACAATGGTGTTCTCTTTTATTTTTTTGATGTATTTGCTGCCAGGACAGGTTCTAGCCTCACTATCTCCAGGGCCCTGAATTGAAGTAAGCAGGCATAAGAAATTTGTTATATATTTTTTTATTGTTTCAATGTTGAAAAAAGTCTATTAAACACGCTTTCATTTTTACTCATTTCAAGGTAACATTTCAGAAATACTTTTCCATTACTCTAAGGTTTACCTAAACCTAAAGGAATGATTAGTAATCATCATTAATGCAGTGATGGTAACTGTCACAAAATTTGAAACATCACTCTGAAAAATAACTCAAAACATAATGAGGGTATTTGTCAAAGAAAAGATTTCCTGGTTTAATTAACTAAAACATTGTGAGACACCGTTGTAAATAATAGTTGAAGCCACATGTGAATTATGGAAAAAAGATGTATATAGGTTTCCACTGTGTACCCTACTTTGAGCAGCTGTTTTAAGCTGATCAAGCAACTAGGACATTGGACATCTCTGGGTCCACAGTTCTTGAGGCTAATCCTCTAACTAGCTGTGAACGACCCAGAGTGACTGAGATGGCACAGGTGGTGAATCATATGAGGGTAGGGAAGGCTGGTGGTAAGACTGTCCTGCCTTTGCAAGCAATCTTTACTTCCATTTGAGAGACAGGCATCTTCCCTGCTGACTTGAAAATAGGACTTGTTGTCCCTATCTGGAAAGAGAAGGGTGATCGCCTGGATTGCAGAAACTACAGGGAGTTAACACTCTTAGTGCTGAGTAAGGTTTTTGTTAGGTCATCCTCAATAGGATCCTTGATCACCTGATCAAGCCAATGGAGGTTCTGATCAGGACTCTCAAGAGACTGAGTGAGAAATCTGAGTGTCTGGGCTTGCAAGTGTCCTGGATAAAACCAAGATCATGGCATTTAATGACCTCTTGGACACAGCCATCAGCAGTGTGTCTGTCTGGGGAGAAAATATTGACCATGTTGAGAGGTTTACTCACTTTGGCAGCGACATTCATTTCTCAGGTGACTCTTCTTATGAAGTCAGTAGATGGATTGGGAGATCATGGGGGTCATCATGAGGTCTCTGGAATAGGGTGTGTGGTTATTTTTGCAAGAAGATGAAGGTCCAGGTCTTTAGAGTTCTAGTGCTTCCTGTTTTGCTATTTGGTTGTGAGACATGGATGCTATCCAATGACCTGAGACGAAGACTGGACTCCTTTGGTACTGAGTCTCTTCAGAAAATCCTTGGAAACCACAGGTTTGACTTTGTGTTGAATGAGCAGATGCTCAAGGAGTCCAAAATGAGGCATGTTACCTGCATTTTGAGGAAGCGTCAGTTATGGCACTACGGCCATGTGGCATGATTCCCTGAATCAATTGGAACAGGCCAAGGGAACAGCCATGTAACACCTGGCTGCGGCAGATTTCCGAAGGGTGGGACTGGATTGTGTGTCTGCTCAGGAAGTTGCCAACTGTGATCCTGAGGTGTTTCATCATGTGGTGGGTGCAGCAATGTGCTGTACCAGTGCATGCTCCCCAACCTACTACTGTTATGTATTGAAATGTGGGTACTAACCCCAAATTCCGAAAGACAACTGGTTAGTTCAGTCTCCGGTAAAAAAAAATGTAATTTAATTGTCAAAACTCAAAATTACAAAGATGGTGGAATGGAATGTTCCAACACTATATTAAACAGGAAACAGAACAGAATGAGCTACTTCTATTTTCATATGGGCCAACTACCCAACTTTTAAGTATATTTTTCTCCTTCCTACCTCCCAGAACTCTTCTTTCTCAAAATACTAGCCTCCTTTTCCTTTTTGCCTGAGTAGCCCTTCAAGCTTAGCTGACAGAGGAGATGAATTCTTTTATAAAGCCAAGTATTTGCAGTGCCAGATGAGCCTACCAGGAAACATTTCCAGGGGCCTCATGCATAACGGCGTGCATTAAATTCGCACTATAACATGACATAAGCACAAAAGCAGAAATGTGCTTACACACAAAAAATGCCAGATGCATAAATCTGTGCGTTCTCCAACTTCCACATTCTTCCGCTACATAAATCCCGGTCAGCATGAAAAGTAATGCACGTGCACGCGCCTGCTGTCTCACCCCGTCTCCTCCCAGAATTACACCTCTTTGAATATGCAAATCAATATAAACAGTCGTTAAGATCAGCCTTCTGTGAAAAGACAATGGCAAAAGTACGAGGGAAAATAGAAGAATTTCAGAGAATACCAAGTGGAGGCAAGGAAAAACTTACTATTTGTTGGTTTAAACAATGGTATAAACAACAAAAGGAAGTTGATTGAGTGACATAGCGTGTCGGAGAAACTCGAAAGCTCAAGTTCACAAAGTTGCACAGTGCCCGAAATAAAAAAGAAGTTGTCACATATCAAAGTCGCCGTTAAAAGGCGAGTCGTTGCCCACCGTCTGAGTGTTATATGAAAGCTTATTAGGGTACAGAGAAAAAAAAGACACACAATGGAGAAAAAGCACGAAATGTCAACTTTAATCTTAAATTAAATTTCCAAAAGTTTATTTTGTCATTAAAGTAGAACATCATAAACTTCATCTTAAAATCGTTTAATTTACTAGTTTCTCAAATTCCATCGTAACTAAAGTAGCACGTTAAATGCTTTGGTTTTGTATTTGATCTTTTATGTGCTCTATGTGTGTGAATCACTACGTGCTTCCAGGCTTTCTCTTCCTCGGACAGGACACAGAATCCATTACATTCATAATATTACAGCTCTTTGAATAATTAAAATACTGAGAAGTATACGTGATATTTTCATGATGATCAGAGTAAAAGCATGTTATTAAACATGGGAACACAGGGGTGCAGTAATTGTTCATGTCACACGCAAGATGCTTGCTGCGCCATGCGTGACCTTCGATGAAATACTTTATTACAGAAGTACTGTCTCTTTCAAATGTGCTAACCCCCAATTTCTGTCCTTACTTTTCAACCTCCAAATACCGAATCGCCACACAATCAACTCTGTAATAGATGTTAAGCCATCTGTAAGCTTAGAACTCCAATTCTTCCAAACTTTTAAGGAACATTGAAATATCTTCATAATGTTTAATTATTCTATCCGTCTATCCTTCCAGTGTTGCGCCAGCCACAGCAAGAATACAGTGTGAGACAGGAACAATTCGTGAACGAAGTTCCAGCTCCTGGCTAGCGCTACAGCACCATGTAGTTAAAGTTTTATCTGTATAATACAGTATAATAAACATATTTTGCTGCATTTCATCTTATAAATGATATCGTCATCATATGTAAATACATATAAAGTGGCTCAGGTTGTGCAATATTATAATTGTATCGCAAGTTTACAGTGAGGTGATTGTACTTATAAGTACATACAGTTCTACAAGGAGCATTTGATGGTCTGATGAAGTGCGTTTAGAGTTCTTGTGATGAAAAACTGTTTCTGAACCGCGAGGTTAGTATAGGAAAGACTCTGAAGCGTTTGTCAGATGAGAACAGTTCAAATAGCGAATGGCTGAGACAGCGTGTGCTTGATTCTGTATACCGATAATTCTCTTTCCGATCAGCTGCTGTACAGCTGTGATTCACACTCAGATACAGTGATATAAATACTCCGAGTGGTGCAGTGAGAGTAATATGGAAAAAGATGATCTGATGTGGCAACCCCTAACGGGAGCAGCTGAAAGAAGAAGAAGAAGATACAATGAGAGTAACAATGCTAAAGCAGTTATGGTATTTGGTATAGTTTGACCATTCTGTGGACCATTATATTGTTACAGGTTAATTACAATCAGATGATTTAAACTAATAAGCAATATGCGGTTAATTTCAGTTTATTTATAAAGCCGCGTCAGGGATGTGGATCTGAAAAAGAAAGATAAACCACACAGGAACATTAGCACTGCTTTGATGCTGGGTGCCGGCAGTCTGCAAAACCAAGCAGAGAACTTGCGTACGACAGGGTATGAGCTACCATGGAAATGTGCCTGGCTTTACGGCAAGTTTATGTTTTATACATCACAACTTGAACGTGGAAACGTTCTTACGCAACATTTTTGTGCATATGCACCATTTATACATGAGGCCCCAGGTCATCCCACTCCCATGAAGACCACATTTTGAAAGAACCTTTGCAGGAATCTGAACCATTGAAGCAGCGCAGTGGTGTGTCTCAGTTAAGGCCTGGGAAGATACTGCTTCTTTAGATCACACCCACTACTTTGACATGGTCCTACACCTCATCAATCCTGGATTCTTCTATTTAGAGACCACTTCCCTCATTCTGTTGCCATTGATCAATGTGGGATTGTGGCATGGCATGTCATGGAGCTGTGGCAAAACAGTGGATTTCAGTATTTTTTAATAATAGTTAAATTCAGATTTGTGAGTGTAGGTATAATGTGTAGGAATAATAAGCGGCCACAGAAAGCTTAATGGTGGAACAAGCTGATTAATAATTCATGTGCATGAGAGAGATCAGCACAGCCATCCCTCATTAATGGTTAAGGCATAAAAGATCTGAATTAAGGAAGAAGAGAGCAAAAAGTCAAAATGAAGAAAAAGCAATGAAAGTCCGAGATAAGAATCAGGAAAGTAAGCAAGGACAAGAGAGAAGAAATGAGTGGAGAGAGCAAGGGTAAATGTGATTCAAACCTGCTGAATGAGAGGAGGAAGTAGGGGCAATTGAGGACTCTGGAAATCTCACTGTTAACTCCAATGGAAGTGGCAGAGAGGGAGCTGTGAAGATTGTGTTCGTTGGTGTCTCACACCTGCTGAACAGATCCAAAGAGGGAACAGAAGAAAATATTGAGAGAGAGAACAGCACACTGGTACAAGAAAATGTGAAAAGACCTATTTTGATTTTGATAGTTTTAACTATTTATTGTTTTTTTAGGATTTTTTTTTAGAATTTATTTATGGACATTTATTGAAGAATGAACTGTGCAATACAATGGCCCTATTGTTTTCACTATTAAAATAAATGTACACTTTGCACCTTAATTTGTTGTTGTCTCCTAACTTGCACAAGTTCATCTCAGTCTATGAACTTAAAGATGCTCCAAATAGTGGATGGTGCTCATTGCTTACAGACTTGAAGCATCACAGGAATCAGTGAGGTGAGGTCCACTGAACTTGCTTCCCAGGCTTCCTCCTGTTCTCCACTATCTTGTGGGGCTCCTCATTTATATTAATATTAATAATGGCCAAATACCAAATACTATTACCAAGAGAAAGTCTCAGTACTATCTGGAAGCTCCAGATGCAACATTCTTGGCCCTTAGGCTGCACAATCAAAAATCTTTGATTATTTAAATATTATCTTTTCTTTGCAAGAGCAAGAGTTGCTTGGATTCCTGTATGAACACAAGGAATTTTTTCACCCTACAGCCCACATGCTTTTACTCATTCCAAAATCAGGAGTTTGAACTGACTGATCTTGCTGTTTTGTGTAATTTTTGTGCTATTGGGTCCCCTTAACTCTGCTCGAACACCCTCTTCTAACTGAATTTCTGTATGATATACAGCACAAATATCACTTACCAGTACATGGCTTCTGAATTTGACTGTAGTTTCAGTTTTACATTTTGTAAGCACTATGTTATGGAATCTACTAGAGTGATAAGTGCCCCCTCAGGCTTATAGTCTTTAGTACTATGACGATTTAAAGATACCAAATAAAGGACTGTATTAGCTCTTCCAAGCACTGTAGAGGTTTCTCCATCACTCAAACAACCCTAACTGCCTTCAAAGTGTCTTTTCTTAGGTTTATAAGAGACTGTGTATTCTCATTTGACGCTGTACAGAAGGAAATTACATTGTCAAATGTTAAAAACAAAGTAGTGATAGTTATTTTTTCACAATACTTGCTTCACATGTTGCCTTATGAGAGGTCAGCATCTGCCCCTACAAAAAGCAGACATCTGTGGAGCTTGTTCATGTCCAAGTCTACCTTCAGTGTACACATGGGAATCCATGTTTGTTTTTTTTTATCTTCCATGATGAATTGTTTTTGCTAGGTTTTATTGGTAGTCAGTGGGACTAGTGTACTTTTTCTTTTGTGGTTTCCCTTTTGTCATGATCACACCGGTCCCCTCATTGTCTTTCTTGCAGAGATCTTTGATCTGATTGACATAAAATTAACACTCAGGTCTGCTGTAATTGATGGAAGCTGATACAGTATATGGAGGGCATGTTTAATACTTCTCAAGAAGCCGGTCCTATTTCCTTCACAGCTCTTTTTCTCACTTTTATCTCAGCAAGACATGGCACACCAGCCAGCTAATAACATCCTATCCGGGATGCCGGTTCTCTTTGCCATCATGCTCTCCATTGTATTGTTCAATTTCTTGATTATATGTCACATTTTAATCTATTACGTTATATATAAAATGTTTTTTGTCTGTTTTTACTGTTTAACAGCACAATGGTTTAGTGGAGATTCTTAACAGCTTCAGGACATATTATAGGGATATAAGTGGACTGCTGGGTAGGTTTTCACCTTGCATCTGACACTGTTGGGATAGTCTCTGGACTCCAGATATTCTGTAATTGGATTTGGGGTATTTGAATCTGACTGGATGAATCAATAGGTGACTGGGGGATGTGTTTGTTTGAGTGTTTCTTTAAATTCACCTGCTGTTATCATGGCTAAGTCTGTTGTAAGGGCTAAATTCTGCTAGGATAAGATATAAGAATGCCATGATTCTGTATTTAAAAGATTAGGCTCACATAGTGGATGGCCATCTACATACAACTATGCACTTGTAATGAATTGTTTCTATTTTTACTATTATAAGTGATTTGTATATTTTTGATGATACTGGAATACTCTCTATTGCTATATGGAACATAAAATAATTATTAAGGAAAAGATATAGAGGGATTTATCTAAATTAAAAAAAACCTAGTTCAATTGAGGTCTGGCAAATTTCAGTAATTGTATTTAAGAGAATATATATTTCTCTTACCACCCACAGTCAGCCTTGACTAAATTCCAAAGTATTTGTATCAGCAGGAAATTCCCTGGACCCTCAGTGGCCAATGCACTACCAGCTGCTTAATCCCTGGCTGCCTACACCCAAGTCCTAAACCTAAATAGTACATAGTGTGCAAGGCAACACCTAAATAACAAAAAAGGTAAAAAAACATTCTAGACAGAAGGAATGTAAAATAACAGGACATCAGGAGCCTACTGAAAAGATGCAAAGCCTCAGCTGGGGTGGAAAATGACTTCATAAAGAAATATTTGAAATGAACTTACAAATATCACACAATTTATCAAAGGACATATTACTTTTTTGTAGAGCTTTTAGATGTTTAATTCCTACATTAATTAAAAATCCTTAGGAGGTAGGAAAAATCTAAAATAAATATTGAAATTAGCAAAGCATAGATTACAGGACAGTAAATACAAAAGAATGTAAAATCAGCTACTAAACCAGACAGAGCAGGCAGGCGAAGGCCTGTACATCTCCTTAACATGCATATCAAACATACTTTTCATATTGGTTACATTTGCTAATTCCAAAGATTGAGCAGAGCCAACACTGCTGTGACCACAACAAAAAAAATCCCATCAACAGTATAACTTTCATAGACATCATCTACTAATGACTCACTCAGTTGCCGACATATGCTTGGAAATACACACCCCCTCATGCAAATTGTTCATTGTTATAACGTGAGAAAAAGCTTATTGCACCTTTGGTGTTTACTGGCTATAAAAACAAATCTTCCATTTAAACCAAAAAAGTAGTTTCCTGAACTACTATATAGTATTAGACTTTCTAAAGTTAATAGAGCCTATTCAGGTAATATTTGAAAGTGACTACAATAGACTGCCTTACTAACAAAGAGATGAACAGAGGAAGACCCTAATATTTGTCACGCAGAGGATGAAAACAGCACTGGTAAATAAAGAACTTCTTTACAAGGCAAAGACAACTGACAAAAGGCAGTAGTAACTGGCTAAAAAGTGTGTGTTCTCCCTTGAAATAGAATTCACAAGATTCCCCTAACAACAGGGTTTTGAACTTGGAGTGAGCCCCACTTTGGGGGAGTAACCCCTCAATGTTTTCGTTACATTTGTGGGCCCCTTATTTGAGGGCATCTCAACTTTTTTTTCTGTCACATTTGTGGGGTCCTCATCCTAAGGGGTCCCTCTCATTGTTTTCTTTAATGTATGGGCCCGTCATTTTTTTGGTCCCTTTTTTCAGATTTGTGGGCCCTTGGAATCCCTCAAAAAGTTTTGTCATTTTGTGCACTTCTCATATGTGCAGGGATATCCCTCGACATTTTGTCTCACATGCGTGTCCATTTTTGGTGGTGGAGTTGGTCCCTTAATTTTTTTCTTTGTCACGTTTATGAGCCCCTCATCCTGAGGGAATCCTTCACCTCTTTTTGTTACAATTTTGTGGGCCTCTCATCACTGGGGTCCCCCAATATTTTTTGTCACATTTGTGGGCCCTTCAAATATTTTTGTTATATCTGTGGGATCCTCATTGGGGTTGGGCCCAGGGCATGGACCCTGCTGGCTCCACTACTTTCTAACAATAGTTCTAAGACCCAAAAAGTGGTTGATAATTCCACCAAGAGAGCTGCGATGTCTTGAAAGTCATAAAAGTGAAAAGGAAAGCTGGAAGTGTTTACCTTGCCTGCCCTTTTAATTAGTAAAAAACTTACAGAGCAGCATTGGATCATTTTGACCTAGTAGCTATGAAATATTAAAGAACATCTTCAACCTTAGAAATAACTGAGAGGACATTGTTTAGAAGAATTCTGCAGATAAAGGCAAAAGCCACTTACCGTGCATAGTAAGTTGTAGGGCACCCAGGGAGGAAAGGTGAGTTGAAAAGAAAAGTAAGAGGAGAGAGTAAAAATATCGACAGTCTAAGAGCACAACCTGAAATCCCACTAGTCACCACAACCAGAACACCTCAAAAAGTTATACTGGAAGAAAAGAATTATAATGAAAGTAATATATCTGTGCATAGAGAATTCATTTTTCATATTGCACTAGAATTGATGAAAGTCTCTTCTTTATTACATTGATTGGCAATGTGAATAGACATCAGGAACAACTTCAGGGAGTTCAATTTTGAACACTCTTAAGGGAAGAGGAAAGGAAATGGAACTTCATAGAGTTCAATTTAGGTAGATTTCCTTTAAAAACAGCATACTGTAGTACAAAATAAAATATATAACTGAAAAAGGTCTTCCAGGAATGAGTGATCATTATTTGTGTTGTTTTAGTAGAGAGACATATCATCTCACTTGATCAACATTCTCCATTAAGACTCCCACAGTATGTCTAGTGCATGTGTGAATTCCAGTATTAGACTAACTGGTAAATCTGAGCAAAGTATCTGAATAAATCTTACCAAACTTGTAAATTGTACAGTTGTAAAAAAATTGAACATGTTAATACATATACATAAACATAATATTAACACATCCTGATCTGATGAGCCACCTTGGATAAGGCTAAATGCCAAAAGGACAACAACAACAGCAATAACAAAAATAATTTACAAAGACAGCAATGTAGTGCAGTAGTTAGCACTGCTGCCTCTTGGATCCAGCATCCTGGCCTTAAATTCGGCACCCAGTTGCCTGCATGATATTTGTGTGTTCTCCATCATCTGCTTCATGAGTTTTCCTTGTGGTTAATCAGTTTTCCTCCCATGTCATCAGTGTGTTAGACCAACTGGCAATTCCAGATCAGCCCAATCTGCATTGTGAGTTTGTGACTGGATGGGCCTGACAATAGGCTGACATCCTGTCCATGGCCAGTTCTAACTCTGCACCTGATACTGCCTTGTTTAGTCCAGTTCTCCAAACACTGTGAATTGGATTAAACTGGTTGGATATTACTGTAATATTCACCATCAAATAAATGATCAGGTATTCTCCTGACACAGCAGGAGTCCCCAGATGAATTGCCCCAAGAATGGGGAGGGCATCTTTTTATATACTGTATATAGTAAGGTTTCAAAACTCTTTTTGGGCTCCCCCCAACAGGATGACACACCAAAGTGCATTTCGAAGTGCAATCACTGCATCTGTGGAAGACAGTATATCGGTCGCTGGGGCACCCATAGGCTCCCAGGGCTGTAGCATCTCGCTGTGAAAACAAATCCTAAAAGATCACAGTAATGCAATATGTTGTTATTAATGTAGTAATAAAAAAATAATAAAATGTATTACTATAAATGTTTGCAATGTGCCATCTGTTGGAATGACACAGACATAGCAACTGGGCGGAGACACAGTTAAACAGGCACGCAGACAACTGTCCTTTTATTAAGATGGATTGTTTTCATGTGTACAGGGTATAATGAATTTTTCACTTACATGTGCTAATGAACTTGTGACCTTCAATCCCTTTAATTTCTCTTTTTATTCTCTTGGGGTGAAAAATGTGAAGGGGAAGTCCCCTGTTTGGTTTGGGCTGGTTAACTGATACTCTACATCCAAAGTTTCTTCAGGATGTGACCTGTCTGATACACTTTTGGTTTCTCCCTGGAAAAAAAGCAGAACCTGTCTTTCAGACATCTGGAGATCTCAATTCCCTTTCCAGGGGTTTTCCCTGTACTCCCAGCATGTTTTGCACTAGGAGATGGGGAAAATGTGGCTACAGATATTATAAACAGTATAGCCACTCTGTACTTAACAATTCTGGTTCATATTTCAGTGCACTATTTATGGATTTGTCTTCAGCATTCAATACTATTCACTTCTTCTTCTTCTTCTTTCAGCTGCTCCCATTAGGGGTTGCCACAGTGGATCATCTTCTTCCATATCTTTCTGTCCTCTGCATCTTGCTCTGTTGCACCCATCACCTGCATGTCCTCTCTCACCTCATCCATAAACCTTCGCTTAGGCCTTCCTCTTTGCCTCGTCCCTAGCAGCTTTATCCTTTGCATCATTCTCCTAATATACCCAGCATCTCTCCTCTACACAAGTACAAACCAACGCAATCTTGCCTCTTTGACTTTGTCTCCCAACCGTCCAACTTGAGCTGACCCTCTAATGTACTCATTTCTAATCCTATCCATCCTCGTCACACCCAATGCAAATCTTAGCATCTTTAACTCTGCCACCTCCAGCTCTGTCTCCTGCTTTCTGGTCAGTACCACCATCTCTAACCCATATAACATAGCTGGTCTCACTACCGTCCCGTGGACCTTCCCTTTCACTCTTGTTGATACCCATCTGTCACAAATTACTCCTGACACTCTTCTCCACCCATTCCACCCTGCCTGCACTCTCTTTTTTACCTCTCTTCCACAATCCCCATTACTCTGTACTGTTGATCCCAAGTATTTAAACTCATCCACCTTCGCCAACTCTACTCCCTGCATCCTCACCATTCCACTGACCTCCCTCTCATTTACACACATGTATTCTGAATGGTTCTTACTGACCTTCATCCCTCTCCTCTCTAGAGCATATCTCCACCTCTCCAGGGTTTCCTCAACCTGCTCCCTACTACTATTCCAGCCTCACATGTTCATTTAATCCATATTCTACACTATGTATTTAAAATTTTCTCGTAAACCTCTCAGAGGGTTACAGCAAATACCAGCTTTTCAAAAAATATTGAATCAAACTTGATTCTCCTCCCATTTTTTTCTTTTTCCTTTCATGTTTTCACAGTATATTTTTGACATGAGACACAACAAGCATTATTTTTCTATTATCAAGTACACATATTACATTCTAGCAAAATGACGCACACTTGGGGAACACTAAGTGCATTATTAAAAACAAGTGAAATGGTTATTGAGCTTGTGCAATAATACAAATCTTTGTGTAAACGTCAAAAAGCTAAAGAAATGTTATTTGACTTTTTGTAGAAAGACATCTCTAATTTATATATTTTCATGGTCCAGGAAGAGGACTTATTTTTTTAATATAAATATTTAAAATTCACACAAATAGTGATCTTAATAGGATTTTTGACATAGTAAATATCTATTTAGATTGCAATCAGTGCTTATTTACCTTTTGTAAACTTGGATTGTTCAATATGGACATGGTATCATGTAGTCCTTTCATTGCAGCTTGATCCAGGCATGCAGCTCTACTGCATGATTAACAGCAAAAGAAATCGAGATTTAAAGAAACTCCTTAAGGGAATAATGGCAGTTTGATGTATTCATTGCAGACTTTTTATAGGCTGTTGTATTTGTTCTCATGTATCGTCACTTAAACTGACCTGTGAAAATTGATAGTGCCTCTGTTCCTGATTTATGAAATGTTGGCAAGTCACAGTTATGCTTACCATTCTGCCACTAACCTGGGTTGGAAATGGTTATGTCACTGACTGTCCCCTATACCAGTAAGGTACCAAAAGATGTTAGAAAGTGGCAGCTTTTAGTTGCCATATTTTATGCTGTTTTTCAGGTGTCGCACATTAGAAATCCTTACACCACATAGCACCCCTCACAGATACAACACATTAGCCATATCTGAATCACAAGCCAGATTTTCCAGTTTTGTTTGTCAAAGCATATTTGAAAAATAAAGAAATCAGGTTTTTTGCCACCTCAGGCCACCACCTTATCGTGGTGGAGGGGTTTGCGTGTCCCAATAATCCTAGGAGCTCTGTTGTCCGGGGCTTTATGCCCCTAGTAGGGCCACCCAAGGCAAACTGTTCCTGGTTGAGGGATGAGACAAAGAGGGGTTCAGTAGACCTTCTATGATGAATAAAAAATTTGGACGGCGTTTTCCCTCGCTCAGATGTGGGTCCCCGGGGCCCCCCTCTGGAGCCAGGCCTGGAGGTGGGGCTCGATGAAGAGTGCCTGGTGGCCAGGACTGCACCCATGGGACTCGGCCGGGCACAGCCCGAAGAGGCAATGTGGGTCCCCCTTCCCATGGGCTCACCACCTATGGGACGGGCCAAGGAGGTCGGGTGCAGTATGAGTTGGGTGGTGGCCGAAGGCGGGGACCTTGGCGGTCCAATCCTCGGCTACAGAAGCTGGCTCTTGGGATGTGGAATGTCACCTCTCTGAAGGGGAAGGAGCCTGAGCTATTGCGTGAGGTTGAGAGACTCCGGCTAGATATAGTCGGGCTCACCTCAAAGCACAGCTTGGACTCTGGAACCAATCTCCTTGAGAGGGGTTAGACTCTCTACCACTCTGGAGTTGCCCCCGGTGAGAGGCACCAAGCGGGTGTGGGCATACTTATTGTCCCCCGACTTGGAGCCTGTACATTGGGGTTTACATCTGCCTTCAGGTGGGGGGATGGGTCCTAACTGTTGTTTGTGTGTATGCGCAGAACAGCAGTCTGGAGTACCCACCCTTTTTGGAGTCCCTGGAGGGGGTGCTTGAGGGCATACCTTCTGGGGACTCTCTCGTACTGCTGGGAGACTTCAATGCTCACGTGGACAATGACAGTGAGACCTGGAAGGGCGTGATTGGGAAGAATGCGCCCTCCCCAATCTGAACTCGAGCTGTGTTTTGTTATTGGACTTCTGAGCTCGTCACGGATTGTCCATAACTAACACCATGTTCAAACATAGGGGTGTTCATATGTGCACTTGGCCCAAACGTGTTGTGCAGGTCTACTGGGAACGTCTGGCAGAATCCCCTGTCAGAAGTAGCTTTGACTCCCACCTCCAGCAGAACTTCGACCATGTCCCGAGGGAGGTGGGGGACATTGAGTCCAAATGGGCCATGTTCCATGCCTCTATTGTTGAGGCGGCTGACTGAAGCTGTGGCTGTAAGGTGGTCGGTGCCTGTTGTGGCGGCAGTCCCTAAACCCGTTGGTGGACACCGGCGTGAGGGATACCATCAAGCTGAAGAAAGTGTCCTACCGGACCCTTTTGACCTGTGGGACACTGGAGTCAGCTAATAGGTGCCGACAGGCCAAGCAGAATGTGGCTTTGGTGGTTGCTGAGGCAAAAACTCGGGCATGGGAGGAGTTTGGAGAAGCCACGGAGAACGACTTTTGGACGGCTTCGAGGAGTTTCTGGTCTACTGTCCGGTGTCTCAGGAGGGAGAAGCAGTGCTGTGTCAACACCGTATATGGTGGGGATGGTGTGCTGCTGACCTTGACTCGGGATGTTGTGGGTCGGTGGGGGGAGTACTTCGAAGACCTCCTCAATCCCACCAACATGCCTTCCAATGAGGAAACAGAGCCTGGGGACTCTTTGGTGGGCTGCCCCATCTCTGGGACTGAGGTCACCGAAGTGGTCAAAAAACTCCTTGGTGGCAGGGCCCCGGGGGTGGATGAGATACGCCCGGAGTTCCTCAAGGCTCTGGATGTTGTAGGACTGTCTTGGTTGACACGTCTCTGCAACATCGCATGGACATCGGGGACAGTGCCTCTGGATTGGCAGACTGGGATGGTGGTCCCCTTCTTTAAGAAGGGGGACCGAAGGGTGTGTTCCAACTACAGAGGGATCACACTTCTCAGCCTCCCTGGAAAAGTCTATTCAGGGGTTCTGGAGAGGAGGGTCCGTCGGATAGTTGAACCTCGGATTCAGGAGGAACAGTGTGGTTTTCGTCCTGGTCGTGGAACAGTGGCCCAGCTCTACACAGCAGAGTCCTGGAAGGTGCATGGGAGGTTGCTTAACCAGTCTACATGTGTTTTGTGGACTTGGAAAAGGCATTCAACCGTGTCCCTCGGGGAATCCTGTGGGGGGTGCTCCAGGAGTATGGGGTACCGAACCCCTTGATAAGGACCTTGAACCGCTGCTCCTTAGAGACAAGCTGACTGAGATGGGAGAAGACTCACACCTGGTGGCATGGATCGTGGACTATCTTACAGACAGACCTCAATATGTGCGTCTTGGGAACTGCAGGTCTGACATTGTGTTCAGCAATACAGGGGCGCCGCAGGAGACTGTACTTTCTCCGGTCCTGTTCAATCTATATACATCAGACTTCCAATATGACTCGGAGTCCTGCCACGTGCAAAAGTTCGCTGATGACACTGCTATTGTGGGCTGCATCAGGTGTGGGCAGGAGGAGGAGTACAGAAAGTTAATCAAAGACTTTGTTAAATGGTGCGACTCAAACCACTTACACCTTAACACCAACAAGACCAAGGAGCTGGTGGTGGATTTTAGGAGGCCTAGGCCCCTCATGGACCCTGTGATCATCAGAGGTGACTGTGTGCAGAGGGTGCAGACCTTTAAATATCTGGGAGTGCAGCTGGATGACAAATTGGACTGGACTGCCAATACTGATGCTCTATGTAAGAAAGGTCAGAGCAGACTATACTTTCTGAGAAGGTTGGCATCCTTCAACATCTGCAGTAAGATGCTGCAGATGTTCTACCAGACGGTTGTGGCGAGTGCCCTCTTCTACGCGGTGGTGTGCTGGGGTGGCAGCATAAAGATGAAAGACGCCTCACACCTGGAAAAACTTGTTAAGCAAGGCAGGCTCTATTGTAGGATTAAAGTTGGACAGTTTAACATCTGTGGCAGAGCGACGGGCACTAAGCAAACTCCTGTCAATCATGAATAATCCACTGCATCCACTTAACAGTGTCATCTCCAGACAGAGGAGTAGCTTCAGTGACAGACTTTTGTCACTGTCCTGCTCCACTGACAGACTGAGGAGATCGTTCCTCCCCCGCACTATGCGACACTTCAATTCCACCCGGAGGAGTAAATGCTAACATTAATTTTATTTTAATTTTTTAAATTGTTTTCATTTTTATTACTATTTAATTTAATATTGTTTCTTTGTATCAGTATACTGCTGCTGGATTATGTGAATTTCCCCTTGGGATTAATAAAGTATCTATCTATCTATCTATCTACAACCGGTGTCAGAGCTTGGTCGGCATTGCCAGCAGTAAGTCGAACCTGTTTCCATTGAGAGATGGACTCCGCCAGGGCTGCCCTTTGTCACCGATTCTGTTCATAACTTTTATGGACAGAATTTCTAGGCGCAGCCAGGGTGTTGAGGGGGTCTGGTTTGGTGGACTCAGGATTGGGTCACTGCTTTTTGCAGATGACGTTGTCCTGTTTGCTTCATCAGGCGGTGATCTTCAGCTCTCTCTGAATCGGTTTGCAGCTGAGTGTGAAGCGGCTGGAATGGGAATCAGCACCTCCAAATCCGAGACCATGGTCCTCAGCCAGAAAAGAATGGAGTGCCCTCTCAGGTTTGGAGGAGAGATCCTGCCCCAAGTGGAGGAGTTCAAGTATTTTGGGGTCTTGTTCATGAGTGAGGGAAGAATGGAGCGTGAGATCGACAGACGGATCGGTGTGGCGTCCGCAGTGATGCGGGCTCTGCATCGGTTTGTTGTGGTGATAAAGGAGCTGAGCCGTAAGGCAAAGCTCTCAATTTACCAGTCAATCTACGTTCCTACCCTCACCTATGGTCATGAGCTATGGGTAGTGACCGAAAGAACGAGATCACGAATACAAGTGGCTGAAATGAGTTTCCTCCGCAGGGTGTCTGGGCTTTCCCTTAAAGATAGGGTGAGGAGCTCAGTCATCCGGGAGGGGCTCACAGTAGAGCCACTGCTCCTTTGCATCGAGAGGAGTCAGATGAGGTGGCTCGGGCATCTGATCACCTCCCTGGTGAGGTGTTCTGGGCATGTCCAACCGGAAGGAGGCCCTGGGGAAGACCCAGGACATGCTGGAGGGACTGTCTCCCGGCTGGCCTGGGAACGCCTTGGGATTCTTCCGGAAGAGCAAGAAGAAGTGGCCGGGGAGAGGGAAGTCCGGGCCTCTCTAGTCAAGCTGCTGCCCCCACGACCCAACCTCGGATAAGCGGAAGAAGATGGATGGATGGATGGGTTTTTTGCTTTCAATAAAAGTAGCTGTTAAAAACTACAAGCACTAACAAAATTAACCATCTCTAACATACATGTGTTGCTTTATATTGTTTACAGTGTATATTTGTTTCTTATTACAGAACATTATTCAGAATATTTGAAAACTTTCAATAACTGTATATGAGAGTAAGAAAGCATCACTTGTCATATTTGAAAATACATATGTATATATTATATGTAAGAAACTAAGAAAAGTTTTGAAGTAAACAATGCCTAAAATACTGCTTAGTATTACATTCACTGTATTATTGTTTTCAGTGTAAAAAATGTTTCTAATATTTATATAAAATTCACAGCTTCCATCAGTCCCCTATTTAAATTATTTTGAAGCAAAACCTATAATGAACCTTTTTACTTCCCTTTATAATTGTAAACACTTCTGTTATGCCTAATTTTTTCATAACATTTGTCCAGGTCAGAGTCACAGGGAACCTGTATCTATCTTGGCGGCACAGGGCAATCATGTCATCTCTTACACTTCGTTTGCATAAACTAACCAGATTTACAATATTTTTTTGCTTATTTTCATACCTAGCAGTTCTAAAAATAGCATTGTTGATCTTTTTTGGCCTTTTTATAGAGACGTTATACAGCATGTTCTATGAAGTACAGAGACCAAAAATACACTCAGTACTCCCAATGAGGCCTTATAGCTGCATTTTACAGATTCACAGTGTGGTATGTACAGTAAATTAAAAATCAATTAGCCTTGTTAATCGTTTCTATTCTCTGTCTTGATGTGGACAGTAATGAGTTTCCTAAGACTCCCAAGTCTCCTCATAAGGTGAGATTGAAGAGTCAAACCGCCTGTTGTGCAATCATACGCAGCATTTCTACTTTTTTTTTTAAACTTTACATTTGTTTACATTAAATGTAACCTGTTACATTTCCATCCAAGTCTGAATTCTGTAACAGTCTGTCCAAAAACAACTCCACCCTTGCAGCTAATTTGGTGTCATGTGCAAAATTAAACAGTGTGTTAGTTTTATTTTTATCATGATCTTTTGTATAAATTAAAAAGAGCAACAGTTACAGGACTTATCCCTGAGGGAATCACAACTCAATGTTTTCTTTGTTTAATCCAATTCTGCACCATCTGCACACTCCTCTTTAAATTCACACTAATTAAGTTATCCAGTTATCTATAGACCAATGCATGTCCCCTATTTTTGGACTGGCTTTTTCCTCAAAGGCATTTCACTTCCCTCAGCTGATATACAAAACCCTACGATTCAGTACAGTATTATGAACTGAGGTGTTAATCATACTGATATGACAACTTGAGGCCCAACAATTTCCCATTTAGCTTGCTGTTTGTATGGTTGTTTTTTTTAGTGTAAATATCAATTTCACAACATTTATTACTGATGTATTAATTAGTTCAATATCATAAATCTCTGACTTGATTCTCACTCTGAGCCTGTTCTTTGGTAACAATCATTTTAGGATTTAAAATACTTCTATATATGTAAAGGTATGGTTAAAAATATCTATAAGCTCTCTAGAAATTTTACTGAATGTATGAAAAATTATTTAAGTGTAGGAAATGTAGTATATGAGATTAGAAAATGGCATTTGTATCAGGAATAAACTGCTGATTTACTCTGGGAAAGAAGGGCTTTTTTATCTTACTAGAACACAGATGTTGAAAGTTTTCCACCACTCAAAAAGACAGTCAAAAATCCTCAGAATTAATTTAAGACTTTCAATGAGATGTGTAATCTCTTCATAGGCCTGCTTTCTGTTAAATTAATGCTAAAGTCATTGTCACTTTTTAAGGGTTACTTTAAGAAGGGTATGTTTCTGTTATTTTGTTCTCTGAAACTGGTTCTATAGCTGTGCATATCAATGAAGCCAATCCCAGGCATGTTTTCTTGGGGTAAAGCAGTAAGTTTAACAACATGCAAGATTTTCCCTTTATATTTTCTAACATCAAATGGAGTGCTGAAAAGTCTTTTAACATTTATGTGGCCATACTTTGTCCCATGGGGTAAGCTTTGATCTTGTCTTAAAGTATTTGTTTTTGGGTCTCATAGTGAATAAAAAGGATAAGGCTGAATATGCAAAGGGAAGATAAGCAATGCTGTCTTTTGGAATTCATGACTGTGCATTTCTAGTATTCTTCATAATTCTTGGAAGTTTATTGCTGTTCTGTTACTGAATATAATGTTCAATTTGCTAATAATAGTGTAAATTGGCAAGATTGCTGACTGATAATTTGCTTGGTATCATTACAATGAGTGGGTGAATGCTGTAAAGGTATAGCTGAACCTTAGCCTCTGAGGTTCATTATTTGAATATTAAAATTTGGTGAGTATTTTTCAATAGTTTAGCTTTTGAATTATATGTAACACACACTGCCTAGACTCTGAGGTTATGTTCTAAAATATTTATTATATATTACATGTATCTCTAACATATTATTATCAAGCATACTCTAGTTAAATAGCATTTAACCTCTGAGTTTATACAGAACTTAACTACTGAACATAGTCGGTCTGTTTTCTAGGAGTCTACTGTATAATCATGCTGACTCAAATTTTACAGACAAAATTGGACTTTTAGACTAAAAGCAATCTTTTGGAATCAGGTTAATGGTCCATACTGCAGTTTCATTGTCAATTGGGGAAGGTTAGACTGTAGTAAAGCTGGAGGAGTTGAGAAGCTTGGCATCTTGGCATCATTCAGGAAGTGGTCCCCTGAGGCAGAGCAGGCTCTGAGAGACTGCTTTGGAACTACAGACTGGGATATCCTGCTGGGGTCACATAGTGAGAACATTGAAGACGCTGTTGAATGCACAACTGATTACATCAACCTCTTTATAGACATTGTAGTTCCAGTAAGAACAGTACGTTGCTATGCTAACAACAAGCCATGGATCACAAGTGACATCAAAGGCCTTTCAAACCAGAAGAAAAGGGCTTTTAAAGACGGTGATCAGCATGAGCTCAAGTGCGTGCAGAAGGAACTCCGAGTCCAGCTCAGGGCGGCGAAAGAGCAGTACAGGAGAAAGCTGGAGCAGAAGTTGCAGAACAACAGCATATAGGAAGTGTGGGATGGGATGAAGATTATCACTGGCTGCAGCTCGAAGCGGGGTGCCACCATTGAGACAGACGTGGAGAGAGCAAATCAAATGAATAACTTCTTTAATAGGTTTGATCACCCTAACCCACTCTCATCTCGGAGTACTGTATCCTCCAACCATCCTTCTGCTGATACCAGCATAGGTGAGACATCCCCACCCACAATTACAGCAGCCCATGTGAGCAGAGAGCTGAGAAGACTTCGTGGCAGCAAAGCAGCAGGTCCAGATGGAGTATCGCCACGACTGCTGAAGGCCTGTGCGTTGGAACTGGGGAGTCCTCTACAGCGCATCTTCAACCTGAGCCTGGAACAGGGGAGAGTCCCAAGGCTTTGGAAAACATCTTGTATCACCCCAGTCCCAAAGATATCACGTCCTAGTGAGATGAATGACTTCCAGCCTGTTGCTCTGACGTCACATCTGATGAAGACCGTGGAGCGGCTGCTGCTTCACCACCTGAGGTCACAGGTCCGCCATGCCCTCGACCCTCTGCAGTTTGCATACCAGGAGAAGGTGGGAGCGGAGGATGCCATCATCTATATGCTACACCGATCCCTCTCCCACTTGGACAGAGGCAGTGGTGCTGTAAGAATTATGTTTTGGACTTCTCTAGCGCCTTCAACACCATCCAACCTCTGCTCCTTAGAGACAAGCTGACAGAGATGGGAGTAGACTCACACCTGGTGGCATGGATCGTGGACTATCTTACAGACAGACCTCAATATGTGCGTATTGGGAACTGCAGGTCTGACATTGTGGTCAGCAACACAGGGGCGCCGCAGGGGACTGTACTTTCTCCGTTTCTGTTCAATCTATATACATCAGACTTCCAATATGACTTTGAGTCCTGCCACGTGCAAAAGTTCGCTGATAACACTGCTTTTGTGGGCTGCATCAGGAGTGGGCAGGAGGAGTACAGGAAGCTAATCAAAGACTTTGTTAAATGGTGCGACTCAAACCACTTACACCTTAACACCAGCAAGACCGAGGAGCTGGTGGTGGATTTTAGGAGGCCCAGGCCCCTCATGGACCCTGTGATCATCAGAGGTGACTGTGTGCAGAGGGTGCAGACCTTTAAATATCTGGGAGTGCAGCTGGATGACAAATTGGACTGGACTGCCAATACTGATGCTCTGTGTAAGAAAGGTCAGAGCAGACTATACTTTCTTAGAAGGTTGGCATCCTTCAACATCTGCAGTAAGATGCTGCAGATGTTCTACCAGACGGTTGTGGCGAGTGCCCTCTTCTATGCGGTGGTGTGCTGGGGTGGCAGCATAAAGATGAAAGACGCCTCACGCCTGGACAAACTTGTTAAGAAGGCAGGCTCTATTGTAGTATTAAAGTTGGGCAGTTTAACATCTTTAGCAGAGCGACGGGAATTAATCAAACTCCTGTCAATCATGAAGAATCCACTACATCCACTTAACAGTGTCATCTCCAGACAGAAGAGTAGCTTCAGTGATAGCCTTTTGTCACTGTCCTGCTCCACTGACAGACTGAGGAGATCGTTCCTCCCCCACACTATGCGAATCTTCAATTCCATCCGGGGAAGTAAATGCTAACATTACTCAAAGTTATTGTCTGCTTTTACATGCATTTTTATTACTATTTAATTTAATATTGTTTTTTGTATCAGTATACTGCTGCTGGAATGCTTATGTGAATTTCCCCTTGGGATTAATAAAGTATTTATCTATCTATCTATCTATCTATCTATCTATCTATCTATCTATCTATCTATCTATCCGGACTCAGCAGGAAAGCAGATAACTAATTGCATGAGAAGTGGGCAAAAGGCAAAACAAAAGAAAATAAAAATTAAACAAAGCAGTTGAAACCCAGACGAGAAGCAAAAATCAAGGTCAATAAGTTGAAAACCAAGAAATACGTAAACATACAATAAGTCAATATGAAATTAAGGATTTTATCCGCATATCGGATAAGGCACTTAGTGAAAGGCTGATGTTTTATGCCGTTTGCTGACTGAGTCAACGTCATGACTTTGGAGACCCCACCCCTAGAAACGAAGGACTTAACCCTGACAACTGTACACAATATGGCTTCTCTTAAAGGAAAAGGCTACAAAACATCAATTTTCAGCCTAAATCGTGAAATTGTCTAAACTCATAACTAGCAAAAATTTCTGCTTAGGTTATTTTAATGTTTAGAAAGGCACCTACAAGTAAATAAAATGTATTGTTATTATTATATTATTTATTCGTTTATCTTCTATAAAAAGCTATATTCCCCCTTGGGACAAATAAAACACTATTTATCTATCTAAAGGTATCTATCTATTTTGGAAACACATGTATTAGTGTGAATAGTAAAATGATATGGTTCTTTTCTAATTTTTAGTCCAAGATGATCTATGTACTTGTATACAGTATACTTTTTTCAAATATTTATCAACAACAATAAAGTTATAGTTTAGGAGATGAAAGGAAAAGTAGAAAGGATGAAATTGCTTAAAATACTGTATGGCAATTGGCCAGATGTTGCTAGGATCAAGGCTATCATTAAAATGACAAATGGTTATATCCTACAAAAATACTCCAGCTCATAAAGAAAATAGGCAAAGGCACTAGGAAAAATGAAGTGTTCACCATACCTAGCATCCTCTGTATTCCCACCCTGGCAAGATTTTAACTGCTTCCAATATGAAGCTCTTTCTTTGCTCAGATAATGTAGGCAGGATAGGAAGGGATATACTTTAAGTTGGAAAACAGAAAGAAGGTTGAAAATAAGGTAGCAATAGTTTTATCATTAGAAAAACTAGACAGTTACTAAGCTGTTTGATACCCAGACATCACTCTGAGCCTCTTGTACGTCTCACATTGCTGCTGTACTGTATATGGCATGACAAGTACAGTGTACAGGATTTCTAATTGCCTATTACAAACCATCTGTTTTATAACACCCTGCCACTGCGACCATAGCATGGTGGAGGAGCGTGTATGCCTCAATGATATTTAGTGCTCTGTTGGTATAATTACTTAATGCAAATTGATTTAAACAGAATGGGCCCGGCAAAGAGCAAGCCATAATATTTCTCTGTAAATCTATTAAAAGTTCAACTTCAAGCGCTAGGCCTAGACATGATGCTCTCCAGTGAATTTAGCCTGAAGAAGCCACGTAAAGCTGCTACACTATGTGGACTTATTACCAACAAGGTGAAGGCATGCAATGTCAGATGAGTGGCAGGCATGAATGGGAAGTCAATGCAGGGATCATCTTTGAATTTGAGAAAAGTCACTGAAGATGGCTGGTACTAATAGAGTGATGTGGTTGGTCTAGCACAGGGTCTTTATAATGCAAGACTAAGGGATGAAAAAAGAGAACTGAAGTTTTCTACAAAGTCTATATCAAGTGTATTATGGGTTGCATTTCATGTCTCAGCAGAGCAAAATTGTTTGACTTATTTAAAAAACCTTTCAATTGCTATTTTTTTCCATTGGGCTATTATTAGAGCAAATACATAGTAAAGAACTGTAGCACTTAGTTGTACTACAGTGCATTCAGTGTTTATAACTAGAACAGTTTGAATGCCTAGGGTAAGGATTGTGAGAAATTAAAAAAAAGTGTTTACTTAAAATGCCAAAAGTTATGTTTGTAATGTATAGCAAATGTTTCTGATTATAAATGTAATGAGCACAACTAAAAACAGCTGTTGCTGCTGCTACATAATTCTGGCTACACATCCCCGGATAACATTTTCCCTTATGCATTTATTCTTACTCAGATTCATAAAGAAACAGATAAAAACAATGACAATTATGAGCTGGCTCACAATAAAAAAAAAAAACAAGCTGAGGAGACCAGAGGTCTTTTTTCTTTGAAAATCATTCTGCCTCCACCCATTTTATTTACAAAAAACCCACGCAAACTGATACATATAGTACTATACAGCAGTTCATGACTGCTTTTCATGTGTATGGATTGATTCTCATTTTGAAAGATAAAATGAACTGACCCTGACATTCCTTGCAATACAGTACTAGAAAATACCACACTCCAGCATTTCTATGGATTCTAGAGAAGAATTATTGATCTGTCTTAATAATATAAGGTCCTGGTTTGCTTTTTAAGTAGGTTTTGCTTTCCCTATGCAAGCATGTTCTGTTACGGTTTACTTATTAAAAAATAAATAAAATACAAAATATATTTGGATGGATAGATCTTTTAGAAAACATTTGGCTGTAACTAAATTTAAATTACCATTAGATTTGATTCTTAGCATAGGGACAGGAACACTGGACTGAGAAGGGGTTCCAGAAAAATAAATTAGGGTTATTTGTTTTGTTTTTCTGTTTCTTCTACTGCTGGTACTGCACTCCATGAAAGGTGAATACAATTTTCTTGTGGCCTTTAGTTTCCTGAAGGCATCTCTGTGCACTCATACATTGTTTTTGGTTTGTCAACATTTAGTCATTCAGCACGTTGTCAGCAGCTGCTCTAATCCTCAGCAGCTATTTTATTTTTGCAAAGTTGCTCATTCTGGTAGGTGGCAGAGGATTCTGTTCTTTGGGCAGCATGATAACAGTGATTATATCTTGTCAGCCCAGACTAACTTATTTTCTGTGAGAGTCAGTCTAAGAAGTGACAAAACAAAGATTACCACTAGCGGCATATTTCATCTTTTTGTTTATGACCAGCCTATTGCCATTTATGAAGGTCCTGTTTTTTATACTGTTAACTAATTATTATGTTCATAATATGGACTAGAAGTGAAGACCAAATGAACAGCATTTTATTTAAAGTGTGGCAGAGATTATAAAATATTTAGTTATCCTTTATTTTTTTAATAATTAAATTGTGTCTATTCCTAAATAAATACATTACAGTCTAAAAAGTTGTGATAAATTTAAACACACAATGCTATATAAAATAGACAAAAATCAGTCCTATCAAAACTACAATCAATGCAGTAAATTACATTTAAAGTTATGATTCTTTAATTTTAAACAACACTAAAAACTCCACCCTACTCAATGCAGTGAGTTAGTTAATAACAAAAAGCCCATTATGTTATACTTCTTCATATTGATTAGCCCAAGAGGAGTTAAACAGGAATGTAGGCAGGACTGAGTATGTTTTTAATGTGATATTCTTTTTTTCTTCATAAAAATTGTTGGGAACAGGCAAAAAAAAAAATGAAAACACTAATCAAACTCAAAATGAAACAGAGATTTCAAAAGCAGAATGTTTCACCAGAGTTTTTTTTTATTATTTCTTTCTTCTTTCTTCTTGCAAGATGTAGTTTTCTCAACATCATGTGTCAATCAGGTGAGTGCCATGGTGCTGAGCAATATGTAATGTTCTCTGCCATAAAATGGCAATGTCCAGTGAAAATAACAAGACGAATGATAAAAAAAAAAAAAACTAAATACAAGAAACAAAAATTTTATATTTAAAGGACAATGCAGAATAGTTCCAAATACTGTCCTAGACAATCCTATAACCAACTACAAGCTGCCATATTTATGTTGTCAGTGCACCTGATCAGTCTCACTGTTTTTTTGTGTTTTTCTGTTTATATGTCTAGAGGTAAATTAAAGTGATTGATCTCTGAGATCTCTCAAATGATTCTGAAGGGTTCAAGGACCAACTGTTATAGTGAATGCATTTAAAATTATTTTGAATTCCAGTTTTCAGCTCTGCTATCATTTTCTAAAAGGAGTAATTTCTCACTCCACCAAGACCCAATTTCCATTTTCTTGTACAACCTGATCCTGACCAGTGCTTTCTGGACCACTTCTTCTACATATTATTTCTGGGTGTGATTTCTTTATTAAGTTCCATCTTTGTTAAACAGTGTTCTGTCTAGCATTTAAGCATTTAAAATCTACTACTATGAAAGAGGACATGAAATGTTATTTTTTTTTTCCACCAGTCTGAATGAGAGCACAATGGTATTAATGAAGAATGTCTGATAGAAACATACAGGAAAACAAAAAGAAATATAAACTCAATTTTCTAAATAGAATATTAGAATTATTGAAATATTGTTTGCTTCAAAATTAAATTTGAATTCTTAGATAAACATGAATGACAAGAGTCATGTTTTTTATGTTTATTTAGTTTGGTATTTTGTTTGTTCTAAAAAATACATTATAAAATAGTGTTATAATATGACAGTCAAATGTAAGTTTCAGTGAACAAAACTAAGAAATTTAGCAGTTAGAAATATAATTCATCCAAGATACCACAGAAATGATTACAATGTGTATTCTAAACCACACTAATATGCCACCCTCAGCTAAAAAGAGAGCTAATTAATATTAAATTAGATATCTTTATATTAATAAAAATAATTAGGGTTTAGCAGAGGCACTCACAGGAATACAGAGACTTATCTCACTCATCAACAAACACAGTATTTCCTGTTTAGATAAAAACCCGAAATTTGGCAGGATGGTACATCTAGGGTAGTAGGTGTCCATTAAGATAGGACATTTTGAGATATCAATATTTAGTGGCTAAATCCCCCACATTATAAAAACTAAAGGTACTTTTCTATTATTGTGATGCTTTTCTATTATCGTGAAACACGTCGGTGGGGCAACTGGCCCCACTGTCTTCCACTGCGAGTCACATATGCGCAGCACGCCATTCATTAAAGGATTTACTATGGCTGTAGTGGACCAGTTGAATAATGTTAATGGGGTGTTGACTTTTGCTCACCTCGATCTTCAAAGAGACAAGGACAATCCTTGGTGCCTGAATCATGAGTCTACAAACCGGTTACCTAATTTTTGGATTTTAAATTATTAGACAGGCCTACCCCAACCACAAATACTAACCTTAAAGTTAGTGGGGGCGGAGCATATTTACCTATAGGTCCCTAATGTTAATGTCCCCTTTCGGTGCCTAATCTTACAATTCCTATTAGGTACCTAATCTTAAATTTTCCTTCTCTGGCTTTGTTTTTAGAGTTCCTAATCTTAAATTAGACCTTTTAAAACCCTGTGTTTACAGACATATTAAAATGCACAAAGGAGTTCATTTTCCATTTTGCGTCACGATAATACGATTTGCATCACGATAATAGAAAAGTACCAGACTAAATATACCAAAATATCAGAAATGCTCTGATTGATATTAAGATTTGAGGATATTTTATATATTTTTCATTAACACTAGAATTACCAGAGCCTACGAGAAATCTCGTAAATCCGGCCCACCTTAAATCTGTTTGCACCTCTCCGTCAGAGCCTTTTGTCCTGTAAATGTGCCGATTCAGACAAGCAGCAAGCAGCCGGCTATTCCATCCCCCCACCATCTCAGAAAGTTCACAAAATTCTCCCCACTCATGCCTTGTTTGATTATCTGGGAGTGAGTGAACTGCTGGAGTTTTAGAGTGGAATTAATAGATTGCTATTTGGAACACATGCATTTCATGTGTGTTCCATTTCTGCAGTAATCTGCGTAAACACATTGTTAAAACAGAAACTTTTTCATATTTTAGTAATAAATGTTACAAAATGTAGGCATAAACTATAGAATATAAGAAGCCTGAATTCCAAAGATCAAATAAACACTTTCACAAAAAGTTCAAGGACAATACAACAGCTTCCATGGCATAGCGGTAAGATTTGCTGACTTGTAATCAAGAGTCCCTGGTTCGATCCTGACTGTCTCCTATATAAGCTGTTTTCAGTAGTGAGCTGCTCTTTTTGTTAATGTTATACAGTACACACATACATTTGGTTTGCGTCTGTAACAGATCGTGCACATTTATAGTTACTTAAAAGTTACCTTTTTTTTCACTTTTATTCTCTCAGTCACGATCACCATACATACACCGCCCTAGGGATCTGACGCTGTTAGTTTTTATTTGAAACTGGGAATAACTGTAGATGCCAGTAGTGTTTTGAGGCAATGAAACTGGACATTCTCTGATCTGAAGGGATAAAAGCTGACACACAAACGCTGAAGTTGCCTTCTTCGTATCTCACCGTCACTTTATTTTTTTTTTGTTCAGTTTCATTGAGTGTTCCTGCTGCACTAAATAAGCTCACGCCTTCTGGTGCACAATGTCAATGCAGCATGGAGAAAAAAAAGAAAGAGACAAATATATGGGACTTTGGATATAAAATTAATCAGAAAACATCATAACACTAATTCAATACTATTTGGAAATGAACTGTGTCAGATCGGGTGTGAATTTACGCTGGCGCTGTTACTTAGAGTCAGATCAGGAGAGATGGGGGGGGTCGTGTTAGAGCGTGATCGTGATTGAGAGAATAAAACTGGAGCTTATTCAGTGCAGCCTCCCAGTTTTATCGTCTGATTCACGTTCAAGCAGATTGAGAGAATAAAACTGCAGCTTATTCAGTGCAGCCCCCCAGTTTTATCATCTGATTCACGTTCAAGCTTCCAGACACACACACTCCCCCTTCTGATGTGACGCCATTTTCAAATAAAGACATGGTACAAACTTATTTTGTTAAACCCCCTCTTTATTTGAAAACCGTGTCAGATCTTGTGCGCGAACGAGACTGGGAAAACTGTGGACGTGTATGTGAGTGTTGTGCGTGACTGAGAATGTGAATGTGAACTGACTGTGGATGTGAATTTTTTTTATTCAGTTTTATTCTTGAGTGTTCCTGCTCATGCTGAATTACTATACTCCTTCTGATCCATGATGTCAAACATTAACATTTATATGTTACTTACCTAAAAGCCAGATCGAATGTTATTTATCCATTTACCTTTATGTATTTACTTACTTCCTACAGTCACAAGTAGAGTGGAGAGCTTCCCATGTACATATACAAAGTTCAGCGATGGCAAAAGTGCATTTTTGATCCGATGTAGAACCATCGTCATGATTTGAGTTTACCTCTGTTATAAGTGCGTCTATGTGAGAAATGCAGGGGGATATTGTGAATGCAGCTGAGAGAATAAAACTGAATAAAAAAAAAATAAAGCTAACCTTTACAGGTATCATAAATTACACCGGCTGTTACAGACTGGAATCAAATGTATGTTTTTATTCTAAAATAGTAAGAAAACAAGCAAATCACTTCTCAAAATGGACTTGTCCGGGATCGATCCCATGAAGCTTTGATTACCAGTCAACAGCTGATACCATTGCACCACCGAAGCTGTTGTAGCAACTGCATGTCAATGTCGCACACATTTTCTGCAGTTATATTTTTGAATGGAAGTGCATTTGTTCTGTTATAATTGTACCTTTTGTGAAAGTGTTTCTTTGATATTTGGAATTCAGGCTTTACACATTATACACTTCATGTCTACATTTTGTCAATTATTACTGAAACATGAAAAAGTTTCTGTTTTAACAATGTTTTTACATAGATCGTTGTATACACGGAACACACATGAAATGCAAGCGTTCCAAATAACGATATAGTATTTATAAAAGGTGTCATTTTGCTTGACTTCTCACTCTATACAACTATACAACTCTAAGCAACTAACATGCAGGTAAACAGACTTTAGCTGAGAAAACTGTGCGAGGTGGGGGATGTGATAGCAGACTGCTTGCTGCTTGCTGCTTATCAACACATTTAAAGGAAAAAAGAAGCTGACGGAGAGGTGCGAAGCATTTTAAGTTGGGACGGATCTACAAGTTTTTTCGTAGGCTCTGGTAATTCGAGTGTTAATAGTGCTGTAGCAACTGACATATTCTAATACACTGTGCACCTATATGGTATAGTGCAAATGGGGCATGCTGGTTTATGCCAACTGCAGAAGTGAAGTGAAAGAAGGAAAGTTCAGCGAAGCTCAAAAAAGGTGTGTTTAACAAGTTTGTTAATAAGCTGAAGTGATTGCCAGGGGAGCATAGTCGATGGTGAGTGTAATCATTTCCATGCAACCTATTCAGTAAAAAAGGCATTTAATTTATATTACCTCCTCTGATTTCCTTAATATATCTACACTTTGTGGCAAATGCCGACGTGGGGACTACAATTCCTATCAAGTAGTGTGCTGCTCGAGATGATTTCAGCAGCGCCTACAAAGTTTAAATAAGAGCAAACATGGTATGTCATGAAATGTAGCAATGTTATTGTTTCACCATCAACAAAATCTAAGTCATTAATAAACATCAGCTAGAAAAAACAAGAATTGATCTATAGCAGAAATTTTTCACTAATGGGAATTTAATATAGCACGTTCAAAAGTAATAAGCCCAAGTGAACTAATTATATTATAACTCCTGGTAAAAACTATACAAATGTTGTGTACAAAAAAGTACTCCGTTAGTTACATAGTACTTGTGAAACATCCAATGATCTACTATAACTGAGACCAATTGTCTTAAAAATTTTACTGGGTGAAGCCAGGTAACACAGTTAGTTTTAGAATAGCATTAATAAACTCAGATTTTTGTAAAAAAAATTCAGCACTTTTCCATACATAAATAAAATGAGTATTTTCTAATTTTAGATAATATAAGAAATTATTTTCCTGTTTAAATGTGGGATTTGTATTAAAATCCTTTGCACTGAGCAGAATTAGTCAACTCGCTAACAATGTAGCATAGAAATAATAGTCAATTTGTCACCAGATAGTGTAAATTCGTCTGCATAAACTCCAGTCCCAAACAATATTCTTGTGTGAGGCTGAGACTGGAGCTACCTGACATTGTTCACGTTTAGGGTCCAATCCCTGATATATTTTAGATAATGTCAATTTGGAGAAGTGTGTCCACTGCAAACATTTCAGCTGTTTATATTTAAATGTATATGTTACATGATTCTTGTACCTTTATTATTTGTATGTGAGGAATGTTATGATTAATTAATTATGGGTTCTTTACTGCTCGAAACTATTCATACTTGATATTTCAAATGGTTTCAGGGTTGCAAAAAAAGAATTAGCAATTCCAAAACCTTGTAGTACCTAATTATGAATTCTTCCTCAGTCTTAGATAATCTTCATTATAGCTGATCTTCCCATGGTTCTAAAATGTAAAGTACAGGCAAACCAAGTAATCTGTAAAAAAATTATCTAAAGAGGAGTGAAATGCTTGTGCATATATATATTGTTAAAATGATCTAAAGAGGAGTGAAATGCTTATGCATATATATATATATATATATTTATATATTTTGGATGCTAGGGGTCGCTACTGATCCATTGAACCCGTCAGACAGACGTCCCAGACACACGTGTAAAAGCACAGAATAAACTTTAATGTTTTTTCAATATAGTGCCCAAAGCACCGCACCTCCACAATTCTCAATAATAATCAATACAATAATTACACAACAATCAATCCTCCACTCCCAGTAGCTCCGTCCTCTACCACCCAACTCGCCCTGCTGGGGTTTCCCATAGTCCTTTTATACTTCGTGACCCGGAAGTATTTCTTCTCCGGGTCACCATCACATCTTCCTTTATCAAGCGTCCCGGAAGTACTGCAGGCTCCCGTCCTCGTGACCCCGAAGCACTTCCGGGTTGACATCTTTGTAAGATCCCCCTGGCGGCACCCATGGCACCCGACAGGGCTGAGGATGCGGACTCCATGTCCCATGCTGCCATGTGGGAATCTGAGGAGCCATTTCCATCCAGGGGAGCTGCCATCTAGTGTTCTGGGGGATGTAGTATCCTGAAAAGGCTGTCTTCCATGGAGGGACATCCCGGCCGGAATGAAATGCTGGCCATTCACCACTATATATATATATATATATATATATATATATATATATATTATAAGGTTGCTAAACTGTTTTGGGACTCCCCCCTATGAGGTAACTATTCTAAGGTCTCTATTACGTTGGCCGGACGGGAATTCACAGCATTGTTGGACTCTGGTAGCAACATCTGTGTAGTCCACCATGACTTGCTCCAGCAGACCCCTTATAAGACCACAGATAAAGTACACATACACTGTTTCCATGGGGACATTAAAACATACAAGACTATATGAAATTTAAAGGGAAGTACTTTAAGGTTTGGACAGCCATATGTGACACCTCACCCTGGCCACTCCTAATAGGAAAAAGGAATGTCCTCTTCCCACGGGTCTTGGCCACCTGCAGAGCACCTACCCCCATAGAGGATAGAGAGGGGCTTGCCGCAGACATTGTCAGTCAAGGGAACGGGTTTGAAATTGAACCAGAGTTTTCCAGTGAGCTGGAGAGGCGAATCCTCAAGTGAAGAACCGGGACAGCTGGCAAAATTTTCCACGTCGCTGCACACACCAACAGCCTCCACAGAGTGGACACTCAGTACAGACCCAGACGAAAACAAAATAGCGGTAGAAGGTGCAATGCAATGCTGCATCAGACACGGAGGAAAAAGAGACTGCCACTCAGGCAGAGTTTGCTCACCTACAACGAGACGATAACAACTTAGATTTTGCGTTCAGACAAGCCCACGTCACAAATAACTGTTACTATCTGGAGAGAGAGGACCTGAATTTTTAAACACCACATTTTTTACTTAAGGATGATTTCTGTATCGGGTGATTTCTGATTGCATGGGTGATGGATGTATCAAACATTTGGTAGTACCAAGTGAGCATGGGAAAAAGATTTAAAAAATAACTCACAGTCACATTTTGGGGGATCACCTCGGTTCGGAAAAGACGAGGGAACGCATTTTGAAACGCTTTTATTGGGTGAATATGGGCCGGGATGTGGAGCGATTTTGTAAGGCCTGTCCCAACTGTCAAATAGTTTCCGCCCACAGACCTGCCAGGGCACCACTTGTAACGATGCTTATTTTAGACATCCCCTTTAAGAGGGTGGAATTAGATATTGTTGGCCCTGGAAGTAGCAGTACTGCGACGGTTGGACACCCAAACTATTGCAAAAGCACTCTCAGATATGTTCACACATATTGGTACCCATCAAAAGATTCTCACTGATCAGGGCACACCCTTTATGTCTTGCATCATGAAGCAGCAATGCTAAAGTTTTGGAATTAAGCAGTTACACTCCATGGTTTATCATCCGCAGACGAATGAATTAAATGAACGATTTAATAAAACCCTAAAACAGATAATTCGGCAGGTAGCCCATGACGATCCAACTTCCTAGGATACAGTTGTACCTTTCCTCCTGTTTGCTGTCCGGGAGGAGTCTTTTCAATCTATTATTTGGGCAGCGACCACTTGAGGTATTGGACATATTTCAGGATGAATAGATGGGGACTCGCGACACACATCCTGGAGTGCAAGAGCAGATTGTACACTATTGCGGTGGGACATCAGCACCACGAGCAGGAGACACAAAAGTGTAATTATGACAAGACGAGTAAACTCTGCAAGTTTAAGAAGGGGGATTGTGTGCTGGTGTTGATTCCTTCCGATCCAAATAAATTTCGGGATGAGTGGTAAGGGCCAGCAGTTGTAGAAGAGCATATGACCCCAGTGAATAATAAAGTCAGATTTCCCAGGCAGCGGAAACCCATACAAATTTTGCATAATAATCTTTTAACGGAGTGGCACGACCATCACAAAGTTCTGGTTGCGGCTGCAGCAGTTCCCCAGAATGAGGTCGCTATTGGGAATGATTTAACTAACACCCAGAAAGCGAAACTGTTATCACTGATCGAGGGGAACTCAGACGTCTTTTTGGCAACACCTGGCCCGATGACAATTGCAGAACATAAGATTGTGACTCCACCCGGTGTTATTTTACAGGTCGCCCCATATCGCCTACTAGAGGCAACAAGGAAAGTGATACACGAGGAAGTCCAACAGATGCTTCAATTAGGCATTTTTCGGCCGAAGAAAAGCAAATGGAAAAGCCCAGTTGTACTTGTCTTAAAGTCTGGTGGTTCGGTTCCATTCTGCATTGATTTTAAGTGTTTGAATAAGATTTCCAAGTTTAATGCATACCTGAAGCTGAGTGTGGACGAGCTGTTAGAGAAGCTTGGGCAGGCTTCATATATCTCCTCCTATTTGCAGCTTCCCTTGGAGGAGTCTAGTTGTGAGAAAACTGAGTTTGCCACTCCGAACGGGTTGTTTGAATTTACAACACTCCCTTTTGGCCTCCATGGCGCACTGCTGACCTTTCAGCGAATGATGGACCAGATCCTGCATCCCCATTCCACATATGCAGGTGCCTAAATTGACGACATGGTCATTTTCAGTAATGACTAGGAATCTCATCTCATCTGCCTTGACAGTGCTTTGACAGTTTATGGCTGGCAGGGTTGACAGCCAACACTAAGAAGCACAAGCTGGGTATGTCAGAAACCCACTATCTGGGCTATTCCATAGGGAAGGGTTTGCTCAGGCCTCAAATGGACAAGGTGGGGGAGGTGCTTGCATATCCCGATCCCAAAAGACAGTGGCAGGTTTGTGCCTTCCTCTGCCTCACAAGGTATTATAGGCAGTTCATTCCCAATTTTGCACATCAGGCCAGGCTGTGCTCCCCTTAGTGATTTGACAAAGGGCTGAAAGAATCATAGTGTTGTCTGGACCAGCGCCTGTGATAGAGCTTTCGCGGACCTAAATGCTGCTTTATCATCATTCTCGGTTCTACACAGTCCTAACTTTTCAAAGGAGTTTATTCTGCAAACAGATACTAATGATTTTGGTTTGGGAATGGTGCTCTCACAATGTTCTGAGGGGGAAGAGCACCCCATCACGTTTCTCAGCAGGAAGCTGCTACCCAGGGAGCATAATTACTCCACTATAGAAAAAGAGTGCTTGGTGATTAAATGGGCAGTGGAGGCCCTCCGTTACTATCTCTGGGTATGACGATTTACCCTGGTGACTAACCACGCTCCGCTGCAATGACTGTACAAACAGAAGGATATGAATGTCGGGCTCACTCTGTGGTCTATTAACTTGCAAGCTTTTCCTTTTGATGTTTGCCACCATCCCAGGGCTGCATACACCAATGCTGACGTTCTCTCCCACCTAGCCGAGCCTGGCTTGGACGGTCGCTTTGCCCACACTAGTGTGGACAAAGCTGAAGGGGAAGATGTAAGGTTTCTAAACTCTTTTGGGACTCGCCCCAACATACCAAAGAGTGTCCTGAAGTGCGATCACTGAGTCTGTGAAAGACAGCCTATCGGTTGCCAGGGCAACTGCAAGCTTCAAGCACTGTAGCAGCACGCCTCAAAAACATTACGCGCTATAAGCACCTGCCACCAATGAGTGATACAAGGAACATTGTAACTGCAGGGAACAGTATTACTTGGCTACTAACCTGGCCAAGATCCTGCTTGATTGCTGTGTCTGTGTACAGGAGAGTGGTAGATCCCGCTACAATTAATAATTGTGGTGTTCCTGTTTCAAGCTGAATAAAGCTGGTTTTTCTAAAGTACTGAGCCAAAGTCTTGTGTTTTGGGTTGCAAGAGAGGGACTCACATATCACAATATATATATTATATATATATATATACATACACAGTATACAGTGCATCCGGAAAGTATTCACAGCGCATCACTTTTTCCACATTTTGTTATATTACAGCCTTATTCCAAAATTGATTAAATTAATTTTTTTTCTCAGAATTCTACACACAACACCCCATAATGACAATGTTAAAAAAGTTTACTTGAGGTTTTTGCATATTTATTAAAAATAAAAAAACTGAGAAATCACACGTACGTAGGTATTCACAGCCTTTGCTCAGTACTTTGTAGATGCACCTTTGGCAGCAATTACAGCCTCAAGTTTTTTTGCATATGATGCCACAAGCTTGGCCCACCCATCCTTGGCCAGTTTCGACAATTCCTCTTTGCAGTACCTCTCAAGCTCCATCAGGTTGGATGGGAAGCGTTGGTGCACAGCCATTTTAAGATCTCTCCAGAGATGTTCAATCGGATTCAAGTTTGGTCTCTGGCTGGGCCACGCAAAGACATTCACAGAGTTGTCCTGAAGCCACTCCTTTGATATCTTGGCTGTGTGCTTAGGGTCGTTGTCTTGCTGAAGGATGAACCGTTGCCCCAGTCTGAGGTCAAGAGCGCTCTGGAGCAGGTTTTCATCCAGGATGTCCAGGATCGTTCCCTTTATCCTGACCAGTCTCTCAGTTCCTGCCGCTGAAAAACATCCCCACAGCATGATGCTGCCACCAGCATGCTTCACTGTGGGGATGGTATTGGCCTGGTGATGAGCGGTGCCTGGTTTCTTCCAAACGTGGCGCCTGGAATTCAAACCAAAGAGTTCAATCTTTGTCTCATCAGACCAGAGAATTTTGTTTCTCATGGTCTGAGAGTCCTTCAGGTGCCTTTTGGCAAACTCCAGGCGGGCTGCCATGTGCCTTTTACTAAGGAGTGGCTTCCATCTGGCCACTCTACCATACAGGCCTGATTGGTGGATTGCTGCAGAGATGGTTGTCCTTCTGGAAGGTTCTCCTCTCTCCACAGAGGACCATTGGGTTCTTGGCCACCTCCCTGACTAAAGCCCTTCTTCCCCAATTGCTCAGTTTAGATGGCTGGCCAGCTCTAGGAAGAGTCCTGGTGGTTTCAAACTTCTTCCACTTAAGGATGATGGATGCCACTGTGCTCATTGGGACCTTCAAAGCAGCAGAAATTTTTCTATAACCTTCCCCAGATTTGTGCCTTGAGACAATCCTGTCTCGGAGGTCTACAAACAATTCCTTTGACTTCATGCTTGGTTTGTGCTCTGACATGAACTGTGAACTGTGGGGCCTTATATAGACAGGTGTGTGCCTTTCCAAATCATGTCCAATCTACTGAATTTACCACAGGTGGACTCCAATTAAGCTGCAGAAACATCTCAAGGATGATCAGGAGAAACAGGATGCACCTGAGCTCAGTTTTGAGCTTCATGGCAAAGGCTGTGAATACTTATGTACAAGTGATTTGTCAGTTTTTTTATTTTTAATAAATTTGCAAAAACCTCAAGTAAACTTTTTTCACGTTGTCATTATGGGGTATTGTGTGTAGAATTCTGAGGGAAAAAATGAATTTAATCCATTTTGGAATAAGGCTGTAACATAACAAAATGTGGAAAAAGTGATGCGCTGTGAATACTTTCTGGATGCACTGTGTATATATACACACACACATACATACATACAGTACATATATATAATTAAATAGCATGTCTCTTTAATATAACCATTAGCTTATATTTCTAAAATTTGTTGCAGACTTGCCTATAGAGCCGGCTAGCTTATTTCTGAGTTAAAAGAATAACTGAGGTAATGGACATATGATATCATAGAATACCCTTGAGCAGTAGGGCCCAGGTCATCAGAACTGTGACTCTGATGTAATCAAATGTAAAACCCCCAGGGATTTACTTTTTCTAGAAACGCTGTTTTATCTTTTTTTTTTTGCTTCATTGTTGTGAACTGGCCATATCTGAGTTATAATGTAATGGAATTTTATATTGTTATAAATTGTTTGTTAATAATCAATCTGATCAGTTCTCTTTTATTGTGTTTATAATGTAAGTTATATATTTATGTATTTAATTTGTGCATGGGTTAATAATTTACTGTTGGTGCATTTAAGTCATTTATTTTAAGCGCTCTAAGCTGCACTCAGTTAATAGCACTTTTCAAGAAAAAAACTGAAAACAAATCTTCTGAAATTAGCCTGTTTAAGAATATTTTGTGGTTAATTGTTTGAAACAAAATTACTATTTTGATTAAGAGCAGCCAATTTTAACAAATATAAAGGCAAAATAGAAATATCTTTATAGTGCTACTCTTCGTTGTCAACTGTAGTGTGAATTGTGAACTATTTATACACCCTTAATGTATTTATGCTCAACTCCCATTTAAAACATGTTATTCCTATAATTGTAGAATCTAAATGTGAAAAGTACAAAACATTATTTGGGTATAACATTTTGCATACTTTCAGCATTATACTATAAAAATACTGTTTTTGACAGGATTTGAACCACAGCAGTGATTTTTTTTTTACATATTTCACACCCTTTTTAGCTTTTTTCCATCATGAACAGTTTATTCTTGTAAGCAAGGAAAAATTTAGCCTGACTAATTACTAGCCCCATTAGGAACCTGTTACAGCAAGTTTTAATTACCACTCACGGCGAACTGTGACAGTTTCTATAGGTCCTTGTATAGATAAAATAAAATTGTATTTATTACTTGAAGTTTCCAATCATCCACCTGTATATTGCTGTTCTGAACCTCTTTTTACTTCTAAAAAACATCTATATAGCATTTTAACTAAGAAAAAAGATACTTTCCAAAAGATTTACAATTCTTTCAATTTAAAATGAACTCCAAAAATAATGCCTTTATCCATCCATCCATCCTTTATCCAACCTGCTATATCCTAACTACAAGGTCACGGGGGTCTGCTGGAGCCAATCCCAGCCAACACAGGGCGCAAGGCAGGAAACAAACTCGGGGCAGGGCACCAGCCCACTGCAGGCCTTTATCCATCATTTTTCCATTTTAGAGTCATTGGAAAAAAGAAGCTTATCCTAAGAACTCAGTTGTGAGCATTAGGAGCAAAATCACTGGTGGTCAAAATAATGATATGAATGAAATATTTCTTTTATTACTGCTTTTTTACATTTATTTCTGTTGATCCTTCTGATGATTGCTCTTTGCATGGACATAGCTTCAGCATTAATAAAGTCCTGCTGGGAACAAAACACAAAATACCATTATTATGATTTGTGATTAGTATGTTCAATGTTAATTCTTGTTTATAACAAAACATTCTTATTCCTACTTTGCTCTTTTAAGAGTCTTTGGGGGAGTCAGAGTGTATCTAAGCAGGCCTGGTTGCAAGGCAGGTATGGTCTGGACAATCGTCTAATTCAATTTAGATCTTCCTGTCACCTAACATACATGCCTTTGGGGATGTAGGAGGAAAACTGTAGAACTTTTAGGAAAACCCATGTAGAGATGGGGAGAACATGCAGCCTTTACACTAACAAGTATTTAGTTCTAGGATATTGGATCCTTGAGGTTGGAAGCCATACCCCCAGTGCCTCTATGTAACCCATTCTTGCTTATATCTTTCTGAAAATCATGTGCAAATATTTGTATTCCTTATTGTTTAGATGATTCAATTATGTATACTTTATAAATCACTTTTTAATATGGATGACCATGTGACATAAATACAGATCTGTTAATTCATTTATGTTGTATGCATCCTTGTTTTAAACCTACTAATTCATGTACTATTGATTATCATTCTTCCACTTCTTTTGGCTACTCCTGTTAGGTGAGACGCATAATCTCTGACATTCTAGAATCCCAATTTCATAACTGTATTTCCTCAATATGCCTAAGGACTCTTGATAATTTTCATTATAAAGGGTTATTCTGCATTCAGCCTATAATATGAGCCAGTGGATATGCAATAGCAGCCTAATAGCACCTTTTCCCATCTTTGCCATCTTGGGGTGTGCTCCATCTGCTACATATTATGCAGAGTCTATAGTAATTTATATTAAGTGAACCAGATGACTGAAATTAGTTTTGTTTTAGCCAACTATCATTTAATTTAAATATAAACTGGAGAATGTTCACTGTAGGAAACTTAACAGTTTCTAGGAAAAACAACAAGCAAGGTATATTAATAACCTGCTACTTACAAAACTTATCTTTTTTTTGCGCATTTACTTACATTGCCACCATTTTCACCATACAGGAATGCTCTGTTTCAACCACTGACACCACCTGTTTTCTTTAACAGAATGTACTATATCTCATCCTTACTCTAAGGCATGTCAGTCTCCTCTCAGCATATATATTCTTCTAAGCTTAATGGATTATTAAAATCAACAAATCTATGTGGCAGTAAGTGTTTGCAGAAATGTTATATAAATAAAAGAAATGCAGTAGTAGTAGTAGTAGTAGTAGTAGCAGTGTAGTGGGGCTACAAGATGCAGGCAGTGTGCTGTAGTGGTTAAGGCTTTTGACTTCAAATCCAACTACTGACACTGTGTGACCATGAGTAAGTCACTTGCACTGCCTGATTTCCATTTGGAAACCTAAAAGAAATGTAAGCAATTGTATCATAAATGTTGTAAGTCGCCTTGGATAAAGATGTCAGCCAAAAATGCTAATTATTTTTGTTATTTGTTTTGGTCTGTTCAGTTGTTTCTGTCAGTTTGGTTATTTGCTTTATTGTCCTTGAAATGCTTCATTTTACCTTCTTAGTTGTCAGTCATGAATATCCGTCAATGATGCTGTCCATCCCTGACACTACCCCTCCTGTGTGTATGCTGGTGGGAGAGCACCCCATTCTGGGAAAGGCAGACCCGGGGGCACAACAGGCAGAAGAATTACACACTATGTGCAGTGGGTTGGCCTCCATAGAGTTATTTTGCTGCCATCTTCTCTTCTTGTTGATATGTCTGTTATTGTGATGGACTCCTTTGGTGATGGCCCATTTCCAAAGCACGCAGTCTCCAGCAAATGTCTCAAGCTGCCTATGCGGAATGCAACAAACCTTGAGGGAATGCTTCAAGTGGTCCTTTCAGCATGTGTTCAGGCTACCCCAAGGTTGGGAGTCTATGTAAAAGACTATTAGATAATTTATACATTTAGAATGACTTTCAAAACAAATACCACTAATAAAATGTCTCTAATGTTCATACAATAATGATTGTACACAATATGATGTATAACCCAATCTACTGTAATATTTCTCCTTTCGTGGAGCTCAGTCATCAGGATGCATATACTGTATCAATACGTTGTACCCAAGATATGATGATTTCTTATCTCTCCTTCTTTATGATATACCCTGCTTTTTATTCATTTATCTATTTTCAGAATCTGCTTAATTCATTCAGAGCACTTATGGCACCTAAAACCTATCCTACAAATATCTTGAACTGCGGCATAAGTTCTTTTACTTCTGTGTTGTTATTCCAGTCTTCAGCTAAATCATTTATTTAAATTTTCCCCAGTGTGAGTCTTAATTACTTACAACAACATCTTAAAAGGCTTTGTCAATAGTCTTCTTTTTATGGCCTCTTTCAATTTGTATATATTCTTTTTCTCATGACATGTTCTCATATTTTCTTTTAGGGCACCTCCTTGGCATTGGCCACTGAAACCACTTTATATTTTCTATTCAGTATGTTTCCTTCTCACCATAAAGCCTTTTAGATGGAACTTAACATTTATGACAATTTTGCCACTGTTTCATTTTCTTTCTCTTTTAACTGTAGACCAGAAATCACCATGCCTCTTTTCAGATCTCACATCTTAATCTCTTTTTGAAAATTTTCCAAAATTTCTGTCAATGCTTCATGCTCATATCATATTCTCTGTGGGTTCTTCCAGAATGCTATACTGTTTGATAAAGACACTTTTAAGACTGTATTTTAAAAGAATGCTTAGTTAGTGAGGAATTCTTTAATTGATGAATTTTGGTTAATTGAATAAAATGTTATTGGATGTTCTCCTCCATATTATTTCTAAAGTCTCCAATGAAAAAAAAACTCAGTTTTTTATTTTCCTATCATCTCTGATAATGTTAACAACTATCTGTTTTGCTATATCCTTGGCTCTCCGTTTATCCATTTGTGTGGTCTTTCATCCATCAATTCATTTTCAGAATCTTCTGTAACAAAAAAACTGCTCCCTCATGTCACTCCACACCCAGAATATTGCTAAGGAGTCCAAAATATTAAAATGTTTTATTTATTTCCATACTATTACACCAAATTCTTTAAAGAAAAACTAGAAACAGCTGCCCCATCTGTCCTTCCTAAACAGACTTTAACCACAGTCTTTTATGTCACTTGGCCACTTATTAACCCCAAAAGTACCATTGAGCACACTGCTTTACACATCCACCCCAAACCACTCAATCCCCACCATTTCTCTCTCTCTCTCTTTCACATTCACACACACACACACAATATTTCCCACCTTTCTTTTGCCTGGCTAGTGACATTATCTCCCTAGATCATGATGTTATACTCAAAAACACCTGTGGTTTCAGGTTATTTAACTGTCAAACCCTGGAATCTCTTCTGGGGTCAGAGGTGGCACCTGAATCCTACAGAGCCACCAGATCAGAGTGCTTCTATATGTCATGGATATTCCTACAGCAGTGAATACCCATTGGGTAATTAGATGTCCAAAATCCCAGGGTAACTTTCATCCTGACATTCCTTTGTCATGAGCAGGTGGGTTCCATGTATTCTTGGAAGGATCACTTGCTGCTGACAGTTAGCACAGCTTGTCTGTCCATGTGCAAATTCTTTATATTGTTTTTCAGTAGGCTTTTTATCTCCATGAGCCTGATTTAAAAAAGCACATTAATAAAATGAATGAATGCATGGGTGATCAGTAATATTACTCAGAGAACATTAATTCATGAAATACACATATTAAACTGGCAAGGAAGCATTGTGCTAGATGTTTCTGTTGCGATTGCCCCTAAAGACCACCCACAGATAACAGGAGTAAATCCAATCACAAAGGAACAATTTCCAACAAAAATTTCAAATATACAAACAAAATTAATAATAATAACTTTTTTTAAACAAAAAACGTTTAAAATGAACAAAGAATAAAGAAAATAAAAATAGAAAAAAGTTACAAATACCTTTGTATTTTTCTAGAGCAAAACAGAATTCCAAAATTCTTAAGAATCAAAACACAGAATCCATGTTCAAAAAGCATCACCAACAATAAATAAACAGGAAACCAAAGCTATAATATATTTAATTAATCCATTAAACTCTATGAAAGGCCACCTGACAAAGCTGAAAATGAACAGTGCCTCTACAAATAGCTGTGACTCAAGGTTGTCCTTACATTAAGCCTCAGGTAACTATGCCATATTTAAAACGTGCATCTGAGTATTGTGATTACAACACACAAAAATTGGTGTGACCCATATAAATGACCCACAAATCAGGATCAAAACTTCACTGGCCTATTTGAGGGTTGGTCCCACCCCAGGGAGCCTGAACCCAAACTCTATAGCTCAGGTTTGACCTACCTTGGCTCCAGTGGAGGTCTGGCTTCTTTAAATTACCCAAAATATTTAGAAATGCCCCACAAGGGAGAGGAACTGTAAACCTCTGAAAGAACATGCCCCACATGAAATCTTTAATTGAAAAAAATGTATTTGGTTTTAACAAAAATGGTGAAAATAGCTAAAAAAGAAAGAAAAAAAGGTTTGCCTAAAAAGCAACCAAGAGGAAATAAGTGTCAAATGCAACCCAATAATAGATGACCAAAAGCTTATTTAATTAATTCAAAAACAGAAAACATACTCATGATTACATAAATACTTCATGCAACAATGAATCAAAAAGCATGTGACTCCTCTAAAAGACCTTTTACTGGCCTGTCTGGAGATTGGTCTCATTCTGGCAGCCTGACCCCAAACTCTATAGGCGGGCTTTGGCCTACACAGGGTCCAGTGGAGCTGTGGCTTCAAATGCTCTGGCTTCCTTAAAAATCCCAAAATATACAGAAATGCTTCACAAGGAAGGGGAACTGTAAACCTCCTAGAGATCATTCCTCATGTGAAGAAAATTATTTGGTTTTAACAAAATTGTCAACAATAGTCAAAAAAGTAAGCAAATAAATTCCAAACATAATCCAATAAAAGATGGCTAAACACCTAAGCAATAAGTTTAAAACCCAGAATTGTGATTCTCACAATTACATAAACACTTCAATCAACAATGAACCACTGAAGGATTCACTTTCCAGCCTTCTAATATTTAAGCTGAGGATGGTTCCACAGTTATGATGTCAGGATAACACTTCATCTTGGAAGACCAACCAAAGAATGCAAGGAACACATGACACATAGACAGTAAATAATAAACAAAAGAATATTAGCGATATTTAGAAAATTAACAAAAACACGTACAAATAATATGTCAGAATTATCAAAAATGACAAAAGATATGACAATAAACATAAGCCAAGGAGCACAATCTGGTTGAAACATAACAGTAAGTGATTGGTGAAAATGGATACCCTCCCTCAATTCTTGATAAAAAAATGGGAAGAAAATTACCAATTATAAGGGAAACAAAAAAGAAAAGAAACTAGTGACAGGGATGGATCTTCAGCAGAATCATGACAATTTCTCAGTATCAACTGTTTCTTGAGCATAAGTTGCATAAATCGTAAAAAAAAATCGTTGTTGTTGTTGTAAATGACCATCCATGTTATGTTACTCTGCGGTGGGTTGGCGCCCTGCCCGGAATTGGTTCCTGCCTTGTGCCCTGTATTGGCTGGGATTGGCTCCAGCAGACCCCCGTGACCCTGTGTTCAGGTTCAACGGGTTGGAAAATGGGTGGATGGATGTTATGTTACTCTGACCTAATTATGTAATCCAATTATGAACTTTATAGAGAAATAACAAAAAAGTCACTCAACATATAGTGAGATTTACTGTATAAATCAGGGAGATAAGGAGGCATTACTATGTTATGTCAAAAATACTGACTCATAGCTTTTCCCACATCGAAATAGCTTTAATGTTGCACACTTCCTGGGCCAGAAATGAAAAATGAACATTATTTCCTACACAGCTTTTTAGAGTCACACAGGATCTGACTACTCATGGATAAAGTAGGTGTATGAGTAATGGCTACTGTATAAAATTATAACATACAATTCAGTATAATACATAGTTTCAATATGAAAATGTTAAAAATACTATATTATCTTTCTTTAATATGTTATTCAGTGTATTACTATCTTATAGTAACTACTGTACTCTAATTATATGTACTCAAGGTAATGTGCAAAGCAACTACTTTAAAATAACAGTTATAACCCAAATATATTAAGCTTGCCAGCCCTGATATGCCGGCTTTTAAAGCTAGCAATGGTAAAAATCTAAGAATTCTGAAATTTTTAACTCTGATGTTTCTTACTGTTTCAAAGCTATTTACTTCTCAAACTAAATATATTTGCTAAAGTCTTTTGGCTTTGTACAGTATTTGATGACTCAACTATAACATCATTTAACATTTGTGATGCGTGAGTCACTGTCTTGCACCCTAAAACTCAAGGCTGAGTCTCATTACTTTAGCAAAACCAGCTTTATTCAACTTGAAACAGGAACAGTAGGGTTATTTATTGCAGGGGGAACTACCACTCTTTTATACACAGCCACAGCAAACAGGCATAGTCAGAGCCAGATCAGTGGCCAAGTTATTCTGTTCCTGGCATTTATAATGTTCATTGCATCACCCATTGGCGACAGGCACTTATAGTGCAATCTTGATCGGCTTGTAGTTGTTTCCATGGTACTAACCTGCTGCACTGAGAACCTGCAGTTGCCTCGCCGACGAACAAGCAGTCCTTCACAGACACAGCAGTTACACCTCACAATTTTAAAATCTGCTTAATCCAGTTTAGGGTTGCATTGAGCCTAGTAGCATTAGGCACAATGCAGAAACCAACCCTAGGCAGACGATCAGCTCATTGCAGGTTACACTTACCCACCATTCAAATAACATTACGACATAAATCAGTTATTCAATCGTGATCATATCATTCTGCATAAAACCTATGTTGCAGTCCCTTAAAACCAATAAAATCCCCCTTGATTTATTATACTCACTGTACAGAGATTAAAAATTAAATGTTGACCCTGTATATAAACATAAATGGTGTTAGGAGAATGATTGTGGGTATAGTAAAGAATGAGAATCTAGTGTCTGACCTTAGGGTAGAAATGGGAAAAATATTTGGCAGATATGGATTGGTGTGGGTATAGGTCCAGTTTTTGATATGTATAAAAATTCTAAAGCTAACTAAATTAATATTACCTTATTTGATTAACTTTATAGTATATTTTGCTGAAATTCATTTAGACTCACCAGTGAAAACCGATTTAAGAATAAAAAATTTCCATACTCGAATGCCAAAGGCATTCCACAATGTTCACTTATTGTATTTTTTTCAGTAGAAGTAAAACATTTGATTATCACAGTAGTAGTGCTACTAGTAGCAGTAATAGTGAATTTATGTTAAATTGAAATTTGTCAGCCTGCTGACTGTCATGCCATATCAAAAGGTAACCATTATCACACTCTGAACAATTCTCACACATACAGTACAGGCCAAAAGTTTGGACACACCTCCTCATTCAATGTGTTTTCTTTATTTTTATGACCATTTACATTGGTAGACTCTCACTGAAGGCATCAAAACTATGAATGAACACATGTGGAGTTATGTACTTAACAAAAAAAGGTGAAATAACTGAAAACAAAACCATTTCAGGTGACTACCTGTTGAAGCTCATCGAGAGAATGCCAAGAGTGTACAAAGCAGTAATCAGAGCAAAGGGTGGCTATTTTGAAGAAACTAGAATATAAAACATGTTTTCAGTTATTTCACCTTTTTTGTTAAGTACATAACTCCACATGTGTTCATTCATAGTTTTGATACCTTCAGTGAGAATCTACCAATGTAAATGGTCATGAAAATAAAGAAAACACATTGAATGAGGAGGTGTGTCCAAACTTTTGGCCTGTACTGTATATCTCCAGGTAGTACAATGTGAATTTGTGCCTTGGAAATCAAGTTTTTCATTGTCCATCCCACCGACTGAAAAACCATCCTTTAGCAAAAGTAAAATACATAGAAGATGTAAGTGAGAGCACCACCACCACAAATACAGTTACTACAGTAATTCTGACCTGAAAATGCAATGCTCCCTGACAATATTGAAATAAATTATGAAAAGTTTGTTTATGAATTGAATTGCAAGGTTTGGAACTAATACTCTTTGGTTAACCTTACCACTGTAGATAGGAGAATGGTTTTGGGTTATTAGGCACTGAAGGCAGTAGTAAATACTTTTGCATTATGATACATTCCATTGTAAAAACACCTCTTCTTCCACCCCAATGAGTAAAGCACTCATCTAGAGATTGTGGCTGTCAGCTAGATGAGGACCAATATCAACTCAATGTTTAATATATTCTTGTATTTCACAGTGCTGGAGTGTGGCTATGTGTTGCATGTTTGCCATATATGCAAGTAAAAGTATTTAGTTAACAATAATATCCATCAGAGGTGTTGCTTCTTACAGTCATTCTGGTTAAACTAATCACTAATCAGCCTTAAACTTAGACTCTGATGTCATGATGTAGGGAATGTTGCTCCAAGCAGATATTTTCACATTTTGAATAAAAAGGTAAAAAACTGTTTACCATAAACAAAGTCAAATACATTAACTGCAAATTATGAACATTCTGCACCTGTTTGTCTGACTATGGAAGAAAGGATGTTTTTTCATTCAAACAGGGGATTTTCCATGCTTTCTCATGCAGATCATGATTTATGACATCAGCAGCCTTGTTTAAAGTGAACTAATTGCATGACCATCCTGAAACAACAATACTGATGTTGTTCCATAAACAACAGAAACCTGGGGACATTTGATCATCTGTCTTTGGAATGTGGGAACGAAACCTAGAAAACAATTCAAACAGTAATGAGGAGAATGCACCTCCCACCAAAATGCAACAATAGCCACTCCTTTCACACACCTCTCATACCTCTCTGTATAACCGCTGGTCTCTTATCAGTTGAGTTCTTGCCAAACCTCATCTGCCCAACATCAGGCTCATCTATGGAGTGGATTGGGTTTTTAAACTCAGCCAGGAATGACTTGCAGTCATTTGAGGATATCTACTGAAGTAAGTGCTACACTCTCGAAACCCTGCTGCCATTCTCCTAGAGTTTCCTCAAGTAGCTCCACTCAGCCCTGGTTTTCTAAGCCCCAGCTCCTAAATAAAGGCTGACACATCCATGGGGCACCTGTCTGTTATAACTGGTAGCAGACATCTTGCTTAATAAATCTCAAAGGTGCTGTCTATAAGGCCTAAACAACTTTGTTCAAGAACTTACTATCTTCCATTGTAATGTCAATATATACTTGTTTTCAAAGTAAGCAACTACAGAACTCCTTCCCCAGTCAGCAAGCCTATCCCATTTATTTTAATTCCCCATAAGGACATCCTATAGCTAGCTGCTGTCCTGCACAGCAAGTCGTTGCATTCAAGTCCAGTACATCCCCCCCAATTGAATATCAAAACTAATAAAGGTCTGACTTGGTTTCATTAACATTTATTGTTAGGAGGTATTGAAAACATTCATTTGTCAGGAGGCACAAGTACACATATAATCCCACTAGCTAATCAGCTGGTGCCTCTCCTGTGGTCTGAAGACAAGACTCCACAAACATGTTACAGTTAAGGAAAGAAAGATGAGAGACTCTGATTCTGTTTTGTATATTTAAGTTTAGTCATAAGTGCATAATTCCAGTCCAAGTTTATTAATTTATCATCCTCTAATGCTCCATCATACCTTGGAGTAGCTGTCTGCATATGGTGTGCTCACTAACACTCCCACATTTCCTCTTTATTACAGAGTAGTTTGGTTCTATATGTTGCATGAGATGAAACCTTGACCTATCACTTTTGAAAGAAAAAAGCAGTTGAAGCGTCAGTTCTGAATCAGTGTAAAAGCAAAAAACATCTATCTATCTATCTATCTATCTATCTATCTATCTATCTATCTATCTATCTATCTATCTTGCTAGATTAGGTGTGTCCAAAAATGTACCCACATAAAAAAATAAATGTGTTCCACAAAGTCATAGGGTACTTACATAATCTAGAACACTTTATTTGAATAATAATGTTGACATTTTTACAATTCACATTTTGGCAAACTTAATTTACTATACTTTGTTAGGCCCCCACCAGGTTTCCTGGAAATGTGCCCCAGTCTTTTAACTCCATATATTCAGATGCTGAATTTATATATTCAGAAAAAACTTTAAATGTTCAGATGCAAACTTTATATATTCATCTTTTGTCTATATATTCAAAGTTTGACAATGGTTTAATTTGTTTGGCTAACATACAGCACAATCTAAACTACTGGGAAGGTGTGGAAACACGAGCTGTTTGATAGCAGAATGTGAGTTTTCAGTGTTAAATATTTAAAAATGTGACAGTTACAAATAGTGAAAGGAAAAACTGACGAAGATCATTTTTAGAATTTCTGTAATCTATCATGGATTTTAATGAACTGGTGATATTAAATACAATACATTAAAACATCTTGATGTGCTTAAGAAATAATAAATACATTGTGGCATATGGCCGGCCATTTCATCCCGGCCAATACCCCCACACCGCCAGATGGAGCCCTCCCTGCGAAGTGGAGAGGTCCTGAATTCCAGCAGGGCATCTTGGACCTTGGAGTTTTCCTTCACAGCCCTGCTGGATACCATGGGGGCCACTAGAGGATGCTGCAGGGAGGGTCAAGGACTCATATGTTCGATATAGCCCAGAAGTACTCCATAGTCATGAAGATGGAAGAAATAAAGTAGCTGAAGAAAAGAAGAGTTTTAATCTGACCCGGAAGTGATAAGAATCACATGGACTGGGGGGGATCGGAAGCACTTCCGGGTCAGAGAATATAAAAGGACTATGGGAGATCCCAGCAGTTGAGCTGAGTCGGGTGGCAGGTACAACGCGTCTGGGCGAGTGGAGGATTTTTTATTACTGGAGTATTGTATGAGTATTGTGGACTGGACGGTGCTTGGTGCACATTATTATTATAAAATAAATAATAATTGGACTTTTATCTGGTGTCTGGCGTCTGATCTGAGGGTTCAAGGGGACGACAGCGCCCCCTATCTGTCACAACATGTATTAACTTATTCTTTAATATACTTTATTTTAAACTACTGCATAACTGCATGGCATCATACTTAACTAAGAGTTACACCATAAGGCCAAGGCAAAGGTAAGTTTCAGTAATAACTGAGAATTGATGAAAACTTGCAGCCAACGTAATATCTAAACTAAATGAACATCAAATTCCAAAAAAGTTTAAAGTCCAACATTTTTTAAAAATTAAAACCAGCATTTTGAGACACTAAATTGCTAACATTGTGCTAATATACTTTCTATTGTAGTAACTTTTTTCCCCTTAGATTTAATTTTTTCTAAAACATGCATTCTTTACTACATATATGCATCATACTCCAGTAATACATACTTTACTGTTTCAGGAAAAAATCATTCTCAGCATATCACTGTGTGATGTTTGTTTATTCTGAACAGTGAATAGTATAACCATGTGCCCAAGATGTAATCATGTGATTAGAACTTTGTGCCTCATATTTCTACTTCCTGCTTTGCTCTTTCCCACACCTTCTGAATTTCATATGAATTTTATCGTTACCCCAGCTCTGTTGCCAAATTGACTTAATAGGTTTATGCAGTGACACTGTTTACTGTATATTTATACTTTTATTACTGACTGCTTAACCAAGTTATCAGCTCATTTCTTATTTCTCATTTCCCGTAATACCTACACGAGCAGGAATCCACAGGAAATTAACAGCTATGCCCAGAATTTTCAGTTTCCACAAATGTTTCTGTGTCTCTAGTAATATATCTGGCCTACATTTGGAATTTACTGACTTAATACTTGATAGAGCAGATATTAAATCAGAACATTTACAGTAAATATACCTTAACATAAAAGGTATGAAATTCATAATCTAGAAGGGTTTTTTGGGGGGGAAAGTAGGAGATCTTTTCCCAGGTTTCAGATCTTTTAGGTAAACTAATACCATCTTCACTAGTCTGACAGTTGATGGAATAATAACTTTGGGACACCGTTTAACATCTAATGATATACAGATTTATTTATATTGCACTTCATGAAATAATGAATGAAATAATTTTATATTTTGTTCTTTAACTTTCACTTGAAAAAAATCTGTCATCAGGTATTGTGCTATACATTTGTTACTAAGATGTGGGAGACAATAAGAATCTGACTGTACTGCTTACACAGACAGTAGTCATGAACTTGAATGATCACATATTTTCTTTTTTTTTTTTTATTCATTGTATTGTAATCATTACATACAAATCAATCAATTTTTACAAAAAGCAGGATTAAGGCTTGTAAACATACCTAAATTGATAAGTTTGATAAGCCAATAGAGATGAATGGAGAAGAAAAAGAAATGCAGAAATAATTGCTTCCTCTGTGCTTTAAGACCTTATTCTAAAATATTACTGATTAGATCCTGCCATGTTTTGAAAAAAGTCTGTACAGATCCTCTAACTGAGTATTTGATTTTTTCCAATTTCAAATAGTATAAAACATTGGTTTCACACTGACTTAAAAGAGGAGAGTTTGGATTCTTCCAGTTTACCAAAATAAGTCTGCGTGCCAAAAGTGTAGTGAATGCAATCACAGTTTGTTTGTCCTTCTCAACTTTAAACCCATCTGGAAGAACTCCAAACACAGCTGTTAATGGGTCAGGAGGGATTGTGAGACCAAGGCTGTCTGAAAGTTAATTAAAAAGTTTGGTCCAGAATGATGTTAATTTGGTGCAGGACCAAAACGTGACCCAGTGAGGCTGGGACTTGATTGCAGCGTTCACAGGTTGGATCTTATCCTGGAAACATTTTGGAGAGTTTTAGATGAGACAGATGTGCTCGATATATAATTTTGAGTTGAATAATTGTATGCTTTGCGCATATGGAGCTCGAGTGAATTCTCTGCATTGCTATTTTCCACTCCATTTCTGATATATTGATTAAGAGATCTTTTTCCCAGTGTCCTCTTGGATCTTTGAAAGGGAGGGACTGTAAAATAATTTTATATATTGCAGAGATGGTGTCTGCTTCCTTGAAATTGAGCAATATTTTTTCCAGCATGGACGCGGGTGCAAGATGAGGAAAATCGGGCAGATTCTGCTTAACAAAGTTCCTAATTGCATTTATTGGGGTACAGAGCAGGGAATATAAAGAAATACTGCAGGATTTTACTTCTATTGCGGACCAGGTCTGTGTATGTTCATCTATTTGTGTCCAGGTTTTTATAGCTTGTATGTTTGCTGCCCAGTAATAAAACTGAAAGTTAGGTAGAGCCATGCCGCCTTCTGCCTTTGGTCTTTGTAGGATCACTCTTTGGATACGTGGATGTTTTGAGTTTCAAATAAATGAGGTTATTGTTGAATCTAATTGCTTAAAAAATGATTTATTGATGTATATTGGAATGTTTTGAAATAAAAAAGAAGCTTAGGAAGAATATTCATCTTAACAGTGTTAATTCTTCCAGCTAGAGTGAGATGAAGGGTTAACCATCTATGCAAGTCTTGCTTAATTTTTTCCATGCAGACGGTGAAATCTTTTATTTTCTAATAATATTTATTACAACTATTTTTTAGAAGTGTCCTTTGTTAAAATATAAATTAACAAGAAGACTGTTAAAATGTGCAAGCAATTACATACCCTTTATAATCACAAGGAACTAAGAATAGTATTTAAAAAGTTCTATATGTTTAAACATATTTAATTCATCTATTACATAGTAGCAGTTTTTAATCATTTCTTAAAATTCGCTATATTGCAAATATAGCCAGGCCCATGTGTTTGGACAGTGATACAATTTTCATAATTATGACTCTGTACACCACCACAATGGACTTGGAATAAAGCAATGAAGATATAATTGAAGCATAGACTTTCAGCCACCGAACCCACCAATTCCAGGGTCTCAAAAGTACAGTATATGGACATTTGAATAACAAGCTGTTCCATAGCTGGATTTGAGCAGTTCCCTCATTATTTCATTAGTTATTAAGCAGGCAAAAAGTCTGGATTTGATTTCAAGTGTGAAATTTGCATTTGAAAGCATTCATAGTGAAGTCTCAATATGAGGTCCAGAGCTGTCCATACAAATAAAAACAGTCCATTATTAGGCTGAGAAAACAAAACAAGTCCTTTAGAGAGATAGCAGAAACGCGAGGAGTGGTCAAACCAACCATTTGGTACATTCTTAAAATGGAGGAATGCACTGGTGAACTCAGCATCCCCAGAAGGTCTGGAAATCCACAGGAGGCAACTGTGCTGGATGATTACAGAATTCTGTCCTTTATGAAGAAAAACCCCTTCAAAACATTTAGCCAAACCAGGAACACTCTTCAGGAAGTAGACCTATCATTGCCAAGGTTTACAATCTAGAAGACTTCATGAAAGTAAAATACAGAGGGTTTACCACAAGGTTCAAACCATCAAGCATAAGTAGGGAGGTGTAGACTTCACCAGAAAACATTTTTTTAAACAAGTCTGTCCAGTTCTGGAACAATGTTCTTTGGACAAAGGAAACTAAGATCCGTATATACCAGAATGTTGGAAATAGAACACTATGGAGAATAGAAGAAATGGCTCATGATTCAATGAATACCACATTTTATGTAAAAAACGGTGGAGGCAGTGTTATGGCATAAACATGCATGGCTGTGAATGGAAGTCAGTCATTGGTGTTTATTAATGATATGACTGCAGGCAGAAGTAGTAGGATGAATTATGAAGTGCATATGGCTATACAATCTGCTCAGATTCAGCCAAATTGAGCAAATCTGACAGGACAATGCTTCACAGTACAGATGAAAAAAGAGCCTAAACATACTACAAAAGCACACCAAGTCCTTTTCAAAGCAAAGAAGTGGAATATTCTTCAATGGCCAAGTCCATCCTTTGACCTCAATCCAACTAGATATGCATTTCACTTGCTGGAGGCAAAACTGAAGGCAGAAAGTCCAACAAACATGCAGCAACTGAAGAAGTCTATGCTTAAATCTCATCTTGATTGTTTTGCTTCAGATTCATTATGGTGGTATACAGAGCCACATTTATGAAAATTGTGTCACTGTCCACCTACTTATGGACCTAACTGTAAACAGAACACCAAAAGATTATAAACCAATTTTCCTCATACAATACTGTTGCATTTATTTCATTTTAACATTAATCTGACACACTGCATTTGTAGTCAGTAAGCTCCATTAGGATTCTTAAATGGGTTTTCAGGGCACTCAGGAAAGGAGGAATTGGGACAGTTTTAGTTTACTAGCTAGTTGGTTGTTCACATTAATATGAGTTATGCACTCCGGAGTGGTTATTGTTATTAGGAAATGCTGTTTTATGTCACATGCTGTATTCCCATGAGTCACATGGTTCTTTGTTGATACTTTCTTGCCAGTCTTAGTTTAAAAATAAAACAGATTGTGCACTTCAATTAGTTACATTGCTCTGACTCTTAAGAAAAGCAAAATTTTCCAACAAGGATTACAAACTCTGTGATCACCATCACCACACAAAACTTCCGTCGAACTGATCATCCAGCCAAGACCTTGGAACAGGAGAGAGGATAAAGGACTATGCCACTTGGTGCTCCTTAGTACCTGTGACCTCCCTGGGTGCTCTCTATATATTTTTCTATATATTCTTTACAGATGTATTCTTAAACGAGTTGAAATGAAACTAATACAACAGTTTGTACTCTGTGAGAAATCAGTAAAAGTTAAACTGTGCTTAAGTGATACATTGGCTTCTGCCTGTTTTTGATTCAACTCAGGCATAATATACAAAGTATTCAGGAATTATTCAGACCCCAGTAGTTTCTGTTCACTTTATTGTGTTGTAGATTTAATTTTAAATTGATAAATTTGCCTATTTTTTCTTATCAATTTATACTCAATATCCCATGATAACAAAAGTCAAAACATGTTTTCAGAAAGGTTTGCAAATTTATTGAAAAACAAAAACTGAAGTATTGTATTCATATAAGTATTCAGGCTCTTTGCTGTGGTATTGTAAAATGTGATGAGATGCATCCTGTTTGTTTACCTTGATGTGTATCTAGAACTTGATTGGAGTACACCTGTGGCAAATTGAATTGATTGGACATTGTTTAGAAAGGCAAATGCCTGTCTATATAATGTCTCGCAATTCATACTAAACATCAGGACGAAAACCAAACCATGGAGTCCAAGGAACTTTCTGTAGACTTCAGAGATAAAATATATACATTAATAAATCATTCTTTAAGCAATTAGATTCAACAATAACCTCATTTATTTGGAATTCAAAACATCCACGCATCAAAAGAGCGACCCTACAAAGACAAAAGGCAGAAGGCGGCATGGCTCTACCTAACTTCCAGTTTTATTACTGGGCAGCAAATATACAGGCGAGAAGAACCTGGACACAAATAGAAGAACATACACAGGCTTGGACCGCAATAGAAGTAAAATCCTGCAGTACTTCTTTGTATTCCTTGCTCTGCGCTCCAATAAACACACGTTATCGGCAATAAACTAATAACCTAATTGTGCTCCACTCACTTAGAATCTGGAACCAATGTAGAAAGCATTTTAAGACGGAGAAGCTTCTATCTGTGGCACCCCTGCAAGAGAACCACCTCTTTCAACCTTCACAAACATATGCAGTTTTAATATCTGGAAAAAAATTGGAATTAACTTGCTTAGAGATCTTTATATAGACAACGTCTTTGCATCCTATGAACAATTACATTCCAAATTTAACATTCCAGCTACAAATTTCTTTCACTATCTTCAAATCAGGAACTTTGTTAAACAGAACCTTCCAGATTTTCCTCATCTTGCACCCTCATCCACGCCGGAAAAAATATTGCTCAATTTTAAGGAATTAGACTCCATTTCTACAATATATAAAATCATTTTACAATCCCTTCCTTTCAAAGATCCAAGAGGACACTGGGAAAAAGATCTCTCAATTAATATATCAGAAAAGGAGTGGAAAGTAGCAATGCAGAGAATTCACTCGAGCTCCATATGCGCAAAGCATACAATTATACAACTCAAAATTATATATCGAGCACATCTGTCCCGACTAAAACTCTCCAAAATGTTTCCAGGGCATGATCCAACCTGCGAACGTTGCAACCAAGCCCCAGCCTCACTGGGTCACATGTTCTGGGCCTGCACCCAAATTAACATTATTCTGGACAAAAAATTTTAATTACCTCTCAGACAGCCTTGGACTCACAATCCCTCCTAACCCATTAACAGCTGTGTTTGGGGTTCTTCCAGAGGGGCTTAAAGTGGAGAAGGACAAACAAATTGTGATTGCATTTACTACACTCTTGGCACGCAGACTTATTTTGATAAACTGGAAGAACCCAAACTCTCCTCTTTTAAGTCAGTGGGAAACCGATGTGTTATATTATTTGAAATTGGAAAAAATCAAATACTCAGTTAGAGGATCTGTACAGACTTTTTTAAAAACATGGCAGGATCTAATCAGTAATATTTTAAAAATAAGTTTATAAAGCACAGAGAATTTATAAATTTAGGTATGTTTACAAGCCTTAAATTTTACACCGTTTGGCTTGCTCTCTCTCTCAGGGGTGCGGATCGATCTGTTCTTAACATAATTCTTTTTTTTGTAAAAACTTGATTGCTATGCATGGATTGTAATAAAATTAATAAAATAAAATAAAAAAAGATAAAATTGTGGTGAAGCATAGATTAGGGCAATTGCACAAAACCAGCTCAGTGGCCTTAATTATTGTGAAATGGAAGAAGTATGGAACCACCATGACTCTTCCTAGAGCTGGCTGCCCTGCCAAACTGTAAAGGAGCTTGAAAAGGGAGATGATCAACAGCACAATGGTCACTCTAACATAGCTTCAAACGTTCTTCGCTAATTTGGAAGAAACTGTCAGAAGGATGACCATCTCACAAGCACTCCTTCATTCAGAAGTTTATTGTAGTTTAGCTGAATAGAAGCCACTCTTGAGTAAAAGGGATGTGAGAGTTTAAAAAATATTCTCTTGTGTAATGAGACAGAGATTGAACTCTCAGGCACTGCTTATCACCTTCCTAATACCACCCCTATGGTGAAGCATGGTGGTGGCAGCATCATACTAAGGGGGTGTTTCTCAGTGACAAGAACAGGGAGACTGGTCAAACTTGAGGGAAAGATAAATGCAGTCAAATACAGAGAGGTATTTGAAGTAAACCCATTCCAGAGTGCACACTACCTAAGACGTAGGTGATGGTGAGGTGATGGTTCACTTTTTAACATGACATGACAGTGACCCAAAGCATACACCCAAGACAACATTCGAGTGGGACAAGTGTCTCACTGTCCTTAAGTGGACCAGCCAAACCCCAGACTTAAACCCCACAGAACATCTGTGGAGCAACCTGAACCTGGCAGTTGACACTTCCTAATCAATCTAGATAGATAGATAGACAGCTAGATAGATTCTTTATTAATCCCAAGGGGAAATTCACATACTCCAGCAGCAGCATACTGATAAAGAACAATATTACATTAAAGAATGATTACAATGAAGGTATAACAGACAATAATTTTGTATAATATTAACGTTTACCCCATTGGGTGGAACTGAAGAGTCGCATAGTGTGGGGGAGGACCGATCTCCTCAGTCTGTCAGTGGAGCAGGACAGTGACAGCAGTCTGTCGCTGAAGCTGCTCCTCTGTCTGGAGATGATCCTGTTCAGTGGATGCAGTGGATTCTCCATTATTGACAGGAGCCTGCTCAGTGCCCGTCGCTCTGCCACGGATGTCAAACTGTCCAGCTCCGTGTTTACAACAGAGCCTGCCTTCCTCACCAGTTTGTCCATGCGTGAGGCATCCCTCTTCTTTATTGTGCCTCCCCAGCACACCACCACGTAGAAGTGGGCCACAACCGTCTGATAGAACATCTGCAGCATCTTATTGCAGATGTTGAAGGACGCCAGCCTTCTAAGGAAGTATAGTCGGCTCTGTCCTTTCTTACACAGAGCATTAGTATTGGCAGTCCAGTCCAGTTTATCATCCAGCTGCACTCCCAGGTATTTATAGGTCTGTATCTTCTGTACACAGTCACCTCTGATGATTATGGGGTCCATGAAGGGCCTGGGCCTCCTAAAATCCACCACCAGCTCCTTGGTTTTGCTGGTGTTCAGTTGTAGGTGGTTTGAGTCGCACCACTTAACAAAATCCTTGATTAGTTTCCTATACTCCTCCTCCTGCCCACTCCTGATGCAGCCCACGATAGCAGTGTCGTCTGCAAACTTTTGCACGTGGCAGGACTCCGAGTTGTATTGGAAGTCCGATGTATATAGGCTGAACAGGACCAGAGAAAGTACAGTCCCCTGTGGCGATCCTGTGTTGCTGACCACAATGTCAGACCTGCAGTTCCTGAGACTCACATACTGAGGTCTGTCTTTAAGATAGTCCACGATCCATGCTACCAGTTATGAATCTACTCCCATCTCTGTCAGCTTGTCCCTAAGGAGCAGAGGATGGATGGTGTTGAAGGCGCTAGAGAGGTCCAGAAACATAATTCTTACAGCACCACTGCCTCTGTCCAAGTGGGAGAGGGATCGGTGTAGCATATAGATATATCTAAAGAAGCTTGATAGGATCTGCAAGGGAGAAGTGGATAAACTGGCTAAATCCAGATATGCATAGCTTGTAGAGACTTACCCAAGAAGTCTCACAAGTGTAATTGCAGCCAAAGGGACTTTTGCAAATTACTAAATTACTGTAAGTGTCTAAATATTTAAAGAGATATTCTGCTTTTGATTTTTAATAAATTTTTAAATGTTTCTGAAAACATGTTTCACTTTGAAATTTGGGGTTATCAATTGTAGATCGATGGCCAAAAATGGCAAATTTTTCATTTAAAATTAAATGTCCAACACAATAAAGTGTTCAGAAAATGAAGGGGTCTAAATATTTTCTGGATCCACTGGGTTAGAAAATGACTGACTGACCAATGTGTACAAATGGATCTACCTGAGTGAGTGCTGACAGTCATGGGCAGAAAAGTGCTCATGTAATTGGGAATCTCATAAACGGGAGTATTCTTTTAGGAAATAGGACAATTCCTTTAGTTAAGTCATATCCAAACCAAATGAAGAACAACACACATCAGGGTAATATAGGCATTAAATATTTCCAGATGTTGCTTCCTGTAATCCAGCATCTGCTATATTGAATTTATAATTAATGTTCCTTTTAAGTGCATGTGGCAGTTGGCACTTACATTAAACTGTTTTTCTACACATTTGCCAAGTTCTGAATATTGTGCTTTTTTTTAAATTCCCTGTTATTGCTTTGTCTAATTTCAGTGTCATCTATAAACTTTTCTTACTATATTCAAATCTATGTCAATGATAAATGTTTGAAAAAGTAACTGATTAAGGAGGATCTCTTCCCTGTATAGAGACTTAAAACAAATGTATTTCGAAATGTCTTAATAATATCATAGGATAAATATTTTTAAGAGGTCCTAAGGTGTTTCTTATCCTAATTATTTTTCACCTCTTGGGTCGCATCATCAGGGTGATGAATTTCTGGCAAAGAAAGAATGATAGCATTGATAGTGTTCATACAGAAGCAACTCATTTCCAGTCTAGACTGGATTATTTATATTGAATGAATAGACTGGGGTGGAAAACTTTAAGCTTTTCACTTATGTCATAACAGAAGCTGTATCAGGAGTGAATCACAGCGTGTGACGTTGTGCACAAAGAGTAAACTCATGTTTTCAAAATCAGTGGTGCTGTTAACAAACATGACTAGCCAGTCAGTGTTATGATCTAATTCATTATCATATCTGACTTAGTGAAATTTTTCCATTTTCATTTTAACTTTCAATTGGCAAAAAGCTTTTAGTGAACAATACTGTTAGTAAAATGTGCTCACATACACCCCTAATATGTCATTTCCTTAAGCTTTCTTTTGTAACAGAAAGGGCTTATTAAGGATCACATAGTTAAGTAATCTTATAATCATAAGATTACTTAAACTGACATAAAACCTACTCAAGTTTTTGGCATTAGGCACATAGTGAATTATACAATAGCTATTAATGAAAGGAAGAGACAGATATGCCAAAAAGTTGTTACCCACAAGCCAAGTCAGACTAGTAGCTCTACAATATATGCAATTTTAATTCAGAACTATAATAAAAATTACTGTTATTCTTATATGTCAGAATAGATTATGTGGGTCAAAATTGTTCTAAATTCATTTTGTCTATTATGGGTCATGACCAAATAGCAGGTTTTCCTATTGACGTTGTAATGTGCTATTTTCTGTTCATAAGAATTACTTATGAACACTATGAAATCACCTTAAGCACTTCCTGAATCACTGGTACAAGAAAACCACCTCATATGACGCACCATTTGACTTTACCTTGATGTTAGTTATGCAAAACATTGAGCTTTTTTAGGGGTTCCCCCCATTTTTGGAACTCTAGGCCCCAAAACCCCTGATTTTTACGCCATTTTTGGACCTTTTTTGGGCAGGAAATTACACCCAAAAGGATCTGAAGTTCTGCAGGCCACATCATCCGACCCCTAAGGTTCTCTTGCCTTATGGGATAAGAGGGGTCAAATTTACTCCTTTTTACTAAACTCAATCAGTAAAATATTTTTTATGGAATGTCCTTTTATGTTATTTTGAGGTTGCTGCTCATGAATATGATAATATTTTTTGATATTTGATTCTTTACCTGTGGCCGTAGCCCACTAAGAGCCACTCCTAGGAGGTTAAAAATGACAGATTTCAAATATAAGCATATGGGGTATCATTATAGACTTTTTCAAAGTTTGTGATTATGAATATGTTATTTTACATTTTTGATCCTTTACTAGGGATCCAGCCCTCTATGGAACTCTATCAGAAGGTGAAAATTGACAAATTTCTATTACAATTGAAAATGTTTAGACTTTAAACATTTAAATTGAAGCACACATTTTAATATTTCAAATATTTATACAACTCTTCCTGTTTATTATGTACTACTTCTCGTTAAGTAAGTTATTTGTTATAAACACCCTGAATATCGTGGGTCTTACTAATTCAGACTTTAAACTTTTTTTCTGGCATTCTTATGAAGGTTTCAGCTAAATCCTTTAGATTTGCGAATTCATTTAATCCAGTTGTCAGTTATAATTTGCTTCCCGTACCTCTTCTGGCTCCTTCTTTACAATATGTTGTTGAGTATGCGTGGAACATGGAACATGTGCAAATCTGAATTTAAATAACACTTTGCTCAGTGGTGTTGTACAGACCCCTAGGTGATTCCGGCATCTTTCATTCTTGTTGACATTGTCAGTCTAATGTTCAAACAAAACAATTTAAGGTCAAAAATGTAATTTTGACTTTTAGCAAATCTCTTGTTCTCAAGCTACTACGCAAAGAAAATATAACTATCTAAATAATATTAGATCATTTGAATAAAAGCAACAGTAGGCTAAAATATTGGGTACTTCTAAGCAATTTAAACTTTACCTCCAACATCTGTTTCCATCTATAAGGATGTTGAATTTCCATTACACCTTTTTTTTTCAGTGTCTCATCGGTTTAGAACATGTGTGATTTGTTTAGTGTAAAGATTTTCAAAACAGTACTACAGTAGAATACAGGCAGGAAGTCTGTTGCTAAAAGCAGTTAATAAAACTGTCAAGACTTATGCTGTAATTTAAAGATCTTATAATGCACAGTACACGCTTGAACACTGAATTGTACTGTATACCCTATAAAAATGACTAAGAATACCATTTTCATATAACATACCTAGAAAGTTTATGCATGTATTAACACCTTCCCCATTGCAAAATAATGAAAAACATCACAAACAAACCCTCAGTTACTTCACAAAATGGCCTTATTACCTAATCATCACTGTTCGGCAGCCTTGTATAACAGGTTTCTCTAGTTGTAAAGAAATGTGCAATGGACATTTTAAAAACAGAAAGGCTCAATGGTGACTGACGAATCCCCCAAAATAGTACTATGAATAGAATGGGCCTGTCATGATCAGTATGCCCTCTTTGTTTAAATGATTCCCCTCGAGCAATTAATTCAAGGTTATAAATGTCAGAGAACAGTCACGGAGGCTTGGCTGAAAGGATGTCTGTGAGCATAAAAGTGACTCTTGGTTCTTTACCTCATGCATTACTGATCACATGTGGCAAAATAGCCATGACTGATAGGACAGAAAAGGCGTTGAAAGGAGCTACTTGAAGACAAGTGTTCAGAACTCTGTATCTCTTTGATGAATCCATTATGTCTGACAGACAATGTCCACTGAGGCTGGAACTGGATTGTTTTGTATTTATCATGAGAGCAAGGCACATTGTTGCTACACCCCCATGTGACCGTCCGGTTCGGTGCCTAGTACTTCATAAACTTGGACCTGGAACCGTCAATAATCATTGACCAAGGATGAGCCAGGCAAATGAGGACACACACACAGTCAAAAGGTAGTGCAAAGTGTTTCAATGCATTTATTACTAGAAAAAAGTGTCTAAAAAGTGCAGTGCCATCTTCAATAAATAAATAATCCCCATAAAAAAAGTGAAGGTTAAAAAGTCCAATAAATAATGAATAAATAATCCATTAAAATGGGGTCAGAATCATGGCAGGAAACTGTCCTATAAAAATTCACAAGCCCTGGTGCTTCCTTCAAAAACTGATGTCTCCTCTGCCTACCCCAGGTGGGATCCGGCATCCAGAGAAGACATCCTCCCAATAGGAACATCCAACTTTTAAAATCAAGGCTAGGGTGCCTACTGCAGGGTGCTGCTCTGAACCTCACTCCCCCATCTCCTGCTACTACTCCACTACCGTATGCACATGCTCTCTTGAGAAATGGATCACTCCAGTTACCTGAAGACAATCAGCCAGAGTTGAACCTCTTCAGCCACTTTGAGCATTGGCTATACTCTCTTCCTCAGGGCCCTTTACCCGGATGACTTTAAACTTTTGACTCACTGCCATCATTCTTTTCCCTTTAACCTATGTCTCTCTTTCAATCTTTTTCAGTGTTTCTTGAGTCCCCTCCTTTTCTCTCACAGGCTCCCTTTTTAAACTGCTGTTGGGTGGAGTTGCTGCAATGATCTGCTTCGGGGTGTGAATGAAGCACTTGACTGATCCGCTCGGATTTGCATCTGATCAGCCAAGCACCCCAATCAGACTTGGAGTGGTGTGTACACGTTCACACATGCACCTGCACCCCTGGAGCCTGCATGTTCTGGATTATTTATTTATTTATTTAAAAGCACACATCACCATCAATGTCTCACATCGCACCCTGAAACAGAATATAACTGAAAATCAAATTAAAAGAACTCTCCCCTCTGTTCTAAGGTTTACATTTAAGTTAGTAAAAGACCTCATGCTACCCAGGAGAAAAGAGAAGGGGCCTGTTGATCCAGTGCATGTTCAACGTTAATAAACCAAGAAAATATCTTCTTTTATTTTGGAGATCATGGTGCCAAGAACACCAAAGGAAGACCCCCTAATATACTGCCTTAGATGGGTTTCCCCATAACCTGAAGAAGCGATGGTAGAAAAGCTATAGGAATACAAGGAGTAGGGGGTACTACTGAAGGACACAAAAGCCAAAGTTTGTAATTGGAACATGAAAATTAAAAATAAACATTAAAAATGAACTCCTTGATCTTTAAAACACCACATGTGGATTCAGTGACAAGAACAACAAGCAGCAATGAAAAAATATAAACCAAATCGAGACACAACTTTTAGTAACTTTAGCAATTCTTTTGGGCAAGACTTCGCTGGGGTCCAGAGCAAAGCTGACCCTTTAATACAGAGCCCTCTGCTAGGTTAGTGTCACATGGGATTCAAGGATGTAATAGATACACATTATAAGTTAGCTTTTTATATCACACCTTAGGTTGCACACCTATGTATTCTTCTAGCCCTTTTCTACCTTTTACTCCAAGTGTCTCCTTTTAATGTAATAAAAGTTTACAGTAAGAATGTAGTAAAGTTGTGGTAAAGTGGTAGTCTGCATGTTTTCATTTTAAAAGAGTTTGTTCTGCCTTGTTGGGGTGTTCTGTTGGGCCGTAGGTGTACGCAGTAGCATGGCCAGGCGGCCTTAGGGTGTTGATGTGGAATTTGGCTGATCGCACATTCACATACATCCAGTTTCCTCATTTACACTCAGGGGATTGTAATCAAGGTACCTACGGTCATAGCTGTATGGAAAAGCCTAAGCAGGATAGACAAGAGAGACTGAGAAACAGAGAATGAAGAAAAAAAGTCCAAAGTCTAAATTGAAAGACAGAACTGATTCAGGAACACAGCTGAGCAAGTGATATGGTGAGGACCATGTGTTTGTGAAACGGTCAAACGTACAGTTAGTGGATCGAGCTCAGAGGGAAGGGTGACTCTTGCTCCTTCGGTGCTGATCTGGAACAACCCTTCCCCGTGAGTGCTGTGCACTCCATCCAGCGCTCTGAGTGACTCACATTGAATGCTGAAGGATTGCACTGGGAAAATGGAGCAGGGCTCGCAGGGTTTCCTTGCTGAATGTGTAGGGAAGGTGAAAGTAACTCGAGCCAGATAGTGCTTACTGTTGGATGTCTCCTCTCGTTGAGGAGATCTTAAAGAGTGAGCAGAGAAGACATCAGTTTAAAGGGATGCACCAAAGCTTGCAAATGGATTTTAATGGACACACCCTGACTGTATTTTAATCTTCGCTTTTAACCATTTATTGAACTATTTATTGTTGCGTCTTAAGTTCCACCAGCACACTTTTCATCATGGATTATTTATTTGATTGAAGATACGGCAATGCACATTTGCTTTGAACTCTTTTTTGGATTGCTTTAATAAAAGCACTATGCAATTTTACACCAATCTTTGCCTGTTTGAGACTTCATTTCATTGGCTCATCCTCGGTACATGACTATCGACTACCTGGGTTCAAGTGGGACATGCCAGCTATGGGCACCCTGGGAATCATAAAGATGTAAGGTTTAATACTGTATTATGGTCATTAGATTTAAATCTTTGCTACTGAATGAGCTTTCCAGACTTGTGAAATTGCTTCAATGGTTGGTTCTGATTGTGATTTTTCAATTTCCAACTTCCAGTTTTGAAGCACAGGGTGGTCTTATGACAACTGACTACTTCAGAAAGCTCTTTAAACATTCCATTGAATTTTGCAGGGCAGTCCTGAAAAGACATGTTCAGAGAGATTGTACAGATAAGTTTACAACCAAAATCACAACTATCTCTTTGGCCACACTAACCCCTTGTTGAAGCTACTTAGCAGATCAGCCCTACAAAAAATTCCAAAAAATGAGAATTTACCAACTTATTCAATTCATAGTCACCGTTTATGAAACCTTCTTGTGTCAATGGGTGTCGATACAAGGTATAATGGTCAAAATCGCTTTCTTCAACACCAATTAAGTGATAATGAGGTTTTTCTGAGGATATTTTATACTGGTAGGACAGAGTGCATGCCCAGTTCTCACTTGGTCATAATATAATCAGTCTTCATTCTTTAAAAAATTGTCAAATATCCTGAAATGCCATTTTCAGCTCTCACCTTTTGTAGACATTTGGTGTTCTTCCATTTAGGATTGTATGATGTTCTGGAGTCAGTGCCTTTTAATTTACTCTTCTTGTAAAAGCTGTTTTCTCCAGGATGGTCTGCTGGTTTACAGTCTGAAGCTGTAACTCTTGAACTTGCTCTACCTGTTATCTTAAGATGAGCCTTGTGTTGAGATAGTCCTCAAAATTAGACATGTTTTCCTACTGACACCACTGTCAAAGAAAACACATTAAAATGATAATGGTTTTGGGACCTTCATGGTAATGGCCAGTTTATTTTCCCTGTTGTAGGGTGATAGTTTTGAAGCACACAGATGACAAAAACGATTGCACTAGAGTGAAAAACACGAGGTATTATGTTGTTGCCATCCATGTCTAGAGAGTTTTTCATCATTGCTAGATGTCTTCCAAGTTAGTTACGTTTGGACTGTGGAAGAAACTGACAGGCACATCACTCTTTTGATCTCAGTGAAACATCCTTTCTGTGTTCCTTTAAATCAGTCCCTATGAAGACCCCTAAGTAGTGAGGAAGTAACCATGCATGTTAACAGACGAAGAGAGGAATTTTGGCAGAGAGAACTTTGCAGCCAATGTAGGTTGAAGGTGAACACTAGGGAGCAGAGAACTCTGTCAGGTATGGTGTCCTAAATGTGCAATAGGTAGGGATATCTGTGAAAGAAAGAATGAGTGATACATTAAATAAAAACATGCAATTAAGATGCTTAATACAATTTTAAAAAATCTTACTTGCTTCTTAACACAACTACAAGCATTTACACTAGATTTATAGCTTTCACTTTCTCCCTACAATCAATAGCTTGTTGGCCTATAAATCCTGCTGTCAACAGTTACTATATACCTGACCTGGTCAATGTTTTGTTTAATACTAATTTATCAAAGTGATATGAACTTTTTATCACTTTCAGAAGCATTAAAAGAGTCATTTGTTAGAAGCAACGGGTTAAATAAAATTTGAGATTGATTATTTAATATACCTCAGCAAGTTTCTATAGTGTTCAGTGGTTGTGTGAATATACAAAAACATTTCAGGATTATTGGAATTTGTTGTTAAATACAAATTTGTATATTGTGTGCAATTGAAAAGTGTAGGCAACTTTACATGTTTTTCATGAGAGTCACTTTTTCAACTTTAATTTATTTTCTCTGTGGTAATGACAGATGGTCTCAAACTTCATAGCTCCAAAGAACATTGCTTTCAACCTAATACGTTTCTTTTTTTAACTTTCCTGAATTAGGCTTTCAAGAATAATGCAAAATAATTGTACTCCCTTGTTAGTGCAGTAGATAAACATTTTCTGATTATCAAGAGAAAGTAACTGATGTTTCCACTTTGATTAATGACTGTGAAATGTCTGCATTTTTAGAACACCCACTTACACGAAACCTCATGACTTAAACTTATCTTGTTTTTTTTCTCTCCCTGCTTCCTATGTTCTAAAAACTAAAAATTAGTATTTATCGTCTATTGAAAACAGAACCCTACAAATTCTTGATAGCTTTTTTGGTATTTACTCATTGACGCATGTTTGGACCACCCAATAATTTCCTGCGTCAGAAGTCATTATAATTTTTACTCCACATTTAATGATTAGAGCCACAGTGGTAACATGTTTTGCTGAGCCAACTAGGCCGCTCTAGGCTAGGCAATTTCCCACAGCCCTTTCGGATCATTCCTAGATGCTCTCAATTCCTAGTCGAGACATATAATTTCTCAAGCTTGTCTTAGGCCGTGTCCCTGGTTCTTCTTTATGCCTGGTACAACTGCCAAGAGAGATCCACAAGGGACATTCTAAGTATATGTACAAGTAAGCCATCTAGTCTGGATCCCCCTGATCCATAAAGCATACGTTTTACTTCTTAGGTCAACCTGTATTTCTGAGTATCTCCAACTAACACAGAAAGTTACCCCAGTAACCTTTATAGCAACCTCATTTTGGCCTCTTTACTAATGATTTAATTCTATTAGTCATGACCAAGAGCTCATGACCATAGCTGATGAAAGGGATGTATAATTACTTCTAAATTTAAAAGTATTCTGTGAGCACTTCAGAGCTTCATCTTCATTACCATGGTCCAAAACAATGTTCAAAAATCACTTCTACCTTTATTCATGAACAAGACTCTAAAGTAGTTAAACTCCTTCACATAAAGAAAATCATCTCTTGTTTCCAATAATGGACTATGGCCTCAGATACAGAGGTGCTAATTGTCATCCTAATTACATCACAATTACCACAAATCATTTTAAATCAGGTCAAAGATCACAGTCCGATAAAGCCAAGAAGACAACAGAAACTCAACCCTTAGTATCCCAAGCTGCATGCCCCTCTGCCTTAATAATGTTGTCCATGAAAATCATGAAAGTGAAAAAAGACAAAATGCAGCCTTGATAGAATAGAATGCTCTGAACAAGCTCAGCTTTCTACCAGGGGTGCAAGCAATACTCTTGTTAAGCAAGTACATGGACAAGAATGCACACAGTAACATTCTCTTGAAACGCCTGCCACAAGAAAATATGGAGTACACAATAACACGTTTTTCCAAATCCATTAAGTATGTGTAGACGGGACTGGCAAATCCCCATGACATTTTGAATATCTCTGCAAAAAGAAGTTGGTCCTTTATTCAAGAAGAGAATCCACACTTTTGGTTGATTTACCACAGAAAACAAAATATTGCCTTAAAAATATGCTATTTTTTATTTACCTTTGGTAAAACAACACAGAATCTAAAAACTATTGTCAGAAATTAAATCCTCACATCCAGAAACTTTTGTAAAGATCAAATCATCATGAATCAAGTTACTGCATGCAAGAAAAAAATTAAACATCCATTCATAATAAAAAGTTTAAGTAAGATGTAGTGCAATGAGAAAAAGTGTTTTAGGCCAACCTCATATATTATAGGATGCAAAAGATGTCAAAACAAAGTGTGTGAAGTGCAAGTTGTTGAGTCATCTTAATTTCGTAAGATGGCTTTGGTTCCTGTGTTGAGACCTTCTGGGAGCAAGAGGCAGGTCCAGGTGGGCTGACCCTGTAAGTGACATCACAGATGGAATTGTGTCAATCTTCCATTCTGCAGAGGGGAAAGGAGATATTTTATTGTATAGTGACACCTCATGTATCGGAGGAGAATTATCATCTCATAAGCCCTTAAGATGTTCCACATGTGCACGTGTGTGACAGTGGAAATAACTATTTTCCAATGTACTATAGCTATGAACAATTTTCTTTACTTTTCTTAGGTGACTACTGTGTAATCACTTTATGAATAATAATGCCAAAGAACATAGCTTATTTCTTAATACATTTCCTTGACATGACTTGGATCAATTTTAGCCAAAGCAGTGAGGCCCATGGCTTATAATAATAATAAAAAAAATAATATTACTCCATCAAGGGTACCCTTAGCTTTACCAGGGGCCTCCCCTGTAGGGCAACTCTAGAGTGAGAAAGACAAAAAGTCTGGTTGCACAGACAAAGCCATACACAGATGTAAGTCTGACTATACTGTATACTGTATAGCCAGAATTTGTCAACCCCCAAATGAGTTTTCAGTCTTTCCACATTGCATAAAACACATTTCATGTCACCAAGAGTGGGTTTCCATAGCTAAGATAAAATAATAGTTCCACTCATGCCTATCTCACAACTTGCCTTGCACCCACTGCTCATCCTTCATCTTCCAGGTTTTGAGTGCATATGGCGGCACCACATGACTGTTTTAGACTGGGTCCAGATCTGGATATATGGGTCACCTGAAATGAGCCCCTGAATGCTTATCCTGAATGTAGTGCCCTATGACATAATAGGAACTATCATGGGGCATTTGTACATTGTTCTTTATTTGGCGTCTAATCTTAGACTAATTTACCTTGGGTTACTGTATCAGGCGGACATGACTTTAGACAACATATCAGAAAGAATCACAGAGACTTACAAGACCCCACCAAACCAAGGTCACAATCCTATGGATGATGCATCAGTAGTGTTAAGACATACAGCACCATGCAAGGGGGCAGGGATCTTGAAAGTTACACAAAAGACCCACAACCCCTGATAGCAACATTCTTTTTTATGACTGCTAGGTTTTCATTTTTTCTTCTGTTGCATAAACAATACATTGAATGAAAACAGTAGAGCCACATACAAAAGAGTAAGGACTTGAAAATGTCTTCTGCTTCATTTAGCTGTTCCTAAAACTTGTATGAAGCTCAGCTTCCTGTAAGTGAGCACTGCACTCCTCATTTTTCCTTTGAGTCACAGCTGTCTGCACACTTTATAGCAGCATCTGAGTAATAGACTATACACAACCATTTCTGGTGGTGATTAGGATCAACAATTTCTTTCTTGTTTTGGATGAAGAGTAGTTTCCTTATTTCCTCATCTATTCAATGTTCTAATGCCCTTGCAAAATCTAAGCTTAGAAAATAAGTAAACCTTCCCAAAATGATCAGCCAAATTGTAGATAATTCTATCTATATACTGTTATGACATATGACTGTTATGACTTACATATGCATATGATGACTTGGCATGATTACAGTAATTTGACAGTTCAGTAGCTTTTTCACACATATGCAGACCTGGTAAATTTTGAAGAATTACACTAATCCTTGACCTATAAAATTGCCATTTAGAGTTTCCTAGGAAACTAAACACTAGATATGTTCACACTTGCTCTCAACCTGGAAATTTACTAGTAAGATAATGAGATATCTTGCATTTGTGAAGGATATTCTTCATTGTACTTGTACATCTTAGGTAACTGAAGTTATTTAACAGATCAAGTTATTTGCATCACTTTGAAAAGTATCCTAACATCATTTTGTTAACTAACTTAAATTGTAGACCATATATATTGGACCTAGTTTAGTAAAATATTCTGCTTTAATAATCATCTGCTGCTGCCTCCCAGATCTAGTGTCCAGGGTTCCATGTTCTCAGCCAATAGCTCTTTTTGGAGTTTTCAAATTTTCCTTATGTCTTTGTAGATGTTTTCCTTCCAAAGACATGTTTTAACTTAAACGACAATTCTAAATTGGCCCAGAGTGGTAGTGCACATGAGTGGGCCTCATGATGGACCTAACAGATGACAACTGAAGTACAGCCCGCACACCTCGGGCAATTACAGTGGGTGTGTGTCTGCAATAAATGTTGCTCAGAGCTGATCAACGACTAAAGTGTCGTTGATTTATTTTTCCTATAGGTAATTTCTTAACAGCCTCTTGCCTCTTTCTCACCCATGAAGTTTGAGTATGTTACATTATTCTTTTCCATTTTTCATCCAATCTGCTATTTAGAAATAAGGCTTTCATAGAAATTGTGCCCTCCTGCTGGATTAGACAAAAAAAAATCTTGACTGTTAAATTTAAGCTTTTTTTCTTATATATAGCCTGAAGAAAATTAAAATTCAAGCTGGGCTGAACATTTTATTACATACAGTACTCCATATGTAAGATATGGAAAGAATAACAAGTTTGAGCTTAAATTGAAGCTTTATCATTACTTAATTCTTTCTGTTGTCATCTGTGCATTGGAAACATATAAGAAGACAAAGCAGATCAAGATATATAATTCATACTTTCTCTTATGCTACATGAAAACATATTTAGAGTTAGCTTGTAGTCTGTTGAACTCTTTAATATGTTGAATATCCACATCATCTTCTTCATTTATAGATACCAAGCCATTTAAAATGTAGGCATCTTAAGTATAACAGGTGCTAAGGACAAACTCAAAGATGCCATGTATTGTGTTCTGGACTCTTTGGAGCCTGGAAACATTTTGAATGACTAACCAGAAAACTCATACTTGATCATCCTCTGCTTACAGAAAGCAAAGGGGTATATACTGCATATCATAATTCAGAAATATTTATCAAGCTATTTTTAACAGGGTTTTTATTATGATATTTGTAAAATCTAGAAGCATTTTTCAAGTCAAAAAGTAGCTAGAATACCTTTTAAAAATAAACACAGAAAATTTATTTGAGCATTATATTTTGACATTCTTCTACTTTATTAACCCACTTAGTCTAACAGTCACATGCCTGTTCTTCAGAACAATGTCACAGGCATATTCAATATTGTCAGCAGTAGTGAAAGTGAATGGGCAAACTGTGATATTCGATTCTTGAATAAATCAACCCATCTTGAGACACTTCACTGGGACAAAACGTTTCATGCTGTGTTAAAAGTTAAGAATGGATCTGTGCTTCTGACACTTTCAACCCACAAAAAATGGATAACAGCACACTTCTCTTCTTTAGTGGGGCCATGTTAACAATAGTATGGCACAGCAGCAATTTAACCAGATTAGTCTGAATCAGTTTTATATCAATTTAGACAAAAAAAAATTCTCACACATGCACAACCATCACTGTAGCCAACAATATAAAAAGGTTAAACATTATTAGGGATAACTTTGAGTTACTCTTGTAAATAAAATTCTGACTTTTGATATTAACAATATCAGTAACATTACGATAACAATAATTGTGGTGACCCCTGACTTCTGGAGGTGCTGAAGTTACCAACAGATTTGCAAAAAGATGCAGCCACCACAGTATGCCTATTAAATGAGGGATGAATGGAATCAGGCCTTCACCTAATCTCTACAATATTTCCCTCTTCAACAAAACATGACAAAAAATGTCAAAATAGATTAAATATATTAGTCCCCAAATATATATGTAACCATTTACAAACACAGCAAAGAAAGTTAATGACAATAAAACAAATACCACAAACAACCACCAGATGATATTTAGAGTCCCCAAAAAGTTTAATTAACTCTAAGTGATGGGTGTGGATTTGGAAGTGCAGACAACAGTTAATAGAAGGAAAGACGTGGTGGAATGATCCCTTTTGTGAATTGCTTCCCAGAAAAATGGATAATGAACACAGTTCTACCATCAGAGTCCAAAAGGTGAATGATCTTCTGATGTGTGAGCAACTGCAGAAAGGAATGGGAAAAAAATATTCATCACCATCCCTATATTCATTGGCCGTCATTGTCAACATACAGTTCATAAAGGGTTTTTTTGGTGCTGCCAATGATGAAATGGATGGAAAATCGAAAAGTCAAATAAGTCATCCTTCTCTTCCAGATTTACTGTATATATACAGTGAATACAACTACACTACAATTCCCACATTAGTGCAAACCTGTTTAAAGACACAGACCCCATATTTACAAACCAGGTATCTGAGCTACAAGTATTGTTACTAACATTTAACAATCACCAAACAGGACATACTATATAAAAATGAAAACCCCCTTATGTGGCAATGGTATATGTTCATCTCTTGGTTTTCCGAGTTTTGATTATGCTTTGGAGTTTAAACGACCAGTATTTTAATTGGTTTATAAAAATTGGTCAGTCACCTCAAAGTATGTTAACTGCATAGAATTTTAAGTTACTATCCTCCATTAATTAACATATTTAATCTAATTCAAGGCCATGGGGGATTCACAGGCAATCCCTGGCAGCTATAGACACGAGGTAGGAAACAACTGTAAACAACTTGCCATTGCCTATTCATACAAACAATGCTAAACATAAGGACCAATTTGGAATTGCAAAATTACCTAACATCTGTTTGACACAATCATAGTAACTATAGGCAAATTCCACACATGCAACAGCTGGGACTGGGATTCAAAACCCGTGACTGGATCTATGATGTAGCAGCACTACCCATTATGCTACTGTATCACTAATTAAATGGTTTGTAATTAGATGTCTACATAAATTAGCTACATTTCACTCCTTAGAAAAGTAACACATGGAAAAAGTCTGCTTTGTATCAGTGTGTTTTTGTGATGACCATGCACGTGGTTGTTAATTTTGATTTAATGTGATACTCTCACTGATTACGTAAAATATTGTTTCTTTCCACAGCCTTAGTGAAAACAAGTAAACAGAGTTATAAATGCAAAGGATAGAACTAGATATTGCAAAACTATGCCTTCCAGTTTATGTAAAGGTTCACAATGTTTCTGATCCTACCTCCTTTCTCTAGATTTTTTAGCATTGTAGTGGTGCTGGAACAAATCTGATAGACATCTGATTATTATTGTTCTACTAACTCAGTTTTTAAATAATATTCATAAACGGTTTAAAATTGTAAGCCCAAATAGTACTGATGCATGAATTCAATAACAATTTAATATAATTGGAAAAATGGCATTAAAAAAGATTAATATTTAGTGGCGAGCAGCTACATTGAGTCAAGAAAATTTCATCATAGCCATAAGGGCAAAATTATCACTTACCTGACCACAATAAAATGGCAGCAGGACAAGAGTTGGACTTTAAGCAGCCCTGGTGAAGGAAATGTTCTTGGCTGGCTGGTGGGAAATAAGAAAAAAAAAAACTGGATGACATTTAATAAGCTGTTTTAAGTAAGCGAGATTTTGGAAAATTAAGTTAATTTTTATGTAGTTGCACGACTTACATTAAAGTAGCAGGAGTAAGTGGGCAATGTGGCTAAGTAAATCCCACCTTATACAATTTTATAAAGAAGGGGAATAAAGTACTCAGATTAAGTGTATAGGATTACTCTTAGTTATGTATGATTTTGTGGTTTACATGTTAACTGAGAATTTGTCAGAGAAAGAACAGAAAGGAAACTTTAAGAGCCGCAGTTTTGGACCACTTACTACCTCCTTTCACTACTGATTTTTCTGAAGCCAGTTTTCCACTTGATGCTGAACTGCTGACAGCATGGGTAGTGCTCGCCTAGCCAGATTTCTTTCATCAGGAGTCCATGGTTCAGAAGCGTGGGTTATTGGTGGGTCTTCTTTCAGTGTCAATATGGAAACTCTTAACATTTCTGACTAAATCTGGTATTGGCAGAACTCAAGGGATGCTGGACTCTGTAAACAAAAGTTGGAATCTCAATTTTAAAGTCTTTACTTAAGGTTCCAGTCATATGTTCTTTTTAAAATAAGCAAACTGATCTGCACAATTCTGCTTCAGATGTTTTAGGATAGCCTATGTTGGCCAGCTAGGTAAGATCACAGCTGAATATAGCTGCAAGTTGGGGGTGAGTACATAAAATGTGCGGTCTGTGGTTCATCTGATATTCTGCCATTTCCTGTATAACTCCTGTTCTAATAATTTAGATTTATTGCATATCATGTAAGCATTAATTTTGCTACAAGTCGTGTATAGTTTATGGAACGTACTATAAATGTGAAAGACATCTTATTTAATAGTAATTAGGCACTAGTACAGAAATGCACTCCTTTTCTCACAAAACCTATTTTTGCTCTTCATTAAATTTACTGTACTTTAGTTACAGTAGCAGATATAAAATAATACATTTTTATAGATTTTTACTGAGTTGGAGTTTTCTTCTTTGCTAACCAGTGTTGTTGCCATATGCACTTTCGAAACGATGTACATGATTGTTGTCCTCATATGACTATTGATTATGCATTGCTTTGCCAAGCACTAAGCTCTACCTCCTGAATAAACAAACAATAGAATCCACAATATAAGTAACAAAAATCGAGCAATCCAGGACAGGTAAGCATAAATACCATGATCTAAGGGAGAGAACTTACTTGCCCACGACTTTTGAATATTTGTTACTTTTCCAATTCAACTCTTTTACTTTCGATTAACCTTATCATTTTTTTTAACTCACAGCCTTCAGATCGCTGTGATGTCTTTTGTAAAGTACAACTGCATTGAATGCAAATTGAAACAAAATATATTTGAGTTGGGCTTATCCATTTCAGGGTTACAAGGAGTGGTAGCCTATCCCAACAGCATCAAGTGAAAGGCAGGAACCATCCTAAGATGGGGTGCCAGGCATGGAGCCCCCAAACTCACTCACACACTCACAATTGACAGGGCAAATTTAGTATCACAAGTTAAGGTAATATCCATAACTTTGTATATGTGAGTTGAGAATCTAGACACAGTAAGAGTGTGTTACTCCAAACAGACCATGACCACATATGTGGTTTGAACCCAGAATGCTGGTTTTGTGAGGCAGCAACAACTAAAAACTGTAATAAAAAAGTAAATCCATATTTTTATACTACTGCTGTCACAGTCTAAAATTTTGATGTCATCCACCTATTTTTTTCCACATTCAACTCCTTTAAATCTCAATATTTAACCTTAGTTATAACCATTGTGATGGACAGCCAGGGTGAGCTGACATGCTAGCAGGGATAAATACCATACCTTTACCTGGCAGGGAGGTAAGTGTAGTGAACTGACTTGGTGGGGGGAGAGAACATCTCAAAAGTACATGCTCACCTTACATGCTGGTTGGCAGCATTTATGGGGCAGTATGCCCATTCATATGCCTTCACGGTATGCTGGGAATTGCAGTCCCATGGTGCAGCCTTGCTTGGCTCTTTGGGTGCCAACAGGGGGAATTGTTGAGGAGGGCTGTCCCTACTTTTAGGGGATTCTGCCTGACATGGGAGTGCTTCCTCCTTGACACCAGAAGTATTTTCAGTTCTGGTATAAAAGTGGCCACCTCTATCCACTCAGGGGTCAGAGTCTGGAGAGGAGTCGGACAATGCTTGCCAGGAGAAAGAAAAAAAAAACGAAACAGAGAAGAAAAGAAGAAGAAAGTGTATTTGTTATTGTGAGACCTGTATAAAAGGTACTTTGTGCAATAAAATGATCATTTTGAATCCAGGACTGTAGTCGGTGTAATTGTGTCTGAGGTTTGAGGGTTTTGATACCCCCTTTTTAAGACACCATCCAATTTTTTTTACTTCTTGATGTGTGCTGACATTGCAAACAATGCAGGATGGAAATGTGTAGTGATGACAGCCAAAGTCGCATGCTGAGTATGTTTAGCTGTTCCATATTAGAAGAGATTTATATCCAAATTATCATTTTATTTCCAATGAATCAAATAATAATTACTGGAAATAGAAGAAAAGAATACTTGTAAAATCTGTATTTTTTTACATTTCTGTTTGTATTTCACATACAAATTCTACACAGCTTGCACAATTTATGTGTCTTCATAATGTGCCCTTATCATTTTAAAAACCAACTCCACTTGCTACTGTAAAATTAATTTGGTCAGCCATGCCTAGCTTGTAACAGGCAGAAAATTATGAGATTTATGGATCATGTAAGTCTGCCATTAACTTTTCTGAATGTTCCCAAGGTTTCCCATTTTAGAAAGTAGGCACATCCAACAGTTTGTTTTATATAGTTTGCACATTTTCCTTGATTCACTCCAGTTCAAGGACTTAAAATGGCCTCCTAACAGTGAATGATAGCTGACCTACTTGAAGTAATTTTGATTAAGCTTCTATTTGGGGTTTTTGCTTTAGTTACATTAACATGCACAAAGAAGTCTGCATTATGACTCTACCTTCTCTTTTCTTACAAGCTATAAAACATGAGTAGTTTTTGATAAAATTTTCATAAAAAAACTGTCAGCAGTCTCCAATAACCTACTGCTCTGTTATTCTTAAGATGTTTTATATGGTATAAGACAATCTCTACCACATTTCAGTTACATTGGGAAGGGGGACTTATCAGGGTGAGCAGCATGGTGGCGCAGTGTTAGCAGTGCTGCCTTGCATTAAGGAGACCTGGGTTCGCTTCCCGGGTCCTCCCTGCGTGGTTTGCATGTTCTCCTCATGTCTGTGTGGGTTTCCTCCCACAGTCCAAAGACATGCAGGTTAGGTGCATTGGCGATCCTAAATTGGTGTGTGTGTGGGCTGACGCCATGCCCAGGTTTTGTTCCTGCCTTGCACCCTGTGCTGGCTGGAATAGGTTCCAGCAGACCCCTGTGACCCTATGTTAGGATATAGTGGGTTGGACACTGACTGACTTATCAGGGTGTACCATATCAGGATATTTTGAAAATTGCAACAATTGTCATGTACTTTCCTACTGGATCAAAATACACTGTTAAGTTAGGTTGGTGCCATAATAAGAAATACTGGTATAAAGCCCATTGGTTCGTATTAGGTGCGAAAATTAAAAAAAATATTAAATGTTTAAAAGCAAACTTTATTGAAATAAGTTGGGGGCTGGAGAAGATTCCTTTTTATACTGTATTTCTATCTGCTCTGAGAGTTTAAACAGGAACAAACAAAGAACATAGGTATTGCTGGGACCTTAAAAACACTTTCCACTGAATCTTTGACTACATCTTGCATTGGTTAAAATACTGTAATGACTGCAAAGTCCTTGACAGAAATAATACCAATTCTTCACTAGAATTAATGTAAAAAGACGAAAATGCATCCACCCATTTTGTCAACCAACTGCAGGTAGTGAGGTGAAGTAGTGAATGCATTGAATTTTAGGGCTGCTAGTTCAGTTTCTATCTCTAACTCATGTGTATCCCTAAGCTCATCACTTTATTTTACTTCTGCACCAGTTATAAAATATGAAAATAAATGGTTCTACTGCATTTTCATCTTTTATGTCATCTAGATTAAAATATCAGTAATGTATATAATAACACCATTTATCACTTGTAGTGACAACACTTCTTTGCAAGTTACAGCAAAGGAACAGAAAAGTGAGTTTTTATCGCCTAGTAACAGAGTTCCCCACAAATCCTCTTTGAAGTAAATATCTGTACAAATATTTTCCCTTTAGCAGCTGTCCATAAGTAAGTCAAATGCTGGGAGTTCACACCTTTCCATAGCCTAAGGTAATGTGTTCTTGACAAAATACTAGGTGAGACCTTTTCCTGGCCTCAAGCTTTCTGTCAGCATATTCTGTACAGCACTTTCTCCTATAAATGTGCAAAGCCCTGCTGGGTGGATCACCCTATGACACTATACTATTGTGTTTAATTTTCTTCAAAATGAGCTGTCAGACCACCTAATCCTAAACAGTTTTCCTAAGACGCTGACTGGGGTGCATTTTCTTTGTACTGTCTGACATTTGTCTACTGTATTCTGATACTCTCTTATCTTTTTGGGGTATGATCAAATGGTAATAATAATGTTTATGTGTCGCAACCAGGGAGTGGTTCCAGCAAGTCTTTACAGACACATTTCATAACAGATTTCTAAGGTTATGTATCTAATAGACTTTTGATTTATGAGAAAACAAAAGAGCACCACAGAATAATATATTCTTATCCAAAGTAGGTTTTCTTAATTTTTTGTAGGCACTGTGTCTAATTGTTTCAGTGCTTCCAAATTGAATGAGCAAATGAGCATTATTTTAATTTATAAATTTCCAATGGTTTCAATTTGAAGATTTTTATACTTAATTTCCTTTTTTATATTTTTCATTAAATATTATTGTGATGTTCTGTAATATTTTTTTGCATTTTGTAAAGTTACCGCTATATCAGTGCTCTCTTTCTTCGTTTAATTTGTGAAGCTCACAATCCAGGGAGCTAAAAAAAACTTCTTATGAATGAGACAACAGTCCATCACAGAGCTCACTCAAGAAACATTCACATTCCCTCAGGATCAACTAAGTATCAATGAACCTAATGTGCATGTCTTTGGGATGCCGAATTAAAACACATTATAGGTAACAGACATATGTTACAGATATGAAGAAGGGAAGGCAAACTCCACATTTTGTAATTTAATTAGACTGAATAAAGTAAAGAGTTGTGGCACCAGCCGGCTGAACCCCATTTAATAGGCATGCATATTAAATACAGTATAACAAAAATAAAAATGATGATGAGAATATCATAGGTCTGTTCTCTCTCCTAAGGGTATCTACTGGAGTAAAAGTCCCTTTCTCTCACTTGTGGGTTTCTAACTGAACACCATCTTGACGGTGCTCTGATATTCTTATATACAGATTGGAGCAAACAAGGCAGGACTTCATGATATGATGTTACAGTCCTTCCAGCTAGTTGTCATCAGCTCTAGGGCAAAGGAGGAGAGGGTGTTAACAGCAGCACTGACCCATGGTTTACATATGAATTACATTTCATATCACAGCCTTGAAGACGTTGTGTCTGACAATGTATTGTTACAGAGAGCATGCCTTATGCTATTTATATATCCAATCCAGCTGAAATAACTCTTGGTGATATTGAAAAAAATGCAGGTCTTCTCTGAAAACTTTCTGTAGTTTTTCCACCTCACTTATGACCATAGGCGAGGACAAAAATGTAGATTATTTGGAAAACTGAGATTTTATATACAGTTTGTATACATAACTACTGATTTGTCATGAGTGTTCTTTATAATACCCTAATGCTCTCAATACACTAATGCATAAGTCAAACAACAAGCCCAGAAGAGGACTTTTAGCTTAAATTGACAGTGTAATTCACACTGTGAAGATGTAAAACACTCCAGTGTATGTCATAGCTCATAATTAGATGTGGCCAACAGGATAACAGCATAGAAAAAAAATGAAGATAAGTAATTCTTATTTCTCTAAATCTTGCTTGCTGCTTACTATGTAAATTACTAAAGGAGGAGAGGAAAGACACAGTCTTGGCATAGTTACACTGCCACTTAAAATGTGTTTTACTGTACTTACTGTTATGTATGCAAACACAGTTCTCAATGCACAAATCAAGAGACTGAATGGCATGCAGTAGCAGCCCTTGTACACCATACTCTTGTAGCACCTCTCTATTAATTTATCCCAGAACAGGGAAACCCAAACTACTAAAAATAAATCCTTCCCAATCTCAAAATTAAATTATACATAAAGAGTTCAAAACCTCATATACAAAATACCAATAATATCAATAATAGGATAAAGAAATGAAGAAATGCCAAGAAGTACAGAAAGAATAAATTAAATAGTTCAATAGTAAATAAACCAGAAAAATAAATACAAACCAAAGTAATATAAAATAACTAATAAATAAGGAATGGGAAGAGAATTAGTAATTCATACAGAGAGGGGGTACTAAAACACATGTAGTAGACATGATTTTCAAAGTCCCCAAGTCCCTTAAAAATCTGTGCAGTGACAAATGCCTTCTCTACTATTCCACAACCAAGGTCGTATGTGCATTGTTATTTCCAACCCTTAGATATTTTCAGTTGAGATCAACTGTTCACCAACAGAAAAACATTGTCAAGAAAAACCATGACAATGCTTCATCTAATATCAGAATCAGAATTACATTTATTGGCTAAGCAGACACACATACAAGGAATTTGACTCTTTTTTTGATGACTCTCCAAGTATAGTCACATGACAGACATTCACACAAATGATAAGTACACACCTGAAATAAATACAAGACACACAATGAAAACATATGCATGCAAAGTGCAAGATATTGCAAGAAATGCTGAAATATATACAGTATCAGATGACTGGGGACCTTGCCCCACCGGGAAGCCTGGACAAGGGAAGGAGCGGGAGGGGGGCAATATCTTCTCTGGGGTGCAAGAGGGCCGCCCACCTGGATTACATCAGGGTCACGGATGGGGAGCTGGGAAGCTCAACCCTGTTGGGGTCCGTGGCCACCGCCAGGGGGCGCCTAGAAGATCCTGGAGCCCTGGATGGCAGCACTTCCGCCACACCAGGAAGTGCTGCCGGAAGAGGAGCCAAATGCACCTGGAATACTTCCGAGTGGCCATGCAGCACTTCCACCACACCAGGAAGTGCTGCAGGAAGTTCATCAGAGCGCACCTGGATCACATCCGGGTGCAACATAAAAGGGGCCGCCTCGCTCCATTCATGGAGCCAGAGTTGGGAGGTAGAAGACTGAGCTTGTGAGAGAGGAGTGGAGGAGGCAGAAGAGAAGTAGAAAGAAAAGTAAAAGTTAAGTAAAAGGAACTGAGCTATTGTGGTTGTTTGGTGCACTGTATGTGCTGTAGAGAAGAAATGAAATAAATGAGTGTACTTTTGGACATTGTGAGTCTCAGTTTCTGTCTGTAGCTGGGCTGATCTTCTACAATACACATTAACTATATGTTAAAATATTGCAAGATATTGGGGGGAAGATGCCCAGCGTGGGCAATGGCAGCCAGATTAACCATTTGTGGGCCAGTGGAAAGGAACTGGTCTTATACAGTATCTACTTTTTTTGGTATAGTTTAGTCTATAACACCTGGCAGATGGAAGAAGTTCAAAAAGGTTGTGGCCTGGATGTGAGGGGTCAGTGATTATTTTCCCTGCCTGTTTATTGACTCAGGAATAGTACAGGTCCTGTAAGGTGGTATGAGCAGCAGACCTGACTATTAATTGTAGCCTGTTCTTGTTTTGTTTAGTAGCTGATTCAAGCCCCACCATGATGGATGAGCTGAGAACAAACTCAGTGATTGCAATGTAGAACTGAATCAGCAACTCCTGTGGTAGACTGAACTCCCTCAGCTGTCACAGGAAGTACATCCTCTGTTATGCTTTCCTGAGGCTGTATGAAAGTCACTCTCCATTGCTTCAGTAAAGTCCTTTTACACACAAGTTTTTTCTTTCGGCAATTGTTACAACTGTTGCCTATATGTGAATTCTCTCCTGCTAACAATGCACACAAAAGCCTGTTTCTTTAACATGAATACTTCTCTCTCTGCTAAGTTACATTATTTGATTCTAAGTTTGATTCCATGATTGATATTAAACAACTTTTGGCTTGAAGTGGCTGAGATTTTAAATATATTCCATTCAGACTTTGTGTCCTTGACTTCTACCCAAGGTGTGTATAGGTAGTACAACAAAAACTCATCCTGAGCAAATACTTGTGCTGGCCATTTTACTGAGACAACTCACTACTAAGTAATGATAAGCTGACAGCGCAACACTTCTTTTTACCCAACTGTCTAGTACATTCTACTTCTGATAAGATGACACAACACTCTGACTTCAGGTACACTTATGAAGAATATTTTTGTTTTTTTGTTATAGACAGTACATGACTGGCAGACAAATTCAATAACATTTTATGCATCCTACGCATCACCTGTTAGCATGACTATTTAAAGGTAACTTTCAGGATGAAAGTGATTTAAAATTTTTTATGGTTTAGATTTAAAGTAACCACACAGTTTAGTCAACATCCACTTTTATAAGCACATTACTACAAAGTTTTTTTTTGCCTAGAACTAGACAATCAGCTAATGTTCACAAAACCACATCCTTTGCCACCTGGGCACCGTCTGATGTTTTTGACTTGTAGAAAAATACTTATGTAGCCTGCACACATACAGTTAGCCGTAAAAATACACATCAAAGAATTATTCTGTCAATGGATAAGAGACAATGGGCCTACAGTGGTAAAGGGTGGGCCAATGTTGTTCATCAGATCTAAAGGTGAAATCCGAGAATGGTTATTTCCTTGTTACAGTTTTCACAATCTGCCTATTGTATTAATAAAATGTAAAACACTAACACAGTTGCCGCTTTTGTTTAAAAAGTGTTCTTGATCTGAATAAACATAATTATTTCAATGCATTTCAGAGAATGGTCAGCATTTCCAGGAAGTGGTCAAGTGTACTGCACATCAGTTATGCATTATGATTAATATGAGCCTCAGCATTTGCTTATGCCAAACTTGGATTAGGCAAAAAGTTCAAGAGCACAAACTGATAGCACCTTTGTTTTAACAAGCTAAGTCTTTCACAGCTGTAAAAATCACATTTTCATTTTATTAGTTATTAGCAATTTAATTACTATCAGCTGTGACCTAGGTAATATGGTATTAACGTATTACACTTCAACATCTGGAGGCTCACTTACAACCTGGCTTATGGTCACAAGTAAAGTGTGTTTGATTACCTCAGATATGGTTCTTGCTTGATGAACACTCTACAATGTACAATCTGGACACTTTTAGGAAATAATCTAACTCCTCTAATGATTAAAACTGTCCTTCATGGCTTTTGTATAAAGCTTAAAGGAAGGATGTATTCAAGGTTTTTCCACTGTTTTGCACATTTTGTTCTCTTTATGATATGTATAAAATGATTGATGTTTTACAACGTATTACAGACTAAATTAAAAATGTTTTTGGATAATTGTAAATTAACTCAACGGTGAAGTATGTAGATATTAAGGGATTACCATCAGGCACGCCATGTTCAATAATGTTGCCTGAGGCAAGGTACATTTTTGCAACCCGTAACCCCCCTCCACCGCCCATATACCTTAACGGGAATAAGACAATACATTTAATTCACATATAATACATATTACTTATATAGGCTTCATGATACAATACATTCTCTGCACATCGCACACAAAAATAACTAAATATTATTTCTGGAAAAAAGGCGAAACAAGATTCGCTTTACAAAAATTCAGTACCAATATATAATGAGAAACTCAATGCAAAACAAAATTTGGCTCCATTTGCACGCCTGCCCTTTTTAACTAAATATAAACGAGGTGCGAATTTAAGAGAATTTCAATGGACATTACAAAAGACAGCTTAAATAGATTTCAGAAATCAACAAAATTTTACAAAATTAAATAATCAATGTTAATACAATGCATTATGTATGGGTGCCAAATCATCATCAACATTAAGGAGGTGGGGGACAAAAACTTTTACGCTACTACATAGATAATAATCTAGCAGCCACAGCAACAATAATACTGCTACTAATAATAATAATCCACCAACTGGCATAGCGTAAGAGAAACAGACATGGCAAAGTAAAATTAACTGATCAAAATGGCAACAAGACTGTAGCTGTAGTAACAGATGTAGACTTTGAATGCATTGCTAAATGCTGATTTAATTTAAAGTATGAGCATCTTTCAATTGGGCTTACATTAAAACCTGCATTAAAAGATAACAAATACAATTATCTGCTGTTCATCATGGTCAATGACTTGAAGATTACACTCTTTGTATTTGCTGCTGGCAACCTAAAATAAGTTTTCCATGGTCAGGCTCTCACTGGACATGCATTGTGCATTGATTGGATAGTGATATTCATTCTTTGCATACATCAACAACAATATGAATTATGAGTAAATGTTTAGAGCTAATTGTTCATACTTTGATTTAATTAAATTAAAGTTATGATTATTTAAGGCTAGTCAGGTAAATTCAAAGTCTTAAATATAATCTATATGGTTTAATATATGGAGCTGCAAAAATAAAATTACAGTTGTGCTGTCATCATCATTGTAAGCAACCTGGTACATTGTTGGGTTAAATAAAGACCTACCCTAACAAACTAAAAGCAAAAACAAAAAAGAAAGCTTGCCAATACAGCTCAATTGCTAAATGTTTTGTGCAATATTATTCCTGACACCTATTTTTCTGAGGAAGTTTTGCAGACAGGTTCAGCACTGATAAACTACATCCAAAGCATCTTTGCACACTTGCTCTGTAAACAGTTTGAACTCAGCATGTAGCTGGTATTCATTTTTCTTTATTAGGTCACATTGTCAGATGAATTCATTGTTAATCATTTTGCAGATTTGAATCACTTGCAAAATGAACCTCCTTTTCATTACATTTTTCTCAAAAAACATGTAGAAAGTGTTGCATTTTTTGGCTTGAAAAATGACATTTTTATTAAATCTTATCTTTTAACTGTAAAATGCGCAAAACACTAAAAATACAAAGTCAGAAGTGTAAAAAGTATAATGATATAAATAATAATAATAATGAACAATAGCAATATGATATGAATGATGATGATGTTAATGATGTATATACTGTCAAAAACATGCAAAACACAAAAAGTAAAAGGTAAGAAGTGTAAAAAGTATAATAATAATAATACAAAAAAATAATAATAATACAGTACATACTATCAAAACATGTCTTTTGTGTTGGTATATCTTTGAACGGGGAAATTGCTTAGGTGTATGGTCATTTACCCAACACTGTTCAGCGTAATGGTTCATCTCGACAACAATTCTTTCGATCATGTCATTATCAAGAAATAACTTCAAGTAAGTAAGTGGATCTTGGCTGTCAACATTCACTTTTATTCTTGACTGTCCCACAAAATCAAAATGAGGTGGTGCTGGTTTATTTGAAGCAGGGTCAACAGAAACCCGAGTGTCACTTTTGGATTCATCAGAATTACTTTTGGTGTCAATGTCTGTTTCAGTTTCACTACCTGAAGACAGATTCACTTCATCCTCACTGCTGATGAGAAGCTTTTCAACATCACTGTTCGTATCACTGTCAACAGGATGCAACACCAGGGCTGCTGAAAAACGTTTCTTACGAGACAACATTAGGAGGGTAGGAGAAGATGTGTCTACACTTGCCCGGTTAATGCTTAGGTCTAGCACTTTTGTAAGACATACCTATACCATTGTCCTAGTAACGCTCAGGACTGACACTGTTAGCACTTTTACAGCCTAAGTAATCCTCGGGTCTAACACATGAGACGCATCTTCACAGTTGCCTGAGTGATACCCGGGACTAACACTGTTAACACTGTTTTCAGAGCGCGAGTAATGCTTGGGTCTAATGCTAAGAAGGTTAATTTAAACAGTGAAATAAAAATATCACATATGAGCCAAAAAACATACTTGAGTTACTTTTTATTTTATTTTCTTACTGTCTTTTATTTTTCTATTCTTCATTACAGTATGTAAAGCACTTTGAGCTACATTTTATGTATGAAAAGGTGCTATATAAATAAATGTTGTTGTTGTTGTCTGAATGTAGCCTCAGTAGGCTGCAGCAAAATATGAGGTCAAACACAGAACTGGATTTATCAACTAATTTTTACCATTGAGGCTGTTTTTAATCATTTCTCGGGGATTGCCCCCACATAGAAGCTGCCTATGGTGATATGTAAAAAGTTAGAAAAATAATACATATTACACAAAATCATGTACTAACACAGACATTCAAAAAGTGAATGTGCCATTTTGATTTTGGTTTGGCTATGTGAAATTTGGATCATTTAAAAAATGAACATTTTCTCACAACTTCTAAAGGTAGTATATAAATAAGATATTCAAATATGCATGTAATTCTTAAGCTTCATGCATAACATTTTTATATTACAAAGTATACTTTTGTAATGTTAAAAAAAAAAAATGAAAATGTTTCCCTTATACCAAAGTGCCATCTGAAGCTATTGACTCGCCTGCTCCCCCATATTACCATATAACATAATGTTGGTAGTATCATCTTTTTACAAAATGTAGTTTATTGGGAACTGAGATGTGAAATTTATTACAGTTATGACCGGAAGCAGCCTCTTCTGATTATTAGCTTGTTTATTAATCTGCTTGTTTCATTTACTTCTTTTTTATGATTTTCTACACACCTTAGGTAAACTTGAAATGTCGTTTCGTCATACAATTTGCTCTTCAACTGAACTTGAAATAGTAAAATAAGTTAATTAGATAATAAGTTAGTTAATCTCTGCAAATAGAATGCAGTTTGCAGTGATTAGTGTTGCCTCTACACAGGTTTGGTCCAGTCACCATCTATAGTATCTGGACTTTACATGTCATGCCCATGTCATGGTAAAGTTTTCATGGATAATCCAGTTTTCTCTCACATTACAGAGATGAGTAAATTTGATTGGTTACTATGATCTCATTGAAGATCTTATATATAAAACTTATTAGGTATGCCAGTATTTTTCAAAAATGCTTTGGCAAAACAGTACAGGCCACACTAAACTGGCAGGTTAGATTATAATGTTTCTTTGTATATCCAAAAATATGATAATATAAAAGCAAAAATTCACGCTCCACACTAATTATACTGTAGACAAACACGAATAGTCTGTTTACACAAACTGTCTAGTTTAAAAAAGCACACATAGTAATTGGGTTATGAAACTGGTTGCAAAGAAAAGAATGAAACTCCCCACTCTTAAACATTTTCAATAAATCATAATTTCTAATTAAAATGCTAAGACTCTAGAGATACCATGTTAATTGTATCTGACTAAACACTTACATAATTCTTTCTGAATTACTTTTAACATTTGTAAATTAACAATGACACAGAGTAAAATGAGAAAATGACTTTCCAGGAGGGCCGTCTTAACGTCCAGGAGCATAGGGGCCCATGATATTTATAATGCCTATGTGTGTTTCTGTTTTGCTATCAATACATGGGCCCTAGTGCACTACTTTGCCCCGGGGTCTATGTTGTTTTCAATACTACCCTGCTTTCTAGGGTAATTAAGACTTACTATAAAGCAGAAAAGTGAAAAAAATGTAATTCATTTATTATCTGAACACTTTAATATTCATAAATCATGAGAGTATGGAGAAATACTGCAGACAAAATTAAATAAATAAATTTGTAAGTAAATAAATGCATTCTGAAATGTGAAAATAAATAAACAGAAACATGATGAAATGTAAGCATAAATATTAAATGCAGGGACACAGTCATGCTGGAACAGAAATGGATCTTTCCTAAACCGTTGCCACAAAGTTGGAAGTACATAATTGTCTGAGATGTCTTTGTATGCTGCAGCATTAATAGTATTCTTCACAGGCTCCAAGATGCCAAGCCCAAAACTTGAAAAACAGCCCCATACCATTATCCCTCCTCTACCAAACTTTACAGTATATAATAAGCAGTCCACAAGGAAGAATTCTCCTGAAACCTACTTTGTCGGTCATTCTGCTAAATACTGTAGTAAAGCATGAACCATCAATCCAGAAATCATGTTTCCACTGCTCAGAGTCCAATGGTGGCATGCATTATACCACTCCAGCTAACATTTGCCACTGCACCTAGTAGTCTTTGGCTTCTGTGTAGCTAGTTGGCTATGGCTATCTGTTTCATGAAGTTGTTCTTGTGCTAATGTTACTTCCAGAGGTAGGTTAGATCTCTGTTATGAATTTAGATCCCTGTTATGAGTGATGCAGCAGAGAATAAGAGATTTTTATGTGTGGTTGGTCACTTTGTGGCTCAGCTGCTGCTGTTCCAAGACAATTCTGCTTGACAATAATAGTGCTTACAGTTGACTGGGACAGATCTAAAAGAGTAGAAATTTCATGTACTGACTTGTGACAAAGGTGACATCCTATGGTAGTACCACATTTAACGTTACTGAGCTCTTCAGTACAACTTCTACTGACAATGTTTGTTAAACGATGAATGCATGGGTGTGTCCTTGATTTTATACACCTGTTAACAAAGTGTGTAGCTGAAACGCCTGAAATCTATAATTTGGAGGGAGTTTCAACATATTTTTGACCATATAGTGTATGTAAGCTGTCTTATTTGTACATTTGTATATAGGTGTGTATTTATTTATGCATTTTTACTGTTTATAATGCACTGCTCCTCCTTCATTCTCAGATCAGTTTAAAATTATCTTCTGTCTCTCCTGTTATTAAGTCAAGTTTACGTAACCTTGGGGTTATTTTTGAGCAGTCCTTGACACTTGATGAATATGTAAGGTCAGTCAGCCGCTCGTGTTTCTTTCATTTAAGAAATCTCTCAAAACTAAGAAATGTTGTGTCAAAATCAGAATTGGAGATGCTTGTTCATTTTGTTATTTCCTCATGGCTTGATTACTGTAATGCTCTCTTTACAGGTTTGAGCAAATCCTCTCTCTCATGTCTTCAGTTAGCTCAAAATGCACCTGCGAGGCTCCTAACTCACGCTAGCCGGAGTGATCATATCATCCCCATTTTGCACACACTGCACTGGTTCCCAGTGTTTTATAGAATTCATTTTAAGTTTTGGTACTTACTTGCAGAGCCTTGCATGGACAAGCTCTTGAGTATCTAACCAGCCTGCTCCAATGCCATACAGCTTGTCGGGCTCTCAGATCTGGGCAACAGGGCCTTCTTTTTGTCCCACATACTCAGCTAAAAACCCGTGGGGATCATGCCTTTCATTCTATGGCACCAAGACTATGGAATAGCCTGCCTTGTGGTCTGAGAGGAGTCGAGTCTGTTGATTCTTTTAAAAAACAATTAAAAATGTTTCTTTTTAAATAAGCTTTTAATCAGTCCTGAATAGGTCCAGTTTGTTTATTTATTGTTTTTATTGGTTTGCTTATGTTTTGTTTTAACTGTTGTATTTGTACTGTATTTGCTGTTCAGCACTCTGTGACCTTTTATCTGTGAAGGGCGCTATATAAATAAACTACTACTACTACTACTAAACTGTATAATTTGTTCTATTTATGATTTTGTTTACATTGTACTATTTAGTCATTGGAAATTACTTTAATCTGATATGCTTTGTACTGTGCATATTCTTCATTTTATTGATAAGCCCATATAAAAGTTCAATTATGATGAATCATTCAGGAGAGAATCATGAAACATTTAAGAATATTTTTTTCCACTTCTACTTTGAAGCCCGTTTTAATTCCTCTTCTTAACAGAACTGGAAGTGATACGAGGAAGTGCTAGAGGGCACCCCACATCAATAAGCTTACAAAAAATTAAAATGGCTCTGCCTTTTCTAGTCAACTAATTCCAGCACAACTCACATACAGACCGTGCCAAGCAAACAATACTTGAGAGGAAGTTCTATTATTCTACTTGTAACAGGTTGCTCAGCCTGCTGATTGAGGATTAAGATAAATTAATGATAATGTAAGGGCCATATGGGGTTGTCCAGCATCCCGTCTAGGAGGAAAGGTGGCTCCTTGTCAGGAAGGGAGGCCAAAGTGGAAGAACAGCAATGGATTGGCATCCCAATCAGATTAGGAATTGATCCCTTGTCTGGAAAATAGGACAGAATGATGGAAGGATTGGGGGAGTTAACCTATTTGGAGTAAATACACCCCTGTAACACTTGTGGGGGGCATCCATGTGTCATCACTCCCATTTTACAGACCATGGGCAGGCTTGGGAATCGTAGTCCCAACTGATACCCCTGTTGGGTGTTATGGATTTAACTAGGGGGTGCTTCAGGTATTGACTATCCCTACTTTATGACACTTACGCCTGATCTCTTGCTGACTTTGCCTAAACACTGGAAGTATTTCCAGGTTCTAGCTTAAAAGAAGCTCTCCACCTCACTTCTGGGAGTCGGAGACACGCGGCGGAGGGCAACGCTTGTGTGGTGGAAGAGGAGTTGAGAGGAAAAAGAGAAAGAGGAGGATTCACCATTTTGGTATATAGAATGCTGCATTTGTGCCAGTTGTGTCCACTGAAGCCCTCATCTTCCACAATATATATCCTCAAAATCATGTCTATCATGTAGCATAGAGTGTAGGTTCAAGTAATAATCCAGGAATTCTGATATTGCATAGGTTTCATTACTGTGGTCTGAGATAATCGGTCTTCCTATTTGAACCTCCAGTAGACTACTTAACTTCCATTATATAATCTTCTTTGTCCATTACCACTATTACACTGCCTTTATCAGCAGGTTTTATTATTAGTTCTTGATTTTGTTTGAGTTGTTAAAAGCTTTCATTTGTTCAACAGTTAGGTTTTTTCTTTTGTTCCAATAATCTATTGGAATAGATGTTATCTTTTGTGGATTGTATAGTAGCTGAGACCTGTTTTCTCCTTGGCAAACTCTCAGCATCTGAAACCTCCAGAATAGTTATTTAGTACCAATAAATTAATAAAAACATTTAGCTTAACAAGCATGTGTGGCAATTGTGTGAGTTGAAACAGATAAAATTAGGATGGCATTTTCTTAATTCAATTCAGGTAAGTTTCTATAGCACTGTTCACTGAGTGCAGGCATAAAGTGATGTGACAATTTCCCAGGTACTGCACACACTTTACAAATGGGTAATTACATAATGAGTACACAAAGAGACACAGATTTGTTTAAACAAACAGAAAAACAAAGTACTTCAAAATTGATTGACATAAATGGAACCCAGCAATATCTCTCTATTAATTAATTGTTGAACTATAGCCAGTTGACAATGAAAAATAGAAAATCAAAAACTTCAGTCAGCAGCAACACTGGAGAAAACAAATCTCGTTGAGTCCATGGTCAATTATAACAGATTAAGTCAAAGACAGTCATACATAGTCGGAGTCCTGTAGACTTCCAGCAAATAGCTGCTCACCCCATTTGATAGCAGAGTCTGTACTAGGTTGCCCAATCTGATGATAGAATCTTTCCATTCAATGATTCCAATAATTATTTATCTGAAATTATTTTTCCATTGTCAAGAGAGCAGCAAGGCAGGAAAGCAGTGGCATATCAAGATACAGAGAGGAGAAACAGAATAGAGGCATATTAATAACAGTTTATACATATTGCATTATTTATACTTCTGTACAAATGACTAAAAGACAGAGATTAATATATGCACAGCTAATCTGCATATACTAGACTAAAGTAATGAGTCTTCATCCAGGATATACAAGCTGAGACTGAAGGAACATCTCTTGTATAGGGTGGTCCAGATCTAATTATGCAATTTTCATTACGCTATAACTTATTATTAGGTTTATTACATAGAAAATCACCCGAAAAATCCCAGACAATCGAGAACTGTGCGAACTGACGATGTGAAGAATCGTGTTTGCGCCGAACTGGAATCGTCCCCGCATAATTAGATCTGGACCACCTTGTATAAGCAAGCTGATCATTCCACAGTTTTTGACATAACTTCCCACTCTTATTTTATTAATCCTTGGAATTCTTAGCTGGTCAGCATCTTTAAATTTTAATGCACATTCTGGTATTTTAAGTATAAAATAAGTCCAGACGCTTGGTCATTTAAGGCTTTATATGTAAGAAAACAGATTTTGAAATCAGCCCTAAGCTTTACTGGGAGCCAGTGTAAAGACTTAAGTACTGGAGTTAGGTGTTCATACTTTCTAATTCTTGTAATAATTCTTGCTGCATTATTTTGACTGAAACCTGCATAAAGAACAACTTGAACAGCCTATGAATAATGCATTGGAGTAGTCAGTCCTACTAGAAATAAATGCATGAATTAATTTCCCAGTATCCTCCATATTTAGGAAACACTTACTTTTGCAACATTTTTAAGATTGGAAAACATGGCAAGTGTCAAATATAATGCCTAAGTTATGTAAAGCTAATGGCTAGTCCAACTTGAGTTAAAAAGTGACAAAATAGTGCAATGGTCTGCATTATCCCCCAATAGATAACAGTTCTGTTTTTCTCCATTTAGAGAAAAGTAGTTTTCATCCACTCACTCTTTTCATATACTTAAGGACACCATTAGAATCGTTATTTAGTTTAAAAGAAAAATACAGCTGGGTATTTTTAGCAGGAGTATACTATGGTGTCAGTGCTTTACAGAAATAACTATTCACTTTTAAAAACAAGGACTCAGCAAATATTTTTTTATAAAAGAAATAAAAAGCCAGTGGCATAAAATAATATTGCTTCATGATATGAAACTAGCAGCATTTTGCTGAACCTGAGAAGTGGGTTTACAATCATGGAATGCTAGATAGATTGAATTTTTTAAAGTCAGGATCATAGTTACACTGGATCCATCATGTAGAACTTAACAGTAATTATGAAATCAAAATATTTAGTTTTTCTATGAAGTCACATTCGCTTTAAATAAAGTTCTTTTAATTTTTATGAATGTATTCTCTTTTTTAAAAAAATGTACACTGTTATTATAGCGTATATTGGTTCCTTTTTGCTAGGCAGTGTGGACATGCAGTCAAGGAGCTGTTTAAATGCCAGTATGTTGCTTTTTCAATACCCACTGACTCATTACATGAAACTAAATCACTATCAGGCTTTGCTCTATTTGTACAAATATATACAGTATGTAAATCATTGCAATATATCATTATATCCAAGTAAATGTGGCCTAGAATTTCATTTACTACGGAAAGATGCTACACACAAATAATAAAATGCTTGTCCAGTGCCTCCTATAAGTATATGCTACTGCTTCACTCTACTCAGGTGGCTTCTTCACAGGCCGCACCTTTCTGCACTTGAACCGAGATTTAATATTGTAGTGCTTATCTAAGTAAAGACATTCCCTCAAGGAAAGAAAAGTGTAGAAAATAATAATAAAGACACTTATCTGGCATTTTAATGAAATATATTATTCAGAAATATACATATATGGAATGGCAGATTCATTTTACAGATATGTGTCTTAATTTTAAGTTATCTTGCAATCTGTTTTAAGACAGATACTTAATAATATGTTTATTTCACGTGTCTAAAAATTTACTTCAGATATATTGGAATGCATTTCTGATGTATCACAAAATGCTTAAACTAGAGAGTAAATGAATTTTAAATATCTAAAAATCTGAAATGAATTTAAAACTACCTGAAATTCATTATTGAATATTTCTAAATGTTAACTTGGCTTGCATGTAATCAGGAATAAAGTTAATGTGTGTATGTATTTACAAACGTTTGAGACTGCTTGAAGTTATTATGGGACTAGGCTGCACTCATGGAATGAGATATATTTTTATTACGAAGATCAAACAGATCTTGCACTGGTAAACAAGTTTCTCATTTGACAACAGGAACTGAAAAATAAATGTAGTGTCATATACATTGAGAGCCAAGAACTGAAAGGTAAGGTGAACACATGGAAGCTGTGGTAACAAACACAATCAGTTCAACAAATAAGAGCACTAACCACTTATAATATATTGAGAAGATAAATCTAACTAAAACAGCACTTACAGAATATGTGGTGAATCTCCACAACAGCCATGGAGTGTGCTTCAATCTAAGAGGCAGAGTGCCAGCAGTGTCACAAAAATAGCTTTTTACAAAATGTGCAGAAGTGGAAAAAATTACAAACAATTATTCAAATAGTATATGTATACAAGTTAGTTTTTGTAGGTGCTGTTCCCACAAAAATTACAGACACATGGAAGCACATTTTTCTGATGAATGGAGAATAAATCTGCTTCAAATTAGATACAGGGGCCCTTTACCGCAACGAAAGAGATGCAGAATTACAGAGATCACAGAAAATCTTCAGTGGGCCAAACAACAGTCTTCTGCATGTAAGAGGGCAATTTAAGGCCAGTCCTCAAAAATGTGAGACAAAAAACTATACAGGGAATATTTACACTGAGAAACTCTTATCCTTAAAGCAATAGTAATGTTTTGTTTATAAGAATATGAAGAACAATACAAAACATTTTATAAAAAGACAAATAAGTAAATGTTAAAATACGTAAATAGACAAATACTTTAAAATAGTATTATTAATTTGTCATGTGTTTATTTATGTATAAATTCTTTATTTATTTACATTTCCACGTTTGCTTTTTCTAATTCAGTTTGCCAGTTTACACTACTTCTTGTCTACTTCTTGTATATCTTTCTATTCTTTGCATTTTATAGCTGAACTTGTTTTTCATATTCAAATTTAATTTTGATGTGCACTTTAATCTGCACATTGAAAACTAAAATTTCTTTATGTTTGTTAGTTGGCACAGTAGCATCCTGGGATAGAATTTTGAGACCAGTTATTGTCCATTTTCATATTCTATCCATGTCTGCATGAGTGTTATCCTGGGAACTCTGGTTTTGCTGCCACATCCCTTGCAATGAAAACTAGTGATTCCATATTGATCCTGAGTGCATGTGAGTGTTGGTTTGTGCTTAAGTGAGCTCAACAATAAACTAAGACCCTGTCTAGGGCTGTTTCCTATCTCACACCTAATGCTGACAATTTTTGTTGGTCTCTTGAATTTTGCAATTTAGACTGAAATTACTGGTTTTCACTTAATCATTGATAATGCTTCAAAGAAATTGTGCTTGTGAAATTATTAAGATCATTAAAGCATTTTACAAGACTTTACAAGACATTTTAAGACTTTCTTCTGCAGTTTTTAAAAACATTAAGGTACAGTAATACCTTCAAACAAAATACAAGCTGTGTGTAATTAAATGCATGACAACAAATGTTTGTGATCTGTCATCTGTTGGAATGACAAATTCAATTTATATCTCTTTGTTATATGCCATTTAGCATGGAACTCATAAAAGCAGTGTTAATGTTCGTCATGTATCACGTGTTGGAATAATAGGGGCATAGCTACTGGACAGTCACACTGACAGGTACACAAACACTTATCCTTTTATTAAAGGGGTTTAATTGCAATGCTATATATTTTTTTGCTTTGTTTTTAATCATTACTTATTTAAGTTTAGAATTAACAAATGTACATTTATACAACAAATCCTTGCTTAACAAAATAAACAAGGGAATAAACAGCAATACAATGATTTATTAAAGTAACTTGACTTAACTTTCAATACTTTTGAATTAAATCATCATTGAATTTAATTGATTTTATGTACAGTAGAATGAAATTCATTACTGGACAGTCCTTACAGTGCACTCCCATGGTAAGATTTGACATTTTACAATTAGACATTAATTCACATTCTGTTTAACTTGTCTTTTTTTAAATTAGACAACAGAAAACAGACCTCTGCAAAGTGGTCTAAACTAATTACAAATATACAGCACAAAATAACTGATCGTATAAGTATTTACCCCTTCAAGTTAGTATTTAGTAAATGTACCTTTGGCATGTATTCCAGCCTTGAGACTGTGTGGAAAGGTTGCTGTCAGTCAGATTTGCACATCTGGACACTGAAATGTTTTCCCCTTTCTTCTTTTCAAAAATTGCTCAAGCTCTGTTGGGTTGCTTGGGGATTATGAGTGAGCAGCCTTCTTCAAGTCCAGCCACAAATTCTCAATTGGATTCAGATCTGGTCATTCCGGGGGGGTATTTTCTGTACATCGCTTAAATCTTCTGAGATCAGATGCCTCATCTTGGATGAGTTAATGCCGGTGAAGATGTAATATGCACAAGGGGCAACACTGCAAAAGCAGCCCAAACCAGAAAAGACAGCTGCCAAAAAGTGGCCGACAAATTAAACACGTTAGTAGTGTGCATTGTACTTACTGAATGCAGTGTTTCCTTTCCTATGTGTCAGATTAATTATTGCTTAATATATCATAATTGCAGATCAAACGTGAACACAAGGAGAACATGGGAACAGGTTAAAGTGAAGTACAAGAATATACTTCAAACTGGTAAATATTGGTATATAACTATTTAAAGAATTGTTGACATAAAGAATCATATATAATATAAAAAACATTAATTTTAAAGCTAATAAGAAGGCAGACAAGCAAAAAACAGGTGGAGGTCCACGCAGTCCAGACCTAACCCCTGCAAAAGAGTTGGTTCTCCAGCAAAATGCCCATCGCCCTGTTTCTGAGGGCATTCCAGGGGAAGCTCCTCCTCAGAACCAGTGGCAGGATGCAGTGGTCACTTCATTTCAGGTAAAGGATGGTCATTGCATATATATATTTGTACTCCATGTATGCCATAGGTATGTTCCATATAGCCCTCTTTTTTTTGTTGGGTCAGTTGCAGGGAATGTCATATACGCGCAACCTGTATCTGAACAATGAGATATTGATGAAGGTCAAATATTTGATGAAGACAATGTGTTTGATTATTCATCAGGAGGAGAGGTATATTTTCCAAATAATGTTTGATCAAACCCCACTCTGATCAGTCCCATGTGCCCCAATCACATTTGGAAATCCTGGGTAATGAGAATGTTAGGCTGATTGTGAGATTCTTTATGGAACTGTGGGTGTTTTTGCCTGTGTATTACCTACCTGCAATGGCATGAAACGCCTCTTTTATTTTCTGCAGACGCAGGTGTCCAGGAAACACTATGAAAACCTGAAAGAAATATTTCAGAACCAAACAGAATTTACGAATTGCCTGGAAAACTGCACTTTTAGATAGATTTTCTGCATTGCCAACAGTTTATAAAAAAAATGCTGCTTGCAAAAAACCTCAAAGCAATGCATACTATTTGTGTGGTTGTGAGAACCCGAATTCGCTTAGTTTGACTTCATTTATAAGGTGCTAATAATTTTTTGAGGTACAATATTCCCCCCCGACTAAAGCGGTAACTTTCGAAAAGAATTTCCTCCGGGAGCAATAAAGGATTTTGCCAATCACGCAAAACCCTCTCTATATGAAATTCTTTTCTTATAATTTGCACACCAATATCAATTAGTCGCTCATTCATGAACGGCAAAGTCATGACTTAATGAATTCCATGCACGGACACTGATTACATGTGTGAGCTAATCCTTGTTTACATAGAGCAAAGCTGCTCCGAGCAGGTTTGAGGATTTGGATGTGTAGCTATGACAACACATCCAGCAAGAGTTTAGAAAAAGCGACAGATCCAGGATCATGCCAAATCGTCAACAATTACATCCGGCTAAACGAGTGATACCCCCCAGGACATTAATTGTTGTTTTTAAGCTATTCCTATTTTAGGCTTTATGCTTGCAGTTGTCTAACTGGAAAACAAATCTTTTCCCAAGGCTCCTTGCAACCTGCTCTTGATTTTCATCCAAGATTTCTCTGTATTTTGCTGCATTCATTTTACATTCCTGCCGACAAGCCTTACAGGGCCTGCTGCAGAGAAGCATCACCACAACATGATGCTGCCACCACCATGCTTCACGTTGGTAGTGGTGTGTTTATGATAATGTGTAGTGCTTGGCCTACAGCAAACAAAATGTTTATTCTAATGGCCATAAAGTTTAATTTTGACCTTGTCTGACCATAAAACCTTTTATCAAATTAAATCAGTCTTCTGTGCACCTTTTGTCAAACTCTAGGTGAGATGTCATGTAGATTTGTTTAAATTATCGTTATCTTTGCCCATAAAACTACAACTGGTGAAGCACCTAGTTAATCACTGTTGTATGCACATTCTCTCCAATCTCAGCCACTGCACCTGGAAACCCTTTTAGAGTTATCATAGGTCCCATGGTAGTCAACCTCACTAGTCTTCTTCTTGCACAATCACTCAGTTTTTTTCTGGATAGCATGCTCTAGGCAGATTTACAGCTGTGCCATAATCTTTCCATTTCTTAATGACTGATTAAACTCGACTCCCAGGGATTTTCAGTAGAGATGGGAAAATGATACAGAAGCGTCGATGCTTGTGTGAGTCAATCTGAAGTGTAGTAAGTCGAATTACTATGTTGGAGCTTGTGTCAAAACACCACTGTCACGTAACCCATGATGTTTGATCTTCACAGCGTGCTTTATTGGTTTGACAGCATTTCGTCGTTTTCACAGCTTTGGTGCTAAATTAACAGGTAGCCTATATAAAATGCATCATTCTCATTCAACAATGTTGGGTTGTGAGACCTTTGGTGATAGATGGCGACTAACAGCAGAAAACGACATTCAAAAGTCTAATAGTATAAATGGACAAGGACCTCAGCAGAAGAAAATGAACACAGACTTTTCTGACCTTTTACTGGTGACATGAGACTGAAACAGTGAGCGCTGCTTCACTTGCGCTCTTGAGAGCTTGCATTGAGCTCAGTTATCCACCAGATGTCGCTGTTCATACTGGGAATGAGGCTTCAAAGCTTTGAATTCTTTTTCGGCACAAATAGAAAGAAAGGTTTAAAGCTTCATGAGGCTTCATTTTCCCATCACTAATATTCAGTGACTTAGATATCCCCTATCTTGTGCTTTTCAATCACCTTTTAATGGATTTGCTTGAAGTGTTCTTGTGTCTTCATCTTGTAGGCATGGCCATGACACCTGGACCTTCCAGATAAAATGCATTTATATAACAATGAACTGAAACCCCTTAACTACAGACTTGAGATTTCTGTTGAACTAATTAAGTAACTTTTAAAATGAATTGGCTGCACCAGTGATGATCTATGTGTGTTATAAAGGATGCAAATACTTATTTGATCAGTTATTTGTGTTTGTAATTGTAATTAATTTAGCCCACTTTGCAAAGCTCTATTTTTTATTTTGACATTAAAAAGTTCATTGATCAGTGTTAAAAAAATAACTCCTCTGAGGTTCAATGTTGTACAGCAGTAAAATGTGAAAATTACAAAAGGGTGAACTTTTTATAGGAATTATATAAGCACATTCTTACATATGTCACATTAACAAAATTACTGTAAGCTGCTAAAGCATACAATAGAAATCTTATATAGTATTACATATTTAGTCAATAAAATATGTAATATGTCAGTCAGTCAATTTCCAACCCACCATATCCTAATACAGGGTAATGGGGGTCTGCTGGAGCCAATCCCAGACAGCACAGGGCGCAAGGCAGGAACAATATGTAAAATATAAAATTTATTCAACTTCTTTGAAGTTTTGATATTATGTCATTTTATTAGAGCATTGCATCCTTACAGATATAAAGTAAATGTATCTGAAATATGCCACTTAGGGCCATCTTGACTAATTACCACATTACTTCGTGTTCTGATGTGAGATTTTGCATACAAGTTGATAAATATTTTGTATGTCTTTATTTGTAATTTAGGCAAAGCAATGTAATATTAATGTTACATTAGTGAGAAGCATTCATGTTTACTCCTGCCTTTTAGGAATGGGCCTCTCTGAATTTTATGACAGAGTTGGGGGGAAGTGCTTTAAACAAGTTTGGCTAATGTTTCTCTGAAGTCTCTAAACTCCCATAGGAAAGCCAGACTGCCTAACTGCCAAACTATAGCTCAACAAGTGGTTTTGGGGGGTGACAGGTGTGAAGATGTTCTATTCCCCCATTGGTCTGAAGTATGGCTGTTTGGAATTGGCTTGTATCAGAAGCCTTTAAGTACCATGACATCCTATTGGCTGTAGGGGTTGGACAGAGAATCTATAAATTTGCTTGCTTAACCTCACTCTCTCTCTTACCAAACTGATGCCTGAACTGAAAAGGACAACACAATGAAGAGCACAGCTCGGCAGCCATATTGAGACAGGCATGTGGCCTGTTCTGAAGAAAGCTGACCACAAATGAACTAGAGACATTTTTAAGTAACTACCAAGTCTGTGTGCCACCTGAAACTACACATCACCATTTATCAGATTGTATGGTTGCCAATATTCAAATGTACTTTGCATATTGTTATTATTTATGAATATTATCAATAATACATTTTTTTATGTGTAATTTAACTCCTGCTTGTCTTTTACTACACCTAATTGCCTGTGGTTATAGATGTAGAAGGGAAGGTGGGGAGGAGCTATATACTATAATCTATACTAAAAAAAGGCAAAGCCCTCACTGACTGACTGACTGACTCAGTCACTCACTCACTCATCACTAATTCTGCAACTTCCCGTGTAGGTAGAAGGCTGAAATTTGGCAGGCTCATTCTTTACAGCATACTTACAAAAGATAAGCAGGTTTTATTTTGAAATTCTACGCGTAACGGTCATAACTGGAACCTACTTACGTACATATATACGGCCACAGCCTGCAGTTCAGTTGCCGTGTGAGGCGGAGTTGCGTCCCCCATCATCATGCCTCCCACGTAATTGAGTGCCTACCTATATAAGGCCATCCGTCAGCAGCAATCCAATAGACACGTTGCCACTAAATATTCGCAGGTGAAGGACTGTGCTTATGCAAATGAAGATGAGATGGTCAGGGATAGGCTAGTGTTTGGCATAAACCCAGCGAAAGTGTGAGAGAAACTTTTAAGTGCCAGGTCTTAGCTAACATTAAATAAAGCCGTGGACATCACAAGATCGCACGAGATAGCATAAGCACAGCTGAGAACCTTTGATGCATGTACTCTGAGTGGCTCACGTGAACTGACTGTGAATGCAGTACACAGAAAACAAGCAAGAGCTCCAAAGAGCGCTGAACAAAAAACGCATTACACAATTGAGAAGGCAGCAATAGAATATGAAGCAAGTGACGCATACAAGCATATTCATAAGTGCAGCTACTGCAGAAACAAAGCACGGTGTAAACCTTAAGTTTAAATTAAGTTCATAGACACGCTGCCGCTGGCATTTGTCATGCCTACGACAAATACGATATTCGCAAGATACAAGTTTAATGAGAGGACGCAGGGTATAAACAAGACTTTTGATCACTTTGTAACGGAGTTAAGATTGCTGGTTAAGGACTGTGCTTATGCAAACGAAGATGAAAGGGTCAGGGATAGAATAGTGTTTGGCACAAACTCAGCAAAAGTGCGAGAGAAACTTTTAAGTGCCGGGTCTGAGCTAACATTAAATAAAGCTGTGGACATTGGACTGGGAAAGGTAAACCCGTGCATGCAGTGTGTGATGTCTCAGATAAAGAGGAAGACAAGCTGTTTATTGATGCAGTAAGAGAGGAACAACCCTCTGAAGCTAAACAAGCCTTTGAGGACCTATCAATAGGAAAGCACAGTGTAAACCTTAAGTTTAAATTAAGTTCATAGACACGCTGCCGCTGGCGTTTGTCATGCCTAAGATGAATATGATATTCACGAGATACAAGTTTAATGTGAGGACGCAGGGTATAAACGAGACTTTCGATCACTTTGTAACGGAGTTAAAATTGCTGGTGAAGGACTGTACTTATGCAAACGAAGATGAGATGGTCAGGGATAGAATAGTGTTTGGCACAAAATCAGCAAAAGTGCGAGAGAAACTTTTAAGTGCCGGATCTCAGCTAACATTAAATGAAGCCATGGACATCGCAAGGTCGCACAAGATAGCACAAGCACAGCTGAGAACTTTCGATGCATGTACTCATCACTTCGATGAATGAAACCTATTATCTTTATAACGGTTGACAACGAAGATGATATGGTCAGGAATAGACTAGACAAACACGGAATGTAACTTGAACACAACACATCCTCCAAATACGAACCTGATTGAAACAAATAATAATAATCAAATCCTTGATGACAGCAACACTCATAACAGTCACAAAACAATTACATTGACAATCATGTTACATTATTTTTAAAATGTTTCCTTTTCTTTTTCATAACTTCTTTAACACACTACTTCGCTGCGAAGCGCAGGTATTTTGCTAGTACCTTATAAACAGTGGTAAGTCTGTGAGATCTGAGGCATTTTGACAAAGGCTACATATTAATAATACAAAAGGGGAAAGTAGAGTAATATATTTCTCTACCAAGACAAAACAATTGGCGTAGTTTAGCAGGATTTTGGGGTAACCATGTTTTGTACCCTGTTTGCAAATAATGTTGATGTATATGTGTGTGTATGTGTGTGAATTTTAGGGCACCCAGTGTACAAATGCGGTGGAAGTAAAACATTGTTTGGTTGCTGAATGGAATATAACCAACAAAGTGTAGACACTTCATGTGTGTCATGAGGACACCAGCATGTTTGTTAGTGCTGGTGGTAGTGAGTCCCTAATTACAGTGCTAAGGAGTGGTGGGACATGCATGCATCAATCATATGGCACTTAAGTGGTTAAACTGCTAGAAAGTGGTGGGACATGCATGCGTCATTCATACGGTAATAATTCATTTAGGATCTTTGAGTATGTATGTGTATGTTTGCTTACAGAGGCAAAAGTAGGCCAACCCATAACGAATTTGGTAAATTGTATTAGTGTGGTGTTGTAGACTAAGAAATGCCTAAATTCATATTAAAGTCAGCCATCTTCCAGTGGAGTGGCAGAGGCAAGCCAGCTAAAGCTAGGAAATGGAAACCTGTAGTTCTGGTAGAGAAAGCAGAAGCTGAGCTGAGCATGCCACAAAATGGAAGGGGGCTGGAAGAATTAAAATCAGGAAAACAGAAAGCAGGTATAAAGAAGAGAGCTGCTGTTATAAGAGGTTTACTGCCTCATATTATTGTTAATAAGAGAGATCAGTATGAGAAAGAAAATAAAGTAGATGAAACTGAAAATGGGAAGCTGTGTGAAAGTTTTAAGAGATGTAACAGTTTGTGTGAAGAATGTGAAGTGTTAGCATGTAGAACACCCACAGCTAAAGTGGAAAGCAGTGAAAGCAGGGGAAAAAAGGACAGAAAACCACCCATGGTGAAAGTTAGGACAGTAGTAACATGATTTGACTGGAACTCTAAAACATGGGTGGGTGACTTACCTGAGACAGATAAGTGCTCAGATAAAGAGTAGGAATGTGAGTGTGAGGAAAAGGAGAGGGATGAAAGGAAGGGAAAACAGCAAGGGTGTTTCCTTCCATTATTCTCCACTGCACCACAATCTCCAGGTAATTCTGAGGTCTGTCCAGGATTTAAAGAACATTCTACACTGATAGATATTGTACCACTGTTAGGAAAGGAAATCAATGCTGCATTAAAATTTGATTTACGAAAAAGAAATCAGATTGAAGGCAGAGGAGCTGGTGAGTTTGAATGGCAATTGTTGACTAAAGGGCATGAAATGGATAATGGAATATGGGTACTGAGTGAAGAAAGTGTGGATTTAAAACAAGGAGCAGTGGAAAAAAAAAAAAGAAATTTAAGTGCTTGTGTGTGAAAGGTCTGAAAATGCTAGTGCAAGAATGACTGAGTTAGAAAGAAAGTGCACCATTTATGAGTTGGTTTGAATTAAACAGGACAAGCCAAAGAACAAAGGATTGAGGATGGTGCAGCAGGAAGGTTTACAAGCTCAGGCAGCAAGTCAGGAATGCACAGGGGTGTGAGGGTCCTAACAGCTCTGCTAGGCCTAGCAGTAATTAAAAAGCACACACACTTAGGTTCAGTGATTCGAAACCTGACTGACCAGTTGTTTAAAAAGACAGCCTATGAATCTCCCTGTAATAAAATGGAGAAAAGTGAGCTGGTCTTTAGTAAAGAACAAAGGTCAGTTTTAGGAGATATGCCGGATTTAGCACTTGGATTCTGGAGAGGTTTTAGCTCACACTTCAAGGTAGCAGTTACCATAAAATAAAAAAAGGACACACAGGCAATAAAAAAATAGAAGGGTAGCACAGGAAGATAGAAAAGGGAAAATAGTTATTTCTGTTTCAATTTCCTGATCTTTTGCAATAGTGTTACTTCAGATGTAAGGTTTTACGGACTTTGTGTTGGTGCAGGTAATAAATAGTGAAGGAAATCAGCAGAGTAAAATTCATGCAGGAGACAGGGTTATCAATAGCATATTGGAGTGGATTGGCACTAGTGGTCAAGCTGTTCCAATGAATGCTCAAAAGCAAAGTTTGAGTGTTGGCACCAGGTTGACAACCAAGCAGATGAGATGGACAGAAACTGCTTTGTCACCTTCCATTTTGCAGACCTGCCTACATAGCGGAATGAAAAAAGAATGAGGAAAAGACATCAAGCAAAGACTAAAGACAAAGACAAGAAGAAGAACTGAAGAGACAGCAAGAAAAAGACACTTACTGGGGTTGAAGTGAGTAACAAGTCCACAAGTCACATAATAATAGGACTAGTCACAATAGCTATAGTTTAGAAGGAAAGGTTTGTTCATTACTGCAGCAAATTTATGTTCCAAGGGGTGGAAACTGAACAAACCAGTTAGGAATGCCAAAATAAGGGGATTAATATTGAAGTATAGATTCTGGGCATTAATTAATTAAGTGGGATAATTAATATAATTAATACTATTATTAAGGAAAATGTATACTAAGAAAATTGGTGAACTTTTCAGGAAAGCAGGTACAGCTGGTACATCTGTAAGTCATATGGGCTCCAATGTTTAGTTATAGTCTAAATGGGAAAATATGGAACCATATGGAAGCCCTGCTGAGATTGTCAGCTGTGGTACAAGCACAGGACCAGTGGGCCAATTCTGAACCGAGATGTTTAGCACAACGAGTATGCATATGTTGAGCAAAAAACTCTAGGGTGGCCTACAAGGGGAATGAGGAGTTGCATAGCTGTGATATCTCATGGTGGTGATGCCAGCCTATACTGGTAAAGGCTGACGGCAGTCAAAGGTTACACCATGGGTGGAAAAGCACAAGAGGCAACTAAATCAACCCCAAATGTGTGAAGAGGGGCCACAGATGTTGGTTTGTGAACAGTTTATGCAGCGGCACATGTGCTGTCACTTTGGTAGTAGTGGTTGTACTGGCACCTGTAGTATGTTACCCTTCAAATTTTTAATGTTAATTGTACAGCTGCATATGCTTAAATGGACAGTTTGGGACAGGGGTCTAATTAGCATTTAGACACAAAACCAGTATGGATTAAGAAAATAATTTACACAATAGACTTAAATTGCAGTGGGTTAGTTTAGTGGAAGGTGTGGATTTGTATCATTTTGAACCACCAGATCTGATGACATACGAAGACTGCAGAAAGCTAAAGAAACAGTTGAAAAAAGTCAGAGCAGATACAAGTCATCAGGAGCACATCCAAGTTCTTCAGATTGTCTTTGAAATAAAGAAGATATATAATGGACAAATGGTCACGCACAACTTTTAACACTGGGACAGCAAATACTGCAAACCAAAGCACAAGTTATTCATCAGACTCTTCAAACAATTAAGAATTGTAAATTATAATATAAAGACATTTCACAAAAGATTTATCGGGGTGGAGTGTTGTGATGTGAGATTTTGCATACAAGTTGATAAATATTTTGTGTCTTTATTTGCAATTTAGGCAAAGCAATGTAATATTAATGTTACATTAGTGAGAAGCATTCATGTTTACCCCTGCCTTTTAGGAATGGGTCTCTTTGAATTTTACGACAGAGTTGGGGGGAAGTGCCTTAAACAAGTTTGGCTAATGTTTCTCTGAAGTCTGTCAACCCCCATAGGAAAGCCAGGCTGCCTAACTGCCAAACATTAGCTCAACAAATGGTCATCATCACCATTTATCAGGTTTAATGGTTGCCAATATTCAAATGTACTTTGCATATTGTTATTATTTATGAATATTATTAATAATACATTGTTTTATGTGTAATTTAACTCCTGCTTGTCTTTTACTAAACCTAATTGCCTAAGGTTATGGATGTAGAAGGGAAGGTGGGGAGAAGTTATCTATACTAATAAAAGGCAAAGCCCTCACTGACTGACTGACTGACTGACTGACTGACTGACTGACTGACTGACTGACTGACTCACTCACTCACTCACTCACTCACTCACTCATCACTAATTCTCCAACTTCCCATGTAGGTAGAAGGCTGAAATTTGGCAGGCTCATTCCTTACAGCTTACTTACAAAAGTTAGGCAAGTTTCATTTCGAAATTCTACGCTTAATGGTATTAACTGGAACCTATTTTTTCATCCATATACTGTAATAAACTGCAACGCGATGGCCGTGGGAGGCAGAGATGCGTCTTGCGTCTCGCATCATCACGCCTCCCACGTAATTGAGTGCCTGCCCATATAAGGTCGTCCCTCAGTGGCAATCCAATAGAACACTCTGCCACTAAATATGCAGAGGAAGATGAGATGGTCAGGGTGGTGTTTGACACAAACTCAGCGAAACTGCGAGAGAAACTTTTAAGTGCCGGGTCTTTGCTAACAGTAAATAAAGCCGTGGACATCGCAAGGTCACACGAGGTAGCACAGGCACAGCTCAGAAGCTTCGATGCATGTACTCCGAGCGGCTCACGTGAACTATGAACGCAGTAAGCAGAGAACAAGCAAGACCTCTAAAGAGCGCGGAGACGTTTTGATCACGTCAACGTGTCTGCAAAAAGTGGCGTTTCTTGCACTGCAAAAATACTATAAAATTCGGGCAGCGTGCCTGCCTTTGAGACGCTAACTGCGCTTCTGCCTTAAGTCAAAGTGAGCACTGTTAATTTTTTCCTCCTTCCTCTGAGCTATAGCCCAGACAACTGCAAACACAGGATCCCTTTTCTAGACCGCGGCAAACTAATATTAAGGTCCTTCGCACTTTCTTTTGCACGTATATGATAAAACAAAAAGGCAGGTTTCCTTTCTTTACACCTTTTTTCCTTTTATCCCAAACCAAAGCCTTTCTCTCTTAACACTGCAGAGGACACAAAACTAATTTTCTTTCATTGCAGATAATTGCGGTAAGGCACATTACCAGAGGCAGAAATTTGGACGTTCACATAGAAAATGTAATTTCTATACCACAGCCGTCGTGTAGCACCTTTCAAAAGGGATCAACTACAGAGAGATGATCCATATACATTTTAGCTGCTGTTAGTACTACTTACCTGTTGTGTTATACCGTCTTTAAAATGTAGTTTACCCGAAACCACTCCAGTAGTGCTCAATGTATCGTAACGTTACGTAAACGTTAATGTTTTACTGTTTAATAACTTATAGACTACATTTTATTTTTTTTCCCTTGCACTCAGTGAACAAAGCTATACACACACATATAGACGCATACATACATATATACACATATATATATATATATCTGTGTGTATGTGTGTGTGTATATATATATACAGTATATATATATATATATATATGTATATAATAAAAGCCCAGTGCGGTGTCCGTGCCCATGTCCGTGTCCGGGTTCCTTTTGGCTGTATAGCCGCCCCGTAGAAAAGCCCCAGTCCGTCCCCTCTCAGAATTCCTGCTTACCCCCCTCCGTTCTTTCCCCTTTGCTTTTATTTTTCCTGTTCCCGAAAATCTTTTCAAAACAAAAGTAAAGAAATAGACAGAGTGTCACATTAACGTCTTCTCCCCTCTGCCTATTAAATAATCAATAAAATGAAATAAAAAAGTCATAAAAGAAACAGAAACCACAACCTAACCTTACAGCGTCTACCGCGCTTCTGGCGTTACAGCCAAACACGTGGTTTATGCAGGTTATGAGGTGTGACGCTAATTAACGCCCGTACTACAACAGATTATATTGTTCATATACTATTAACTATTTACAGGGATCAACTCTTTTGCGTGATCACATTCGAAAAAATATATCTTTTCAAGTTCTATTTAGTCGACACAAATATCTTTCGTTGTAAAGTAAGGCGAATTTACTCTTTACATTTCTATGGTGAAGAAAAATTTATGCAATGATGCCTACATTTAACTTAAATTCCTACCAAAGATATTTCTGTCGACTAAATAAAAATTCCTTCTATTTAAAATTTAAATAGAACTTCAACAGATACGATAGTTCATAATATCCATGCAGACTTGCACGTAAGAGCGGGAGTCATCCGTTTTTAAACAAGCAGCGTATTGCGCTGATATGAAATAGCCTGCCCATTTAATTATTTAGGAATGGATAAATAAATTAAGATTTTGTACAAATAATGTTTTTCATTTTTCTTCCTTGATGGATTCTGGCACCCCCAGCAACAATTGCTCGCACCCCAAAGAATGTATATATATATATATATATGTTTGTGTATATGTATATATGTAGATATGTATGTATATGTATATATATATATTTATATATGTGTGTGTATGTATATATATATGTATACTCAGCAAAAAAAGAAACGTCCTCTGACTTTCAACTGTTTTTACTTTCAGTAAACTTAATGTGTAAATATTTGTATGAACACTAAAAGAGTCAACACCATAAGACATAAACTAAAAATGTTTCACAATGTGTCCCTGAATGAAGGGAGGCTCAAAATCAAAAGTACCAGTCAGTATCTGGTGTGGCCACCAGCTGCTTGAAGTACTGCAGTGCATCTCCTCCTCATGGACTGGGCCAGATTTGTCAGTTCTTGCTGTGAGATGTTACTCCACTCTTCCACCAAGGCACCTGCAAGTTTCTGGACATTTCTGGGGGGAATGGCCCTAGCCATCGATCCAAATCGATCACACTCCAGGGTACAGGCCTCGGTGCAACGCTCATTCCTTCGACGATAAACACGAGTCCGTCCATCACCCCTGGTGAGACAAAACCGTGCCTCATCAGTGAAGAGCACTTTTTGCCACTCCTGTCTGATCCAGCGAAGGTGGGTTTGTGCCCATAGGCGGTGTTGTTGCTGGTGATGTCTGGTAAGGACCTGCCTTACAACAGGCCTACAAGCCCTCAGTCCAGCCTCTCTCAGCCTATTGCGGACAGTCTGAGCACTGATGGAGGGATTGTGTGTTCCTGGTGTGACTCGGGCAGTTGTTGTGGCCATCCCGTACCTGTCACGCAGGTGTGATATTCGGATGTACCGATCCTGTGCAGGTGTTGTTACACGTGGTCTTCCACTATGAGGATGATCAGCTGTCCTTCCTGTCTCCTTGTAGCGCTGTCTTAGGCGTCTCACAGTGCGGACATGGCAATTTATAGCCCTAGCCACATCAGCAGTCCTCTTGCCTCCCTGCAGCATGCCTAATGCACGTTCACGCAGATGAGCAGGGACCCTGGGCATCTTTCTTTGGGTGTTTTTCACAGACGGTAGACAAGTCTCTTTAGTGTCCTGCGTTTTTAGAACTGTTACCTTAAATGCCTACTTTCTGTAAGCTGTTAAGGTCTTAACGACCATTCCACTGGTGCATGTTAATTAATTGATTATGGTTAATTGAACATGTATGGAAAACATTGTTTAAACCCTTTACAATGAAGATCTGTAAAGTTATTTGGATTTTTAAAACATTATTGTTGAAATACACAGTCCTGAAAAAGGGACGTTTCTTTTTTTGCTGAGTATATTTGTGTGTATATATGTGTGTGTATGTATGTATGTGTGTATGTATATGTATGTGTGTATATGTAGATATGTATATATATGTATAAACTCCATTGTCCATGATGCCCTGCTGGTCTTCTGGGGACCTCCATGCTGTAAGGAGGACTCCACCTGGTGGCTTGGGGGTATTGGCCGGGATAAACGGCCGGCCATCCTCCACAGTATTCCCCTCCCAGCGATGAATTATCATTCGGAGCGGCCTGCCCCGAGAGGGGTCTTCCTCCAAGAGGACATCCTGGTTGAGCCTTGATTGACTCGAATATCTTGGTCCCTGGAGAACCTAGGGGGAATATTAGTCCAAACCGACATCTTGTCCCCCTCTCTCCAAGGACAGTTTAAGCCAAAATGGCCCACCCTTCGGCACCCGTAACACTGCCTCTGTCCTCCTGGCATTCTCCCCCTGCGGGACTGAAAACAATTAGGAAATGTTAGGTCCACCCCTTGTCTTGCTGGGAGAGAAACCCCTGCCGCCTCTAACGGTGTTTTCTCTATTTTTGCTTCCTTATTAGGAGACCCCCGTTTTATTTTTATTTTCGGGATCTCCTGTTTGATCTGGGGCTTGTCCACAGTCTGAGTCTCTCTACTAAATGAAGAGAAACCCTTTACTGTCTGCACCACTTTTACTTTATAAATGACCAGTGGCGGCGTCTTTAGGGCCTCCTCGCTCCGGGAGTCAGCACTGTCTAGCTGCCCTGGATCGATTAACCCTTCCGCCGGCCACTCGGTTAACATACCGGCCTCTCTTGTAGGGCACGTAGTGTACTGGCACCCGCTATTTATTAAAAGCGGGCCTGGATTACACTGCATCCCTCTTGTTTTATATACGGTACGGGTTTCACATACCTGTACCACCACATCATGATATACTGGAGGCTCCCCACCAAATCGCCGCACGTAATCCCTCACCTTCGCCAACGGCTCTTTGGCTGCAGCTCCCAACTCCCCGACGATCTTCTCTATGCTCGTCAGGACCTGTAAGAAACTTATTACGGGCTCGAGAAGTTTCTCGAGTTCCCGCAAGTCCATATTAATGTTTACTTCGGTCGGCAGGAGACTTGCTTCCTTGTTCGTTTTACCTGCCAACCAGGAGCCGATGAGCATGTCTGCTTCTGGCACGTGCTCTGACGGGTCTCACGGAGGCTTCTGGGATTTGGAGTTTTCGGAGGGTCGAGTTGCCTTCTTCGGCGAACTGCAGTCTGTCTTTAATATTTTTGAGACATCCCGATCAGCCATTTTCCGACCCTCCTTACCTTTTCGTGGGGTGAGCGGTGCCTCGCTCGCCTCCCCATTCCCCTTCGGAATGTCCAAGTCCGTTTCTTCGGGCTTGAAGGCGCAAACAGTGGGACACGGTCCTCCTCCTTTCCAGCAAGCATCGGATTTGTTGCCGTGTCCCTCCTCGGCTACCGTCATGCGGAAGTCGACTCCTAGGCGCTTTGGCTTCGACAGGAGCAGGCCGTCGTCTTTGGGGCAGTCTCCTTTTTCCCTTGGAGCCTCCAGGTGATCATCTCCTAAGTACATGCATGGGACAAAATGAGTAATAATAAAAGGATTTTTAATGTCGTTCCTGGCACGTACATCAGAGTGATCGTTGCCTCCTGGAGGTTTCTCCGGACTTGTAAGGCCGCTCCTTGACTCCTCCCGAGCGTCGGCCATTGCACCTAAGGCACTTCCGCTGGCGTTGTCGCTTTGCTTACCCTTCCTCTTCCCCATTTTGGACTTGGTTTTTTCGGGTTTCAGCGATGTTGTGGTGATTCCTGACGCCGTTGTCTGTTCAGGGTTCACTGCCCACAGAAATTTTGAGTACAGGTCCTCCGTAATAGACGTTAGAGTATCCTGCTGACTACGCCACTCGCTCCCTTGAACCCCTGTCCACGACTCCAAACACCAGGTAAAAGTCCAACAGTTGACTTTATTAATTCACCACAGTGCACAAAGCACACTCTCCACCACAATACTCATATAAATCAATCACTAATCACAATAATAAACCAATCCTCCAGCTCCCACAGTTCCTTTATATCTCTTGACCCGGAAGTGTTCCCAATCCCCAGTCCATGTGATTCTCAATCACTTCCGGGTCAGGTAAAAGTTCTTTTCTTCAACCCGGAAGCCCGTTGCTCTTCCTATGACGAACTTCCGGGGTCATAGGGCACGAAGAAATCTTTGGTCCTCCCTGCAGCTCCCTCTTGTGGAACCCATGGCATCCAGCAGGACGGTGCATATAAACACCATTGTCCATGATGCCCTGCTGGTCTTCTGGGGACCTCCATGCTGCAAGGAGGACTCCACCTGGCGGCTTGGGGGTATTGGCCGGGATAAAAGGCCGGCCATCCTCCACAGTATATATATGTATTATATGTATATATATGTGGATGTATGTGTATATATGTATATATGTATGGATATGTATATATATATGTTTATATGTGTGTGTGTAAACGGCCGGCCATCCACCACTCTGTATTAGTTTAAATGACACTTTTACCACTCGCAAAAGTGCGACTGCGTTGACTTATTGTGTCGATTGGGCAACACAGTGAATGCGGCGTCTATCTATATATGTCTAGGTTTTCCATAGCCTGATACAGGAAGGTACTCTCTTGACCATTGGCATTGGTTTCGCTCCTTGCTATTTTTGTTATACTGTGATGGTGGTTTCCTAAGCCTTTGTTATACTGAATTCCTTTCTCACTGTTTTCCGTTTCTATTCTTACACCGCCGTATGCTACGGCAGGCTTTGGCTAGTATACTACAGTATAATACCTTATAAACAGTGGTAAGTCTGTGAGATCTGAGGCATTCGTACAAAGGCTACATATTAATAATACAATAGGGGAAAGTAGAGTAATATATTTCTCTACCAAGACAAAACACTTCCTTATCAATGGTAATTTATTTTAAGCCAATTTAAAAAAAGAAAAAGATGAAATGAAAAAATGTAACAACTAGTTAGGGAGATTATCAACTTGCACAATTATTCACGATGCTTCTGACCATGTATTTTTCTGGTATCCCTGTGATCATCCATAGAGTTAGAATTTTAGTCAAGTGATTTTTTTTTAAACCAGGAAGGCAACTAATTAAGCCTAGTTCCTGCTATAACTGTTAATTAAAAAATCTGCTTCCAGGACTTCCCAGATGTTTTTGATAAACAGAAAACTTCTGCTTTACTGTCCTATTCCACTGCCAGGTTCCCCATTATCTCAAGGTTATTTACATATTCCATGAAGGAATACATTAAGGAAAATCTGGAAAATGGGTTCATTATTTGTTCATCAAGTTGTTCTGCTGTAGCTGAGTTTTTCTTTGTTAGCAAAAAGGATGGCTGCATTAGACCTTTCATAGACTTTAAGCAACAATTACATATAGACTTCAGTTTCATTGCTTGTAAACTTTATCTCTGGAGTGCTTATAATTTCATCCATATCTGAAAGAACAGAAGGCTACATTTAACACTGCCAAACCGCAACCTTTTGAATATCAGAGATTGTAGCTTTTTGTCTTTTTTGTTTAGTATTTGCCTATGGATAATGTTGGATTTTGTTCACATTATACTTGTTTTTTCCCATGGACATGATGCATTGTTATTACGGGCATGGGCTTGGGAAGGCACTATGACAATCCAGGTTGACTGTTGACAGTCATGACTGAGACAAGCTGGGCAATGAGGACACCTAACACAACAAGATAATGTTCTAAATTAGCAAAATTGCTTTTATTTTCAAAAAGTGTACACTATTCCACAAAAACAGTGCATGTCCTTCAGTCAATAAATAAATCTATAAATAAAATCAATAAAAACAATCAAAGGACTATCAGTCCCAATTCAAAGAGCTAAAATCCTTAAAATTAACATGCATTCCAGCTGCTGCCAGGTCTCTTTGGATACTAATTTGTAGTAATGAAACTCTCTAGCAACTCTGTGCTTACACTGTCAAATCAGTCCTTATTCACCCATTTAACTTTGGACTCTGGACTGTCTATCTTCCACCTCACATCAGCACCCATAGCACATTGCCCAGTCCGACACATCTCCCACTCCTGTACCTGCAGTGGGGCAGGATTAACCCTGCTCTCTATTAGGACTCAGCGTTCACTCAGAAACTGCTGCATACACTGTGTAGTCCTCTTCGATTCTGTATTGCCCATCCTTTGATTTCTTGGTCTGGTTAGCCTTATTTCAACTTCACTTTGCAATAACTATTTCTTTCATTTGCACTTCCAATCACTCCTTTTTCTGCTTATGTACGACCCTTTATACTTGGTAAAACAGGCGCTGAATTAACTCATGTGCTTAGCCACTAATGAGGAAAAGCAATCTGGATCACTAATCTTCATGAGAATTAATTAACTGCCAATCTCCCCATTAGTGTCACCCTCGCTCAGTTTCCCTGTTCTCCTACAGCATCTAAGCAAAGTGCCACTGTTCTAAATACAATTTTAAACTGCATTTTCACAATCTGCCATGTACCACCAGACACACCGTGTCACAGAACATCAGTTTTGCAACACTTTATAACCTGAAGTCATGTTTTATGTGACGTCTAGGATCGTAGATTCAGTAGAAAGAAAAACTTTGTGTACAACATTAATTTTATTCAAATTCTTACTTTTTGCAATTCTACCTTTGACTTTGATTAGTGTCTAGCGTTTTGGTATTGGCAACAGATTCTACTTTTTTTCTGGTGCTGACCCCCTGCTTCATTATAGGTTTTTGATTCATCTTCTTTTTCTTCCTTTAATCAATTCAAACTTGCTGTGTTCCTACTTGAAGCTAGTGCAGTCAAGGTCTACCTCCTGACCAATTCTTCTACAGCTTTTCATCCATCTTATGACAGAAATACTATGTAAGCTCCAGAACAATAACATTTTTGCTAAACGTGAAACATGAATTCTATAAAGCTTCAGATTTACTTTTTAGGTTTGACATCTGATGTAAAGCTCTTCCATTGGTTCCCACAAAGTTAATGACTGTTATTAATTTACATGGTAGGGACAGGCCAATCAGCTGCAGAGATTTATTGAGTTTGCAGTCTGTTGTTGGCCTGATCATGGCTCTATCTAAAATGTGTTTTTAAAAGGCTCTTTTTTTCAGATATAAGCTGACTCTGGTTTGTCGCAAAAAAAACCCAAAACAGACTAGCTTCACACCTGTGCATATTTCACCAAAATTGCTGCCTGCTAAAAGAAATTATGATGTGGCTAACAAGGATTTGTTGGCAATTAAATTGACTTTGGTGGACTAGTGACATTGACTAGATTAGACACAGTATTCTTATATGTTCTTTACTGACTATTAAAAGTTGCTTTAGTTAAAGATGGCTGTGTCTAAACTGCCAGCAAGTCAGATGTGTTTTATTTTTAAGCCATTTTAATTATGTGATTTTGTACTGCTCAAGTTACTTTATCTAAACATTATGACCTAGCTAGTGTCACGCACGAGCGATTAGGAGGCCGCGGACTGATTCGAGAACACCTGGGAAAACATTCGCCGCCAGGGAATGGCGGGTACTAACTTTCTCCCTCTGCTTCCTTATAGAAAAAGAGACCTTCCAGCACCATAGGCCTGGTTTGACCGCAGTGCGGTACTTCCGCCCTTCCTCCGCCTTCTTGCCCTGACGTCATCCTTCCCATCCTCCCTTACGGTCCTTCCCAGCTGTCCTCCACTTCCGGCTCCACCCCTATAAAATGGCCGCGACGCCAGGAGACGGTGTCGCGTTATGAACTGTTTAGTTTATGCTTTTGACCTCTTTTTTTTTTGTGTACGAAGATACTGTACAATATACGGGGCCGGAAACCCCAACCCTTATTGCTGTCTCCTCGGTCCTTTTACAATTGGCGTAGTCGGCAGGATACAGAGATCCCGAGATGACGGAGGGACAGGACCTCAACACTGTGCTACAAGCAATGAATGACCAGCTCCAGGCGCTGCAGCTGGCGCAAGCCACCACCACCCGGGAGCTGGAGGCCACGAAGGCCAGGTTAGTAGAAGCCCAACGGGCGAGACCAGACCCGCCCAGGCAGCCGCCTCCTCCTTTAGTCCCGATGGGCCCTTCGGAGGACGCCGACGCTTACCTGGGCATGTTTGAGAGGGCGGCCACCCGGAGCAGTGGCAGCGGTCAGTGGGCGTCCATCCTGGCGCCATATCTGAAGGGACCCGCGCTGCGGGCCTATTATGACCTCCCTGAGGAGGAGGCCGCTAATTACGACCTCCTCAAGCCCGAAATACTGGCCCGCTACGGCATTAGCCCGGGCCAGCAGGCGGCCGAATGGAGGAACAGGGTCTTTGACCCTGAAAAGCCCGCTCGCGCCCAGGCGTTGAGTTCTGGGGCAAGATGGGCGCTGGCTACGGCCAGAGGGACCCCAGGGCGGAAAGTGGTCGAGCAGGTGGCCTGTGAAGGCCTGGTCAATGCCATGCCCAGTTCCCTCGCCCAGCAGGTCCGGGGACACGCCTACCAAAACATGTCGGGCCTCCTAGACGTCCTGGAGCGTCAGCTGGCGGTCCTCCGACTTGGGGGGTCAGAAAAGCCTGCTCGCGGGAACCGGCAGGGACGGGCGGCCACCCCCGAGCCCTCGGACGCTGCAGAAGCGCCAGCAAGAGCCAGAGAGAAGCGGGACCGCCGCTGTTTCAAGTGTGGCGAGACCGCCACCTACTACCAACCTGCCCCACAACATCGCCCGGAGCCTATGGACTGTACCTGGACATCGCCGGAGAGGTATTGTATCCCGCCGCATCCCTTGGCGAGTCCGAACACGGGAGTGGTGTTGCTAAATGGGCACGCCGTGGTAGCTTTGTTTGATTCCGCAGCAACATTACCATTGTGCGCCGCCGTTTTGTCTTACCGCAACAGTGGTTAAACCAGCATTTGTTGGTCACTTGTGTGCATGGGGGGACTAGGTCATATCGTTCCGCTCACTGTTATGTCACCTGGAAGGGGGAACCAACCCAAATGACGGTCGCTGTGTTACCTGACCCCCCCTTCCCAGTGATTTTGGGACAAGACTGGTCTAAAAGAATCAGCGGTAAGCCATTCGCGCTCCGGGGCCTTGTTGGATCTTGTGATGAGGGGAAAAGGCACCTCCCGCGGCCTCCACGCCGTGCACAAGGGCAGGCCCTAGGGCGCTGGTGTTTCGGGGACTTTCCTGGCCACGGACCTTGACCGGAAGACTCCGCGGGAAGGGACTAGCCAGGAACTCTTCCCAGGCCCAGGCCACAAGACCCTCTCGGCGGCCTGGACCATCAGTTCGGTCCACGCCGCCTCCTTTAAGAGGGAACAGTGGAATGATGATTCCCTGCGCTTTGCCCGGAATGCGGTTGTTCTGCCTAACAGCTCACAGCGGACGGTTCCACACCGCTGAACCCTTCTTTGTCCTTGAAAATGATCTGTTGTACCGAGTGGCTACCCATGAGGGCGAGGTGCGGAAGTTGTTGCTAATTCCGCGTACCTTCCGGCGGGAGATATGCGAGTTGGCCCACGCTCACCTCCTAGGCCCACCTCGGGGCGAAAAACACTGGAAGAATTAAACTCCGGTTTTACTGGCCTGGGATCAATGAGGAGGTCCGGCGTTCTGTCAATCCTGTCCGGAGTGCCAGACCCGCCAGATTCCCAGGAGGGACCGTGCTCCTCTAGTCCCTATTCCCCTAGTCGATGTACCCTTTGAAAGAATAGGGGTCGATTTGGTAGGACCCCTGGAGCCCTCAACCCGTGGCCATAGATATATTCTAGTCATGGTGGACTATGCCACCCGGTACCCAGAGGCGGTTCCCCTGCGCTCCGCTAATACTAAAAGCATCGCACGGGAACTGGTTAATTTGTTTTCACGCGTGGGCATACCCAAGGAGGTCCTCACGGACCAGGGTCCTTACATCGGATACGTTCAGGAGGTAGCCAAATTACTGCAGATAAAGCACCTGAAAGCGTCTGTCTATCACCCGCAAACTGGCGGGCTGGTGGAACGCTTTAACCAGACGCTTAAGCAGATGCTCCGCAAGGTAGTCAGCGGGACGGCAGGAACTGGGACCAGCTCCTCCCTCGTGCTTTTGCTTACCGGGAGGTACCCCAGGCCTCTACTGGCTTCTCCCCATTTGAATTGTTATATGGTCGACAACCCCGGGGAATCCTCGACATCCTAAAAGAAGGCTGGGAGGCCGAGGCCCTTCCTTCCTCTAACATTTTGGAGTACATAGCGCAACTGCGCGACCGACTCACAAAGATCAGGCCCCTCCTAAAAGAGCACGGACTCGTGCGCAAGCAGCGCAGGCCGGTGTTACAACCGCAACTCCGTCCTCAGGGAGTTCCGCCGGGGACCGAGTTATGGTGCTCGCCCGACCTCCCACTCGAAGCTGCTCGCCACTGGCAAGGGCCTTACGAGGTTAAGGAGAGAAGGGGCTGCGTCGACTATTTGGTGAAACAGCCCAATCGTCGACCGAGCGAGAGGATCTATCACGTCAACCTGCTAAAGCCCTGGAGAGATAGAGAGGAGCTTCCCAGCTCCCATAGGTCGCTCTCCCTCTTCACGAGCACAACTGCCCTTAACCTCGGAGAAGAGCTGACCCCAAGCAGCGGCAGGAGTTAGCCCAGACCCTCCGTGCCATCCCGAGGTGGTGAGCGAGTCACCCGGCGGACCCGCTGATTGCCCACGATATAGTCACGGACCCGGTGTAATCGTCCGGGAGAGGCCCTACAGACTCCGGAGGCAAAACGCAGAGGTCGAATTGGAGGTGAAACGTATGTTGGACATGGACATAATTGAAGAGAGCCATAGTCCCTGGTCCAGCCCTATTGTCCTCGTCTCCAAGCCAGACGGCTCCTGGAGGTTCTGTAACGACTTTAGACGTCTGAATCAGATCTCCAAGTTCGATGCCTACCCCATGCCCCGCATTGACGACCTCCTTGGCGGCTGGAGTACGGCTCGATATTTGACTACCCTTGACATGACAAAGGGTATTGGCAAATTCCTTTAACGGCATCCGCAAAGGAAAAACGGCCTTTAGCACCCCTAGCGGGCACTGGCAGTACAAGGTCCTCCCATTTGGGCTGCACGGGCCCCGCGACCTTCCAACGCCTGGTAGACAGAGTGCTGAAGCCCCATCAGTCCTATAGTGCCGCCTACCTGGATGGCGTTGTCATCTATTCCGCACCTGGGAGGAGCATCTATTGCAGGTCGCGCTGTCCTCCGAACACTGGCTAAAGCCGGCCTCCGCATAAACCCCCGAAAGTGTTTTTTTGGATTAAAGGAGGCCAAATATTTAGGCTACCTCGTGGGACAAGGACAGGTGCGGCCACAGGGCTCCAAAGTTAAAGACATCTTAGAATGGCCCCGTCCGAATACCAAGAAACAGGTGCAGGCTTTCTTGGGGCTTGCGAGTTACTACCGCCGGTTTGTTCCCCGCTTCTCCGAAAGAGCAGCACCCTTGACTAACCTGACAAAAAAGGGCGCTCCCCTCGGCGTGGTGTGGACCGACAAGGCAGAACACGCGTTCAGTGACCTAAAGAAGGCCCTAACGCCGGCACCTGTGTTACGGACGCCCGATTTTGGGCTCCGTTTATTCTCCAGACCGACGCGGACACAGGCCTGGGCGCCGTGCTGAGCCAAAGCGTCGATGGTGTCGAGCACCCTGTGATGTACCTTAGCCGGAAACTGATGGACCGGGAGACCCGGTATGCGGCGGTGGAGAGGGAGGCCTTGGCCATTAAGTGGGCAGTGACCCACCTCCGTTACTACCTGCTGGGTCGCGAATTCGCTCTGGTGACTGACCACGCTGCACTTCAGTGGATGTCCCTGCACAAAGAGTCGAATCCAGCGAGTCACTAGGTGGTTTCTGGACTTGCAGCCGTATAAGTTCACTGTCACTTATCGGCGGGCACCCTTCAAGCCAACGCCGATGCTCTCTCGTATTCACGACCTCTCGGTTAGGTCCGCCCGACCTGACGGTCCTGGGCTAAGGGGGGGATCGTGTCACGCACGAGCGATTAGGAGGCCGCGGACTGATTCGAGAACACCTGGGAAAACATTCGCCGCCAGGGAATGGCGGGTACTAACTTTCTCCCTCTGCTTCCTTATAGAAAAAGAGACCTTCCAGCACCATAGGCCTGGTTTGACCGCAGTGCGGTACTTCCGCCCTTCCTCCGCCATCTTGCCCTGACGTCATCCTTCCCATCCTCCCTTACGGTCCTTCCCAGCTGTCCTCCACTTCCGGCTCCACCCCTATAAAATGGCCGCGACGCCAGGAGACGGCGCGCGTATGAACTGTTTAGTTTATGCTTTTGACCTCTTTTTTTTTTGTGTACGAAGATACTGTACAATATACGGGGCCGAAAACCCCAACCCTTATTGCTGTCTCCTCGGTCCTTTTACACTAGAAATAGATTTGTGGTAGTATATTCTCGAGTATGAGCATTAAACCACCTCTTATACTTCACCCAATTCATGAAAAACTCATCAACATGAACTACCTCCACAATTACTTGATAACAACATTTCTTTTAGATTTGGTGTACCAATAACATTTGTTAAAATAGCATAACACCTGGCCCTTAATTACGGCTTAATTTAAAATCAAGTCACCAATATTATCCAGAGAGAAACAGGTAAGCAGAGTTAGAACTAAACTAAATCTCAATTTATTATTTAATTTTTATTATCCTTTTTGCTGAACGAATGCTCACTACTGGCACACAGTCTCTCTTTGGTCCATTTTCTGATGTGGTGAAGGGCACAAATAATAATTCTGAATAGATAAAAATGGCAACATACTCATACTCAGTTGCTCAAGCAGAAATAACAGGTGAAAGAAAAACAAACTTGACTCTATAAAGGAAGTCTCAGAGCCAATAATTTATCAGGTTAGACAGTTTGGAAAAAAACACACAATTCAAGTGAAGTTTAAGTAGCACTGCAGGCGTAGCCAAGGTCTTATGGAGATAATACTTCCCCAAGATGTCTGCACAAAAAGGAAACCATAAGAGTCATTCTGCAGATTCTTCAGGATCAGCCAGTGCATTAAGAATGTATTTCCAGAGATCATGGCAGACTTCATTTATAGGAAGAAAAAATATAAAAGCAAAATGTATGAATAAAAATGTGATTTGTTATATTAAAAAGGAAAATCCAGTCGTTAGTAACAGAAAGTTTACCATAACTGCACTGTGATATAATTGAATTGGAAACGCTTTTAGAGGTTACAGCCTAACGATAGAGCATACACAAGATAAGATTATTATGGTCAGCGGTTTAAAGAAGTAAACATGCAATAGTAAGAACCACAGAAGGATTAAAGGATGGGAACCATTGAACATCCAGGGGACCACCATGCAATAATTATGCAGAGCTCGGCTAGTAAACAGACAAAGACCAGTGACAAGGGCTATACTTCACTTCAGTAATTTTGGCACTGTTCCCATAGACATGAAAGACTATAGAATCTCCTCAACAGCTCCACAGCAAGACTGCTCAACAGATGACTCTCTCTTTATGCTTTTCTTAAAATATAAGAAATTTCACATTTTATTATGTTACTTTAAGCAATCCACACAGACAAATATTCTGATAGTGTTAGAAATGTTCAAACTCGCCAGTATCTACTGAACTCTTTTAATAATAAAGTGGGTTTGACTATGATTTGTAGAAGAAAAGGTGTAGAAAGTGAGCTGTATTTTCTATAGGAATAAAATAGTCTTAACTTGATGCTATTTTATTTTAATAAAAATAATTATAAAGGCTGCAAGGTTTCAGTATTTGGTATGTTATAAATATAAAAATATTACCTGTTGCTTGTTTATTAAGGGAAAAAAGGACAAAATAAAAGGGGTATACAAACAGGAATAAAAAGGATAGAGGTTGTCACAGTGTTCATAATACTGTATATGCAATACCCATTGCACCATAAATATAGTATTTAATGTGGAGGGAAATTACAGAATATACAGCAAAACCAAGTAGGCAATATTCTACAAGAAGTTCCAGAATGTAGATTCAGTTATGGGAGTCCAGGGGCCTCATGTATAATGCCATGTGTAGAATTCACACTTAAACATGGAGTAAGGACAAAAGTGGAAATATGCGTACGCAAAAAAAATCCAGATGCCTAAATCTGTATGTACATCAAGTTCCACGCACTTCCCCTTTACAAATCTCAAAGAATGTCAAATTTAATGCACGTGCACGTGCCTACTGCCTCACCCCAACTCCTCCCACAATTTCACATATTTTAAGATGCAAATCAATATAAATATCACCTTCCATTCAGCATTTGGTTATAAAACAATGGAAAAGGCATGTGAAAAAGGAAGAATTTCATCAAATATGAAGTGGTGGCAAGGAAAAATGTACTATTTGTTGGTTTGCAGTGGTATAAGAAACAAAAGTGTGGCAGAGACACTTGAAAGTTCAAGTTCAGAAAGTAGCACAGTGCCCAAAAGAAAAAAGAAGTGGTCAGGCATCATAGTAGACATGAAAAGGCGAGTCGCAGCCCACCATCTGTTATTCTGTTTCAAAGAATATTACAAAAACTGACCCCTGTGCGATGGTTAGGCTGTGTTAATGCTGCTGTGTCAAGTGTGTCTTCAGGCGCTGGCAACACATACACCTCTTCCTCAGAAACTGCTGGGAGGCCATCTGGCTGTGTGCTGACAGACTGTTCAGGAGTCACAAAATTCAATAGTGGATGCTATAAGAGAGGTAGCCAATGAACTAAGGAATATTAGGGCTGTACCATGTGATATTGACCACAAATGAAATGAATTGGTTAAAAAATAAATGCTGCATCTGATTAACTGTTTTACATTTTACTAATTACATTCAAACAAAGTTGTAACGCTGTCCCGTCTGGCAGATCATTTGGTGGGTCAGGGTCAAATTCATCATAACGCTGTTCAGGTACATGCTTGCACACTGCAACACACTTTCTGTGCACTATAGAGCAGCACATTAATAAAGTGGAAATGCTTTCTATTTACATAAACAAATTATTTCTCTGAAGGTGCCTTTATAGCATAACAATGGCACAGAGGGCCACAACGGACTGATTCTCGACTGCTTGCCTTTTGCCACACTAGTTGGACAAAGCACCAGCAACTGTGCAGAGCTGCCATTTCTTTAGATTTTCCAGCTCTATATGATGTAATGGCAGCACATTCTTTTGGTGATTCATCCTTGGCTGATGTAACTTGTCCGGCACAGTTGCAATAGCAATGTTCGTACAGTTGACTGCTCTGATTACATTTGGAAAACTTTGCTGTGAATAGTATTTTTATGTTTGCCAGTTCAACCACAGTGTAAGGAAATCTTATATATCTGGAGGACAAGCAGATAATACCATCCTAAACAGGTGGCATGGTGATGATTGTAAAATGCCCTATCGGTAAGCATGTTCATGTTGAAAAGCTCCTGTGGCTAAAAACCCAAGAGTGGACAGATCTTGCAATAAAGCAGGTAGAGCACAATTGCTCAAAGTCTGCGTTTGTAAAGCTGGTGCCATTTCAACACACAGCTCCAAGTGGATAGCTGTTGGAAATAGAAATCGACTTAGAAGCCATTCATCATCATCTGTAAATATGTGCTCTCTTCTAATTTTTCCATTTGCAATGTCTTCTAGCAACACTAAAGCTGCCATGGTAGATGGAATTGTATGGCTATTCCGTGCAACATTATATTGTTATAGAATGATTACAATCAAGTAAATTAAATTTATCAACGATATCCAATTAATTTCAGTGTGTTTGATAAAACCTGCATCATAGACCACAGAAACAGTAGCACTGCTTTGAAGTTGGGTACTGCCAGTTTGCAAATCCAAGTAGAAAAGTGCATACAGAAGGGGGGGCCCTGCCATGAAAATGTGTGTGACTTTACGCCCAGTTTAGTTTTTATACATCTCAATGTGAGCGTGGAAACAGGCGTACGCAAAATTTTCCTGGACATAGGAAGGAGGAAAAGGAAACCAGGTGGTGAAATGGGGAAGTACAGGAGAGTATACAGAGGACGAGAATGGCAAAGAAAAAGTGGGATAGTCAGAGAGATGCAGAAAGTAAACAAGAGTACAAGGAGATAAGGATCAAGGTAAAGAGAGAGGTGGTGAAGGCTAAAAAAAAGGCATATGATGAGTTGCATGAGAGGTTGGACACTAAGGAGGGAGAAAAGGACCTGTAATGATTGGCTAGACAGAGGAACTGAGCTAGGAAAGATGTGCAGCAGGTTAGGGTGATAAAGGATAAAGATGGAAACATACTCACAAGCGAGAAAAGTGTGTTGAGAAGATGGAAAGAGTACTTCAAGAGGGTGATGAATGAAGAGAATGAGAGAGAGAGAAGGTTAGATGATTTGGAGATAGTGAACCAGGAAGTGCAACTTATTAGCAAGAAGGAAGTAAGAACAGCTATGAAGAGGATGAAGAATGCAAAGGTTGTTGGTCCAGATGACCTGTGGAAGCATGGAGTTGTTTAGGAGAGATGACAGTGGAGTTTTTAACCAGATTGTTTAATGGAATCTGGGAAAGGGAGAGGATGCCTGAGTAGTAGAAGAGAAGTGTACTGGTACCGATTTTTAAGAATAAAGGGGATGTGTGCACAGGTGTAGGAAGTAAAGGGGGATAAAACTGATGACCTACAGCATGAAGTTATGGGAAAGAATAGTGGAAGCAAGGTTAAGAAGGAAGGGAATGATTTGTAAGCAGCAGTATGGTTTCATGCCAAGAAACAGCACAACAGATGCGATGAGGTTGTTGTTGGAGGAGTATAGAGAAGGCCAGAAGGAGTTGCATTGTGTCTTTGTGGACCTGGAGAAAGCATATGACAGCATATGGTGCCTCAAGAGAGGTTGTGGTATATCATGAGGAAGTCATGATTGGCAGAAAAGTATGTAGAAGTTGTAAAAGATATGTATGATAGAAGTGTGACAGTGGTGAGGTCTGCAGTAGGAGTGACGGATGCATTCAATGTGGAGGTGGGATTACATCAGAGATCGGCTCTGAACCCTTTCTTATTTGCAATGTTGATGGACAGGTTGACAGATAAGATTATACAATAGTCCCCTTAAACTATGATGTTTGCTGATCACATTGTGATCTGTAATGGGAGTAGGGAGCAGGTTGAAGAGACCCTGGAGATGTGGAGATATGCTCTACAGAGGAGAGGAATGAAGGCCAGTAGGAACAAGACAGAATACATGTGTGTAAATGTGGAATGGTGAAGATACAGGGAGTAGAGCTGGTGGATGAGTTTAAATACTTGGGATCAACAGTACAGAGTAGTGGGGATTGTGGAAGAGAGGTGACAAAGAAAGTGCAGGTAGAGTGGAATGGATGGAGAAGAGTGTCAGGAGTAATTTGTGACAGACAGTTATCAACAAGAGTGAAAGGGAAGATCAACAGGACGGTAGTGAGACCATCTTTGTTAAATGGGTTGGAGACAATGGCACTGACCAAAAAAACAGGAGACAGAGCTAGAGGTGGCAGAGTTAAAGATGCTAAGACTTGCATTGGGTGTGATGAGAATGGACAGGATTAGAAATAAGTACATTAGAGGGATGGCTCAGGTTGGAAGGTTGGGAGACAAAGTCAGAGAGGCAAGATTGCATTGGTTTGGACATGTGCAGAGGAGATATGCTGGATATATTGGGAAAAGGATATTAAAGATAGAGCTGATATGCAAGTGAAAAAGAAGAAGGCCTAAGAGAAAGTTTATGGATGCGATGAGAGAGGACAAGCAGGTGATGGGTGTGACAGAGCAAGATGCAGAAGACAGGAAGATATGGAAAAAGATGATCTGCTATAGCAACCCCTAACAGGAGCAGCTGCTAGAAGAAGAAGAAGAAGGAAACTTTAAAAATGGATTTGCGTGAAGGTTGTTGTTGCTTATGTTTCCAGTTCATATCCAGTTGTTGGGGACAGTCAGGCTTAAAATCATTTTATTAAAACTTTTTTGAACCTGTAGATTTTGCTTCACCTTGCAGCTGAGCTATGATGTATTTCTTATCAAAGTTTGCTCCTCTAACATTTTGGTGTCATTATTATAACTGGTTTTACTCACCACTAAGGAATTATGAATACATTTTTAAAACTCTCTATTAGAAAGCTTTTTTTCACTTCCTAGTTGTATTTTACACACTTTGCAGACTAGCACAAACCCCTCAAAAGGTGGAAATAGTAAATTCTGCAAGTCAGATGCAAGTAGTCAACAAAAAAAAAATCCTAGGAAAGCATAAAGTTAATAGAATGATTGAAAAACTGATTTGCAAGGCAAACATATCAAGTGTTGAGTGTTGTTCATGATATATTTTTTAATTGTATTTTTAATCAGGATAACATGTAATACAGTAGTGGCCAAAAGTTTTGGTAGTGACAAAAATGTTTTTTGCAAACTTTGCATTTTCAGTTTATTTTTTTTTACGTTTCTGTTATACTGAAGAGCAATTATAAACATTTCGTAATTTTCAAACGGTTTTATTGGCAAATACATCAGATTTATGTAAAGAGTCAGTATTTAAAGTGTTGACCCTTCTTCTTCATAACTTATGCAATTCAGTCTAGCATGCTGGATATCAGCTTCTGGGCCAATTCATGACTGATGGTGATCCGTTCTTACCTTTTTAGTGCTTGGAGCTGATTACAATATGTGCGCTTCTGCTTGTCCACCCACTTTTTGAGAACTGATCACAGGTTCCCAATGGGATTTGAGGAGTTTCCTGGCCACAGATCCAAACTTTCAGTGTTATGATCTCTGAGCCACTTCATTATCATTTTTGTCTTGTGACATGGAGCTCCATAGTGCTGGAAAATACACAGATCATCACCAAATTGAGACTGGATTATTGGAAGAAGTTGCTCTTGGAGGACATTTTGATACAATTGTTTATTTGTGACAGTGTTCTTAGGCATAATTTTGAGAGGGCCCACTCCTTTGGATGAGAAAAAAAAACCCACACATGTATTGTCTGCTTCACTGTTGACACAACACAGGACTCATGGTAGCGTTCATCTTTTCCTTTTCTGGATTTTCTAGCTGTCCCAAACAGTCGGAAGGAGTATTCATCTGATAAAATAACTTTGCACCAGTCTTCTGCTGTCCAATCCTTGTACCTCCTGCAGAATTTCAGTCTGTCCTTGATGTTTTTCTTAGAAAGAACTGGCTTCTTTGCTGCCCTTCTTGACACAAAGCCGTTGTCCAAAAGTCTTTGCATCACTGTGTGTGCAGATGCACTCACACCCACCTGCTGCTAATACTAAGCAAGCTCAGCACTGGTGGCAACACGATTATGTAGCTGACTCAGGAGAAGATGGTCCTGGCACTTGCTGGACACTTTTAGCTTATCATTTTGTGGCAGGGTCAAAATAAGTGAAAATGGGGTTTTCTGGTAAAGCTAACTTTTTATGCTAAAGGTCTTCGCAATGAAATAATATGCATCTAATTACTCTGCACAATAATATAAAAACAATATGAACTGCAACCACAAAAACTGAAGCTGCAAATTTTGCAAAACACAAATTTGTGTCAGTGCCACAACTTTTGGCCACTACTGTAGTTGATGTGCAAATTTCAAAAACTTACATGCTAGACAAAATTATGTTCTAGTAATAACTTAACTGTATAACTATATTTATGGTTAAAAGTAGCCAGAAAACTAAAAAAAACGTGTATTTATTAGAAGAGATTGAAAATTCACTGTCAGAGGCAAAAAAGGAAAAACATTGATTACACCAAAATCAGGGTATTTTAAAGCATGGAACAAACAAAATCTCAAGGAGAACATGTCAGGGTCAAGCAAAAACACAAAACATCAATAGCTTTCTATAATGACAGGCATAAGGATACATAACATGTTGTTGGCAGTTCCCACTTACCATATTTGTGAGTCAAGGGACTGCACAGATACAAAATGATGAAAATCTCTGATGTAAACATTTTCAGTACCCAGTACTCCTCTGGCTATTTTAGGACAACCTCCGTGTCTTTCTACAACTTCCACAAAGTAGCTTTCCACAATTTTTGGTTTACTACTTGTAGTAAATGCTATTAACCAAATAATATTTCTGGAAAACCAGACAATGCAACCATTTATACAAATACCAAATTAAGTTTGTCATAAGAATAAAAATGCCATATATAGTTTGGTCCTCCTGCAAAAAAGTTACACCAATGGAATCTTCTGGATTTTCTAAGACAAACTCCTCTTGGATCTAGCGCCTTCAATATCAGACGAAAATCTAACCATTTTTTTGATATTTTGTGTGCATCCAATGGTAGCCATGAAGCTGACCTGAGCTTTGCAATTGTTGTTGTAGAAACACAATAATTTCCCCAATAGACCTTACAACGAAATAGACCTTCAGAGTTCAATATACATTTTAAATGCCTTTCAGTGATAATGTATCCATGACGAACTGCAAGAACAAACGCTATGTCTTTGTGTTTAAGACCAAGCTGAAAGTATACTTCTATAAAGTCTTTAATTTCCATTTTTCCTAAGTGCAACTATAAAACTGAACTAATATGCATCAGAAATTATGTATAGGTATGCAGCCCCTTTTCAGTTACTGTGCAGTGAAAAGTATCTAGTGCTCACTTGATACTATCTGGTGTGCACTTGTTACTATCTGATGCGCACCAGAAAAATACCCAGAAAAGAAAATTACACAATGTCCCCTCAGGGGTTCCATAATTTTGTATTTACTATACTTATATTTATTAGAAATTGATATAGTATTAATTCGTGATAATAATCCAAGTAAATGTAGTATATCTTTGTTTTTATTGATGTGGAAAGCACCTTGAGTTGCATGTAAATGTATGATAAGCTGCTATATAAATAAAGTTACTATTATTAATCTGCCTGTTTTTTTCAACTGCAGACAAAACCCACACCAACATCACGTGAAAAAAGTGATTTTTTTGGGACATATTGTGACGAGCCCTTGAACCCAACACCGTCGATAGATATAACTGAGTTGAGCTAGACAGTGGAGGCAACAACCGAGCAAGGGGATAGTTCAAAAAGTGCACAAGTGCTTTTATTTAAAACAGTCAACAAAACAATTAAAGTGTTCAATAAATAGTGCAGTGCTTTCAAAATTCAGTCATTAAATAAATAATCCATAAAAGAAAAACGTGGAGGTTAAAAATACTACCAAAAAAAAACAATCCTTTAAAATCAGAGGTTAAAACGTTCATGTAGGAAGCAATCTTTACAATAAGCTCAGTGCTTCTTTTAACTGGTGACTCCCCTGCTTCTCCCTGTCCAGGCTTCGCAACAGGGAAGCCACTCTCTCTGCAGCTGCCCTTTTCCATTCTCACGCACGAGACTGGAGACCTCCCGATCCCTGGCTTCGGTCTGGCACTCATCCCAGCCTCGAGACTTGGTTCAATCCAACTGCCAGGACGCTCACATTGGACATTCCCCGACCAAGCCTCCCGACTCCCGCTGCCTTTCCGGCTTTCCGCGGCCAGTCGCCTTCCCCTGGTCACTCCCGCTACCTGGTCGATCAGCCGGATCAACAACAACTCCAACCCCAGGGTGTAGTCCTAACACCTAGGCCCTCGCAGCTGCCCGCAAGCACTCGTTAGCTTGTTTATCCACACACTCTTCATGGCTATCTCTCTTTTACCAACATGCTTCCCTATAACCTCCGTCTCCTTCTCTTTTTCTCTCTCGTTCTTTTTTCCTCCCTCTCTTCCAATCGACTTGCGCTTCTTTTATACAGCAAGGGGCCATAGCAGCTGCAGCACATTAGCCACTGGAACAATCACGGATGTGGGCAGTTTCTCACCTGTGCACTCTGTGAGGAACGCCCACACCGCAGATCGCCCCGTGGCTTGCTATGGCCCAACGCCCCCCACCGTGACACGGTGATTATTTATTTAAAAAACGGCCTTTGCTAAGCGAGCTGTGGACCCATAACACCACACATATTTGCATGTCAAAGACTAAGACAACTCACACTAATCACACTAGTCCCCAATATTTCATCATGCCTTGCACTCCCCTACTGACTGCTGAGAATTGAAGTTCTCTCAGTAGCACTGCCACAGGTTCATCTCAGTAACTTGCTGTTTATTGAACAATAATGTGCAGCAGCACTGCACTCTTAGAGCCTAATGGACCTGATAATTTCACTTTTCTGTTTTTACAAGACACAGGTGGGCTGCTGTCTGTCTAACATTTTGTTCTTTCTAGCCTGCTGCTACATATTCATCTTGTCCCATCCACCCTGGTAAGTGCTGCAAACAACTACTTTCTATGCCTGCCTGTAAAGTGCTCTCGACATTCTGCAACAACATACTCTCGCAAACTAAGTAATAGGCACTGAGAAACTTATAACACTTGTGATGGACGGCCATCCTGATGGAAGGACCTGGGCAAAAAGCTTGCACAAGGTATTATCTCTTCCACAATGGCTATGGGCAGACCCCCTGGCTTCCTACATCACCATAGGCTGGGAGCTTGGAAGCTCAGTCCTGTTGGGGTCCGTGGTTACTGCCACGGGGCAAATAAGGAACTGCTGAGCCCTTTATTACAGGAGTTAAGCCATACCTGGAAGTGATGGCGGAAGGAGATTACAGGACACCTGGAGCACTTTCAGGTGCTATATAAAAGACGTTGCCTCACTTCATTTGTGAGCCAGAATTGGGAAGAAGAGGATGGAGCTTACCAGAGGAAGAGTGGTGGCAGAAGGAGCAGTAGAGACAGAGAGAAAGAAGAAAAGAAAGTGCTGTGGTTATTGCTGTGCTTATTGTACTGTGCTTGGTGTTAGTGGAAAACAATTTCTAAAAGTGTTTCCCACTGAAATAAAGCCTTGTGTCTTGTTGGACATGTGCTTTTGTCTGTTGTGTTAGGTGTTTGGGGAGCTGGAGCACCCCCTGGTGACTATAACTATACTTTGGGCACTAACATTGACTGAAATTAGAGTTAAGGAGTTAACCAAGCTCTCCCAACAGGCTATTTTGCCTCTTAGAATTTTCTGTCTGCTATCTGCTGTTCTATTTTTTCTTCCTTTCTCTGATGTGACTCTACATTAGATTCATATATTTATTTATTTTTTAATGTGACGAATTATGTAACACATACCATTCTTAAATACCATTTGGCCTCAAGAGGTGACATGACCTGAGCTGGATGAGGAGAGATGTTACAAGGGTCCCTTATTGTCATTTACTGATTGACTTGATAGTCTGCTCTGATGTTGAGCAGAGTCTAGCATATCTATACGTTTGGATTGAATTAGATTCCTTGTCTAAGGTATTCTCTTAGTATTTAACTGGGCCACATTGAAAGCATTTCTAGATCACTGTATAATATGTTTTACTGTTATTTATTTATTTTTTTTGTATTTGGCCATCTGCTGTAGTAATTTATCAAAGACTTGAATACTTATTGATACTCATTATAGTACAGTGTTTTAAATCACCCTTTAATATTAGTCTCATTATAATAACAATATAGACATTAATTGTAATAAATTTTATAACCTGCTTTGTCCTGAACAGAATCACAGTTGGAGTCAGAGCTTATCCCAGCCAGCATAGGATGCAAGGCAGGAACAAACTCTGGACAGGGTGCCAGTCCATTGTAATATTTCTTATTGACTTTGTAAAACTTATTACTTATCGTAGAAGAACAGACTAAAGAGACATTATGGGATAAGGAAATTTTAAAAGGACAACAATGCCGATAACTCCATAAATATGAAGTGATGTTTATGAAAATATTCTCCTAAGAGATGTTACAAGGATATTGTAGCCATCTAGCTTAACCATATACATAATGAATATGGCAATGTCTGTGGAATATGTAATAACTGTAAGAGGATGCTAATATATGAATTAAGGTATGTTTTTTCTGCACTTGCTACTTAATATTTCTTTGCTGTACACTGAAGTACTTTATTAGTCTTTTCTACAATGATGATGGCTTTACACAACCACAGTATTCCAAAAAAAGGTTTTTGGATCCCTGAGTCATTTTATTGACGTCACAGACTACTAGTCTAATATGAGACAAGATTTTAGTGGAAGTGTTATTTGCGCCCACTTCACCTGAATTTCGCTGCTATGTACCATATTGATCATCAATGTTCAATTTCCAGCCAGTAACCTTTTTAAGTCACTGCCATTGACATCTTTTTGCAAGTGCTCATCTTGCTGAATAAGTCTAATGCTCATCTCTTATTTAATAAAATGGATTTTCTGTCTAAAGAAGTAATTCTGACTGAGTTCCTCTGTCCCCAAATAACAGAAGCAAGTTAATGTACTTAGTCATGCTGAGCCATTTTATGAAAGTAAAAGGTTGAAAGACAGTGGCTTATTTTATTCACTACCTCAGGATTTATTTAAGTTAACACATCCTGGTGAGCCTACCCATCACTGTTTGTTTGTACCCAAGTTCTTTCACTTGCCCATAAAACTCTTTCTCTGTGATGCTTTTTAAAAATTATATAAGCTTTTACATGTATATAGGTATTTTATATTTATGATAATTACAAATATTTTAAATGGGATACAGCTATGTTTACTAAATTTAGTTTACTTCTGTTTGTCTATCAGTCAATAATACTGTAGCTCGTTTACTTTGCATAGGAGCACAGAATCTATTGCTGTTCTGAGAAAACTATGACATAGGTTGTAGTGTAGTAGGTTTTGGTGTATGACATGGAAACTTATTGCTGCTTTGTGCCTACATTCATTTCAGAATTGTAAAAAGAGAGCGTGGATTCTACTGCTGATATTATAAAAGGCAAGCATCACATCTGCTTAGTATCACATATTAGGAGTGACTGGTTATGCCTTTTTCTTATTTTATCATCAAGGCTTTATTGATAAAATGAAAAAGGAATACAGCAAAAGGAAACCAACAATAATAACTGTTTTTTGGGCTAAACAGGAAACACAGAGAGAGAGAAAAAAAGAGTCAACTGGTATGCTAGCAGACACACACCATGCAGGAATGCAAGGCAAAGTAAGGAAGAGAAAAAAATAGGAGAAAAGGTGGACAGGAGAAACTACCTCATGGAGTAACTCTCAACCAGCTCTTTACTAAATGAAGAGCATGAAGCCAGCTGTGGGTATTAGAGCCAGAACAGATGTTGATTTGGGATGCAGACAGTTCAAGAAGGATGAGATTATAAAATGAAGACTTCCAGACTACAGGACTGACAAGGACAGGAGATTTCCAGAAAGAGGCTAAAAGAAATTTAGCTGCAGTGGTTGCAGTCATTAAAAGCCTCCACTGAGATACATAAAAAGAAAGTGAGGATAGAGAAGAAAGGTTTAGGAGGAGAAGAACTTGAGGGGACATAGGAATGGTGAAAGAAAGAATCGTAGAGAGAGTTTCAAACCACATAGTGCCAAGCTCCAGACCAAGCGCCATATTGGCCTAAGAGGGTGGTGCAGTTCGAAATCAAGGAGGGAGACACCACCATCCTACCTGTTGAAGATCAAAGTGGAGTGTTTAATAGATGGTCTTCTGTGATTCCAAAGAAATGAAGACACCAGAGACTTAATGGATTGACAGAATTTAGGTGGGGGAGAAATAGGGAGCATAGAGCTAATAACGTTAATTCTAGGAAGCAAGATCATTTTAACAGTCGCCAGTCTCAAATGGAATGAGAAAGTAAGGTCAGACCATGAAGAAATGGAGTCTCTATCATGCTTCAGAACACTGGGAATACTGGCAGCCGCAAGCTTCTGGACCCAGGCATAGATGTCCAATCCCAGGAGTCTGAAAGAGACTGTTCGGGGAATCAATGTAGAGGATGACAGGAAGAATTTAATTGGAAAAGAAGACCAGTTAATCTGTTGTATCTTTTTCTATATATCTTTAAATAATATGTCAAGGATACAAATGTTCTACTGTTCGACTTCAAAAAATGCATGTGAGTTTTACATCATTTAAGGCAGGGGTCCCCAACCCCCGGTCCGTGGCCCACTAGTGGGCTGCAGCCATCTGACAGCCAGGCCACGAGAGAACTGCCAGCAATGGAGACTCACTCAGTGAAGGGCTACAGCAAATTGGCTGCCCCCTTCACTGAGGACACTTTTCAGAACGCTTGGTGAGTGGGGCTTTGCAGCGGCGCAGAGAGAGGAGAGAGACCGAGGGAAGAGAGTATTACAATGAAGTATTTTTATGGTCCCGACACTTTCCCCATATGACACGAGTCTATAGAAATCTCGTTACTACGAAGTACATTCAGCAGATACTTTCATTACAACAAAGTGACCTTGAAATGCTTGAATGAATCAACCACAGAGCAGTTAGATCTGTGGTCACAGCAGTTGTGCACATTTGCACAACGATCCCCAAACAGAAACACTGTAAAAAAAAATTTCTTTCTTCGAACTTTCCTCGTACTGTTTTTTTGCTGTTTTTGTTTTCTGTGGTTTTCAGTGATACCTTTGCTTATTGCTCGTCAACATTTGAAAAACATCCACTGGAATTTAACTTATTGTCACCCTCCTATAGAAATCGCAGACACGAAAAAACGATAACAGTATTAATGTTTGTGATATGCAATCTGTTGGAATGACAAATGCAATGCATATGTCTTTGTTATATGCATAAAAAGAAGAAAAATCTTGGGTTGCAAACGTATGCGAACTGCTGCATTTGAAGACTATTTTTATGTAGTTCAGTGATGCTCGTTCAAAAAACATTCCTATTAATGCGGCACTCATTCAAGAAAATGTGAGGTTTCTAAGCTCTCTTGGGACCTCCGTCAACGGCACAACACGCTGAAGCAATCACCACATCTGTTTAAGACTATCTGTTGCTGGGGCAACAGCAGGCTCACAGCTCTACTACGAAGCAATCGCGCTTTGGGACACACTTCAGTGTGACGTTCCCATTGAGTGGGGGGGGGGGGATCCCAAAAAAGTTCAGAATCCTCACAATATGAACAGGCATACAAGCACTATTGGGCACCCCACCTTTAACCACTCTGCAGACTCAGTATCCAGCCAGGCTGGATGAGTGCTGTTGGAGCCTAAGGAGGAAAATCTGAGTCAGCGGTGGAGCAGCAGCACATGGGGCAGAGGCAGAAGACACCCGTTGTTCAAGTTGGCAGATAGAGTGGCTGCATCCAAAGCCAAATTTGATTTATGGGGCCAACGAGTGAACATTGGGATTTTTGATATGTTTCAAACGTTAGCTGAGGTTGTTAAAGATACCAAGCCAGGGCATGATCACCTGTCTCAGCTTTCAATAGAGTTTGAGCATTTTTCCCAACCACAAAAGATCCCCGAAATGGGAAGGAATGGATCTGTGACCCATTTTTGAATAAGCCAGGTGAACCAACTTTGTCTGTGCTTGAAGAGGATCAACTGCTTGAGGTTGCAAATAATGGTGGCCTTAAAAGTATGTTTGAGACAACTTCAAATCTCCATACGTTTTGGATTAAAGTCAAGGCGGAATATCCTGAGGTTGCCACCAAAGCACTGAAAAGACTGCTTCCATTTCCAACATCCTATCTTTGTAAGGCAGTATTTTCAGTGACAGCAACCAAAACGAGATTACGGAGTAGACTGAACATAAGCAACACACTTCGTGTGTCACTGTCTTCCATTGTCCCTAAATAGGATCGTCTGGTTGCAGTAACACAAGCTCAGTGCTCCCACTGATTCTGCATTATGGTAAGTTGTATAATTTCTATCATGATATTATAACTTGATAATAATAGAAATGGAATGTAAATTGTGTATAAAACTGCCCTACGAACCCGCCCCAAATCCTCAACCTCCACCTACCTGTCCCTGGAAAATTTACTTCTAGTAAAGTGGTGCTTGGTATCAAAAAGGTTGGGGACCACTGATTTAAGGCACTCATATTAGCATTAAAACAGATCAAACCACAACTGTAGTACTAACTTATAGCCATTCTGGGTCATACTTTTCATTCACATGATTTTTTTAACATTCCAGGAACTAGCTGTAAACCATAATAAAACAGTCTTCATAAATAATTGTAGTATTCACACAGAAGTTAAAAATTTACTTTTCCTCCTGAATTCAGTAGGGCTTTGTCAGAGTGTGAGAGATTGGGCATACTCCCACAATCATACAATATGTTTCATTAAATGGCAGCACGCTTAGACGCTGCGGCTGTGTGCTCTTCGACTTAGAGTTTGGTTTTTCCACCCTGCCTGGATAAATACACCTATAACCAGCAGGATATTTTATCTATTGGCTTACAGAGTGAGAGTTGCTCGACATCTGAGTTTCTCCGCGTCCACAATATTCTGGACGACATCGCACGGACACCGGGCTCTCCGTGTATTACAATCCCAGCTTTGAGGAGCCAGCGGCAGCGCAAAGAACGTAAACAAAAGAGGGGCTGCCGAGGCTGTGTGCTAGCGAGGCTAAGGAAGCAGCCACATAAACCACCGCTTCCAAGCATTTTTTCCTCAAATGTGAGGTCTCTGGCGAACTGGATGAGTGGAAGCTGCAGATTGCAACAGAAAAGATCATCAGGGACTGCTGCATCCGGCTGATCACGGAGACGTGGCTGAATCCACTCATACCGGACGTGGTTATCGAGATACTGTAGCAGGCTAAACAGCACACCGGCAAGACAGGACAGATTACTCTGTTAAGAAAAGAGGAGGGGGGTTGTGCATTTATGTGAACAATAGCTGGTGCACGAATTCCACCATAGTCACCAGACACTGCTCTCCAGGCGTGGAGTTAATGACAATTAAATGCAGACCCACATACATCCCCCTTGAATTCAACACCATACTGCTAACTGCTGTGTATATAGCACCAGATGCTAATGCTAGCTCGGCTCTGGGGCTTTTGCATGACACCATCAGCAGTAAACAGAGCAAGTATCCTGAGGCTGTTCACATCATTTCTGGGGACTTTAATCATGCAGATCTGAAAGCAGTTCTCCCCAAATTCCATCAACACATTAACTGTGTAACCAGGGGAGTAAAAACACTGGACAAGTTGTAGACAAACATCAGACAGGCCTATACGGCTAAACCCCTAACACACCTTGGCCAGTCTGATAACACGCCCCTGCTTCTGATCCCTGCATAAGAAACAAGCTCCTACTATGACCAGGACTGTTAACATATGGCCTGAGGAGGCCTCCCAACAGTTGCAGGACTGCTTCCAGAGAACCAACTAGGAGGTTTTCGATCACCAAGACTTGGAGAACCACACTATGGCAGTCCTGGATTACATCAGGTTCTGCACGGACAACGTCACCAGGGACAGACGCATAAGGATTTATCCCAACAGGAAGCCCTGGATGACGAGGGAGGTCCAGAGTCTGCTGAAAGCCAGGAATACTGCTTTCAGGTCTGGGGATGGGGCTCTTTACAGTGTAGCTAGAGCGAACCTGAAGAGAGGCATCCGAGAGGCCAAGGCAGTGTACAGAAGGAGGATACAGGAACATCTGAGGAGCAACAACACCAGACAGGTGTGGCAGGGTGTCCAGCACATCACCAGCTACAAATCTAGCAACTCCTTGGCCGCTGAGGGAGACACTTCTCTAGCAGACGAGCTGAACATCTTCTTTGCCCGCTTTGAAGCGACACCAACAGAAGCTCCATCACAGCCACCTGTTCACAACAGCAACATACTCACAATGGAAGAGTGTGAAGTGAGGCGGCCGAGGAATCCGAGGAAGGCTCCAGGACCCGATGGTGTGGCTGGACGGGTGCTGAAAGACTGTGTGGATCAACTGGCCAGAATCTTCACTAGGATTTTCAACCAGTCCCTGTCCCAGGCCACTGTCCCATCCTGCCTCAAGTCCTCCATCATTGTTCCGCTGCCGAAAAAATCCATCACGAACAGTCTAAATGATTTCCCCCCAGTGGCACTCACATCTGCCATCATGAAGTGCTTTGAGAAACTGGTGCAGAGTCATATCATTGCCTGCCTGCCAGCAGACCTGAACCCATTTCAATTTGCTTACAAAGCAAAGAGATCCACGGAGGACGCTGTGGCCACAGCCCTTCATGCTGCCCTGACCCACCTGGAGCAGCAGGGGAGTTACGCCAGACTGCTCTTTGTAGACTTCAGCTCGGTGTTTAACACCATCCTCCCACAATGACTGGTGTCCAAACTGGCAGATCTGGGACTTCCATCACTCACCTGCAGTTGGATACCGGACTTCCTGTCTGATCACTCCCAGAGGGTCAGGCTGGGTCCCCACACATCCACTGTTCTCAGCCTCAACACCGGGACATCGCAGGGTTGTGTGCTCAGCCTGCTCCTCTACACCCTATACATATGACTGTGTCCCCACTCACCATAGCAACAAGATCATAAAGTTTGCAGATGACACAATGGTGGTCGGACTCATCCAAGGTGGAGCGGCTGTCAGAATGGTGCAGAGACAATAACCTGCTCCTCAACACCACAAAAACAAAGGAGCTTGTTATTGACTTTAGAAAAAACAAAACTGACACCCAGCCACTCATCATTGGTGGGGCCTGTGTGGAGAGGGTCCCAGTGTTCAGGTTTCTGGGCATTGAGCTGGAGGATGACCTGACCTGGAGCTCCAAAACAAAGGAGCTGCTGAAAAAGACGTAGCAGAGACTGTATTTTCTGAGAATCCTCACAAAGAACCATCTGCCCAAAAATCTGCTCCTTTCTTTTTATTACTGTTCCATCGAGAGTGTGCTCACGTATGGACTGTGAGTGGTACAGCAGCTGATCTTCCTCAGAAAGGAAAGCGATCCACAGGGTCATCAGGACAGTGGAGAGAACAATTGGTTGTACCCTCCCCACTCTGGAACAAATCTACACCTCCTGATGCAGCAAAAAAGCATTAGACATTTCACAGGATTCATCACATCCTGGTCATTGCTTTTTCCAGCTTTTACCATCGGGCAAGAGATACAGAGCCATGAAAACCAGGAAAAACCACCTTAAAAACAGCTTTTATCCAAAAGCAATCATGGCCCTGAACTCAGAATAAAACTTCTCCATATCATTCTCCCAATGTGCAATATAGACCTTAAGTCAACCAGTGAAATTTGTACATTTAACCAGTGCAACTTTTATATATAACAAGTGCAATTTGTATATTTTGTAAAGTACTTTTATTACTATTCAGTTCGGTATTATATTTAAATGAAATTATTGCTTTTCTAAGAAATACAATTAAATACATTTAATCAGCTCTTGCCCTTAATAAATTGCCAGTAAATTAAGAGCTGAAATCCACTTCTAGATTACAATACTATATGAAAAATTATTAATATTTTGAAAGACTCTAACCCTTCCCTTTGAGGAAAATAGATTAGCTAATGTGGCAATAGAAACAGGCCATAGATATAGTATAATAATTCCTCAAAACAAAAGCAGTTAAAGAACAAAACAGCTTTCCAGAATTCACATACTGTATGACACATACACACTTAAATTAGAATTCCAAAAACTAGCTCATATATGGTGAATTAATCTATATATTAAAAAGCTAAGAGGTGTCATTTCAATGCTGAGGGTGCCAACTTATGCTCAATTAGAGTTCAACATACAGTATTATATTATTTGTAAACTTTATTTGAAACTATGCAGTAAAATATTAACTTAATAAAAAAATAATTTCCAAAGAGGACTCTTTTGACATTCATTCATTTGACATCCAATCATTAACTATCAGTAGCAGTATACAGTGGGATGCAAAAGTTTGGGCAACCTTGTTAATAGTCATTATTTTCCTGTATAAATCGTTGGTTGTTACGATAAAAAATGTCAGTTAAATATATCATATAGGAGACACACACAGTGATATTTTAGAAGTGAAATGAAGTTTATTGGATTTATAGAAAGTGTGCAATAATTGTTCAAACAAAATCAGGCAGGTGCATAAATTTGGGCACCACAAAAAAAAAATGAAATCAATATTTAGTACATCCGCATTTTGCAGAAATTACAGCCTCTAAATGCTTCCTGTAGGTTCCAATGAGAGTCTGGATTGTGGTTGAAGGTATTTTGGACCATTCCTCTTTACAAAACATCTCTAGTTCATTCAGGTTTGATGGCTTCCCAGCATGGACAGCTCTCTTTAACTCACACCACAGATTTTCAATTATATTCAGGTCTGGGGATTGAGATGGCAATTCCAGAACATTGTACTTGTTCCTCTGCATGAATGCCTTAGTGGATTTTGAGCAGTGTTTCGGGTCATTGTCTTGTTGAAAGATCCAACCCCGGCGCAGCTTCAGCTTTGTCACTGATTCCTGGACATTGGTCTCCAGAAACTGCTGATACTGAGTGGAATCCATGTGTCCCTCAACTTTGACAAGAGTTAAACTCCCTGCACTGGCCACACAGCCCCACAGCATGATGGAACCACCACCATATTTTACTGTAGGTAGCAGGTGTTTTTCTTGGAATGCTGTGTTCTTTTTCCTCCATGCATAACGCCCATTGTTATGCCCAAATAACTCCATTTTAGTTTCATCAGTCCACAGCACCTTATTCCAGAATGAAGCTGGCTTGTCCAAATGTGCTTGAGCATACCTCAAGCGGCTCTGTTTATGCTGTGGTCGGAGAAAAGGCTTCCTCTGCATCACTCTCGCATACAGCATCTCCTTGTGTAAAGTGCACCGAATGGTTGAACGATGCACAGTGACTCCATCTGCTGCAAAATGATGTTGTAGGTCTTTGGTGCTGGTCTGTGGGTTGACACTGACTGTTCTCACCATTCGTCGCTTCTGTCTATCCGAAATCTTTCTTGGTCTGCCACTTTGAGCCTTAACTTGAACTGAGCCTGTGGTCTTCCATTTCCTCAATATGTTCCTAACTGTGGAAACAGACAGCTTAAATCTCTGGGATAGCTTTCTGTATCCTTCCCCTAAACCATGATGGTGAACAATCTTTGTCTTCAGGTCATTTGGGAGTTGTTTTGTGACCCCCATGTTGCTACTCTTCAGAGAAAATTAAAGGAGGAGGGAAACTTACAATTCACCCCCTTAAATACTTTTTATCATTATAGGATTCACCTGTGTATGTAGGTCAGGGGTCACTGAGCTTACCAAGCCAATTTGAGTTCCAATAATTAGTTCTAAAAGTTTTTGAATCAATAAAATGATAACGGTGTCCAAATTTATGCACCTGCCTGATTTTGTTTGAACAATTATTGCACACTTACTGTAAATCTAATAAACTTCATTTCACTTCTCAAATATCACTGTGTGCGTCTCCTATATGATATATTTAACTGACATTTTTTATCGTAACAACCAACGATTTATACAGGAAAATAATGACTTTTAACAAGGTTGCCCAAACGTTTGCATCCCACTGTATATAAATAATACCACCATAAAGAAAAGAAGTTGAACAGTTACTACATATACAAAATTATTCAGAAATTAAGGTTTGAATACTCATATTAAAAATAAGTAAATACTGAAATGTATTGAAATACAGGTTAAAAGTTCAAAATGTATTTTTGCTTATTTGCACACAATGTGTCTGCAAAGCATGAGTGCTTATAACTATAATGAAAACATAGCTCTTTAGAAAAACAGGATTTTCTGTGCTTAGAAGATGGCATCATGGAGAAAATTAAAACTGGGACAGGTTACATACATGCTTGTAATGCATATATGAGGGTAAATCAAAAAGTAAAGGTAATCTGAAAATTATGCGGTATTGCAATGAGTAGCACCTGGTCACAATGGCTTATGGGTAGCTTAAACACTTACAGTGCTGTACTCTGTTGTTAGACTAGTTGAAGCCAAAGCCAAATGAACATGGACACTCCACTGCGGGATTGCACTATTGTTAAATAACACACTCCCTCTGCCCAAACAACAATATACAACAATGGCGTAATCCTTCAGCAGAGCATCCATGTTCATATGACCTTAGTTTCAACTCGATTAACGACAGCACTGCTGTTTGTGTTTGAACTACCAATGAGCTATTGTGAATGTGTTGTAATGTGTCAGCCTCTATCCACTGCAGTTACTGCTTTACTTACCCTCATATGAAACCCAGACAAAATTTATTAAGATTTCTTGGACACATTAAACACATCAATTATTTTATTTTTAACACTGCTACTGTATATGACTTTTTGTTCTTTTGGTCCAGAAGATGTAAAGTCCCTCTTATTATGCAAATCTTACTGTATAAGTTACTGTGAGACTATTCATGTTTCACAAACAAAGTAACTGAATGTACTAAATGTTGTATTGTAAAGATATGAATGTGTTTCTTCCTCATTTATACACACACATATATATATATATATATATATATAGAGAGAGAGAGAGAGAGAGAGAGCAATTTTTATAGCAACTTAAAAAGTTAAAAGTGTAGTTAATCAACTATACTCAGCAAAAACAACTTACAAGAATTGGTCTATAGTAAAAAAAAAAAAAACATCTGGAAAGTGATAGATTGAGTATGTGGATCCCATATGAAAAGCTTGTGGCATGTCACCGTAGTTAAATGCTGCAGACAGGAGGCAACATTCAACAACAAACAATAACGTTTATTTCAATACCACATTTTCATACGCAGCATGTAGATTTACAAAATATCAATAAAACAGTGTGGACGCTGGCCCAGACACAGACAGACGGACAACGGTTTCTCACCCAACACACCCATTTATTTACAACTAAGCAGAATAACCGCGCTTCGCAGCTGAGAAGTACTGTGTTAAAGAAGTTATGAAAAAGAAAAGGAAAAATTTAAAAAATAACGTAACTTGATTGTTAATGTAATTGTTTTGTCATTGATATGAGTGTTGTTGTCATATCTATCTATATATATATATCTATATATATATATATATAGCAAAATACCCGCGCTTGGCAGCGGACAAGTAAAAAGAAAAGGAAACATTTTAATAATAACGTAACATGATCGTCAATGTAATTGTTTTGTCACTGTTATGAGTGATGAGTGTTGCTGTCATATATATATATATACATATCCATACATATATACATATACACATATATATATACACACACATATATACATACATATATACACATACATCCACATATATATACACATATATATATATACTGTATATATATATATATATATATATATCTACATATACACACATACATATACATACACTCCACATATATACACACAAATACATATATATACATACACACACATATATATATACATACTGTACATATCTACATATATACATACACACACACACACACACACACACAACTATCGTATATGTTGAAGTTCTATTTAAATTTTAAATTGAAGGAATTTTTATTTAGTCGACAGAATATTATTCCGGAATAAATCAACTTAAACCTTAAATAACATAATATTTTGCTCTCCATAAAAATATATCCTGTCTAAATTATACAAGTTAGAAATAAAGTAAATGTTAAAAGAACAAACATTCAAATTTCTTTACTCTTATGTAATTTTATATAAAAAATAAACTTAAATTTTAAATATCCTAAAAGATTTTGCTATCCATAAAAATATATCCTGTCAAAATTATACAAATTCAGATATGAACATGGTGCATAACAAAACCTGGAAACATAAATAAAATTTGTTCTTTTCAGCAATAACAAATCAAATCATTCAGTTGTCTTTGCTCTTATGTCATTTTATCAGATTTGGAAGCCTGGCATCTTTTTTTGGCAACAAGTTCATTTATGTTTGGTGTGAGGTTCTGTGTTGTGGAGATTCTCAGGATGGACTGCAGGTGCTCATCAGTGAGGCGACTCCTGTGTGCTGTTTTGTTAGTCTTCATGACTGAGAAGAGCTTCTCACACAGATGTAGACGGAGCTGGAGCATTTGTGCGGGAATGGAGTGAATAAACTGTGCGGGCCGTGCAGTATCGTACTTTGCCTTCAGTGTGCCATTACACTGCAGCTCAATCACCTCCATCTGAATCTGCACAAGTGCAGTTTCCACATCGACAGCAAATGGATTGCGAAACAACTGAAAATTCTTTTTTTGTTCTTCAAAGTCACCAAAGCGCTGTGCGAACAAAGTGCGTATTTGGGAACACCGTAGTGTCGACTTGGTTCAACATTACTTGGCAACAGGGAAAGTGGGGCAAGTTGCAGTGGTGCATTTGTGTCTCCCATAAAAGTAGCTTCACTTGAAATCACTTTGTGATTTTGCACGGGTAAAAATGTCTGCTGAAGTGTCAGATTCTTCTTTAACTCTTCTGCTTTCTGTATCTTGTGCATTGCATTCAGGTCTTTCAGGTTGATGTTTTGTCTCATAGTGCCGTCTTAGATTAAATTCTGTAATTACAGCAACATTAGCTCCACAAATGAGACACACGGGTTTACCGGCAATGTCAGTAAACATATACTCAGCCTCCCATCGGTTTTTAAAGGCTCTATGTTCAGAATCACCTTTTCTCTTTGGCATCGTGTGGGCTAGCTTCGCAATAACTTGCAGCATCATAAGCTAGACTTGATTAACGCGGTAAGTGTTCGGCAAGGCTGCTGAAGCACTGTATTATGGGATCTGTAGTTTATTGTGTTACCAGCGCTTCATATCCCCGGGCCATTAATAACAATAATACAGTATATAAAATGATCTCAGGGGCTAGATATAATTACACGCCGGGCCGGATATGGCCTGCGGGCCTTGAGTTTGACATATATGGACTAAATAGAACTTGAAAAGATATATTTTTTCAAATGTGATCGCGCAATTCAGATCGAGTTGACGTGCACTACAGTACATCGAACCCGCGTGCTATTGTGGTTTTGCCTGCGTGCCTCAATAAGTCATCCTCCCCTCGCTCTTACTTTTTACCGTTCATCTAATGAATACACTGAGTATGGCTCTACCAAAACAATCATTGATCGCGAATAAAGTATCCATTATTCATAAAGCTTCAATTGGTGATCTGTCTTTCTGCGTTAACCGCATATTTTTTCATATGTCTCAAACCAAGGGGATGCGAGGCTAAAATGTATCGGGAAGTGCACGTACATACTTAGTGCATCCCCTCTCGGGAATCGAACCCCGGAAGCCGGGGCTAGAGGTGAAGCCTCTACTATTGCGCCACAGCGTGTGGTTTGTCTATTTGAGTGTAGCAGTGTAATTCGGTTTTTGTTCAGCACTCTTTGGAACTGTTGCTTTTTGTCTGCGCACGCGCCAGTTCACGTGAGCCACTGAATATGGTTTTATATGTCACTCGCTCGCTTCTAATTGTTTCGCTGCCTTCTTAATTATATAATGTATGTTTTCTTCAGCGGTTTTTGGAGCTCTTCCTGGTTTTCTACGTACTGCGTGATTACGTGGGAGGCATGATGATGTCACACGAAACTCCGCCCCCACGACGTTCGCGCTCAACTCTATTACAGTAAATGGAGAAAAATAGCTTCTAGTTATGACCATTACGCGTAGAATTTCGAAATGAAACCTGCCAAACTTTTGTAAGGAAGCTGTAAGGAATGAGCCTGCCAAATTTCAGCCTTCTACCTACACAGGAAGTTGGAGAATTAGTGATGAGTCAGTCAGTGAGTGAGTGAGTGAGTGAGTGAGTGAGTCAGCGAGGGCTTTGCCTTTTATTAGTATAGATATTTACAATGTTCGTGCACTCACAAACCCCAGTGCCTCCAGCACCGTTTCCCGCAATGTCCAGGCCACACAGTTCCACTGCCTTTCTCCTGGCCGCCTCTAGTCCTCCCTCCAGCTCCGTCCTCTTCCACCCGACTTCTGCCGATGACTGGAGGGAGGCGGCCCTTAAATAGGAATCCGGATGGGCTCCAGCTGCTTCCCGGCATTCCTCCATAGCCACGCCCCAGTGTGGCGGAAGTGCCGGCTGCGCACCCAGAAGCCGTCCGGGTGTCCCCTGTCGTCTTCCCCCCAGCACTTCCTGGTGTGGCAGAGGTGCTGGGCTCCCGGGATATTCAGGCACTGGGGCGCCGCCTGGCGGTGGCCACAGGTCCCTACAGGTCTGGCCTTCCAAGCCCTTCACCCGAGGCCCCCAACATAACCAGGGCGGACGCCCCCTCGTGGTCTGGAGGAGGCACAAGCCCTCCTCCGGTCCTCCTGGGCGTCGGCCGGGTACCACAACAGATACAATAAAGGAAAAACAAATTAATATTTGGTAAGAATATGAATGAATAAATAACAAAAAATAAAAAAATACAGAAATAGATATATATTTAGTAGATTGGTAGAGTCTCTATATAGTTCATTTTTTAGTCTCTAAAATTGAGTCTGATAATAAATTCAGGTGGCTTGGAGGCCAAAAAGATCTAAAAAAATAATAATAGTAAACTCCAGATAAGCTGGAGAAAAAAATAAAATCTGCAAGGGTTTCAAGTTCCAAAAGACCACCCAGCTTACACTGGAGAAGGAATAACATGCAGGATTAAACTAATTTTTCCTCCTTTACATATTCAGCAAAAATATTGTACTGGTAACTTTAATACTTATTTTATATTACACTAGGAGTTATGTGTCATTATGTATGAAGCCAGCAGTTTACTAAGGACACATGTTGGTTGAGGTAGCTAAATGTGCATTGCTGACAGTGAAAATGCTCTTTAAAATGGTAATTTTGAAACCATTATAATAAAAAAGAAAAATCAGAAATATGGCAGTTATTTTTCATTATAATTAATGAGAAAGGAAAAAAGCTTTTGTTTGCTGTTATGGATGCTTAACAGAAGGTTCAGGAGTGCTGTAGTTTCAAAGGCCACCAGATGTCACTATAACTTGGTGGCCCCAAGATTTTATTGACTCACAGTTGATCTCGGAAGTAATTACACATATGGGCAGGAATGAATCCATATGGGGCTTTTAAAAAAAGCCAGAGACCAGGTGCCCACTGAAACTTGAATTAGGCAAGAGCTCACTACAAAGGAGGGTGTGATGGAAAGAGAGAGATAGACTGCAAAAATGGAGAAACTGAGAGACCCATAAATGCTTAATTATGATACTGGAGAAGTTGAGAAGAGTCTTAACCCCATTTACATATTTCAGAACCTTTGTTTCAGTCTGACATTTGCACTATTCAAGGCCAGTTTTAGACTTTCACAGGCTCCTGTGTGTTGCAGTTCAAAAGGCCCTCCATTAGGCACACATGCATATGTCAATAATAAATTAGGTACAGAAGTAGAAAAAAAAAATCCAAAACTTTGTATCAGGTCAGCTTGACCTTCCTTTTTTGTTTATTTTTGTATTGCATTGAATGTAACAAATCAATCAATGAGTGAGTATAACATCACATCTATGGAAAATCAGCTATTTTTGTGATAGTGCAGATACCAAACATAAATAAAGCATTTTAGTAATGCCAATGCCACTTTAATATTTAAAGGAGCGCTTTGGGGTCTCATATTTGCACCAGATATTTGTTTGGTGCATCTTATCCCCATTTGTGGCTTCATTGTTTAGCATTTTGTTGTTCGCATCTATTTTGGTGAAATTGGACTGTACATTGCTAGTAAAGCTGCTAGAAGTGGCAATATCAGTCCTCATCTGATGATGTGTAAGGTCGTACTAAATGCTCTGTTATTTATTTGCTTCATCGAACATTTTTGTTTTTTAAATATTTTGCAATAGGGGTTATGTGACCTGTGATACAGATTTGCTCACACCATCATACACACACACAACCATTTCAATGGCTTGTACTGATTACCAAGGATCTGTTTGCCAACAGTAGCATCTTTCGGGTGTGCAAAACAGTTTCAAGTTCAAATAACCTCACTCAAACAAACTCTGAAACAGTGAACAAACATGTTATTGAAATTGTACAGAGTATTTCCTCATCTGTTTTAAGGACTGGCAATGTGCAAGTGAAGTTGCTCTGAACAGGCCAGATTATGTTGATTGCAGAAGTCAAGTCCCTAAGCATAAGACACACAGTACAGGCCAAAATTTGGACACACCTCCTCATTCAATGTGTTTTCTTTATTTTCATGACCATTTACAGCACTCCATCACTCTCCTTCTTGGTCAAATAGCCCTTACACAGCCTGGAGGTGTGTTTGGGGTCATTGTCTGGTTGAAAAATAAATGATCGTCCAACTAACCTAACTTCTGCATAACACAACTGCTGGTCCCAACCCCATTGATAAAGCTAGAAATTCCACTAAATAACCCTGATAAGGCACACCTGTCAAGTGAAAACCATTTCAGGTGACTACCTGTTGAAGATCCTCGAGAGAATGCCACGAGTGTGCAAAGCAGTAATCAGAGCAAAGGGTGGCTATTTTGAAGAAACTAGAATATAAAACATGTTTTCAGTTATTTCACCTTTTTTTGTTAAGTACATAACTCCACATGTGTTCATTCATAGTTTTGATGCCTTCAGTGAGAATCTACCAATGTAAGTGGTCATGAAAATAAAGAAAACACATTGAATGAGGAGGAGTGTCCAAACATTTGGCCTGTACTGTATTCAATACTGTTTAGCAAAGGTCCTAAACAGTAACAATTATACACATATTACCTTCAGACAAAGAATTAATTAGTACTTAATGTCAAGACTAAGCACTGGAGAGAAACATTATAAAATAAAAACCAAAGAAAAAAGATACAGCAAACAAAATAGCCATCAAAACGATGGAAACAGCATGAAAGCATGCTCCACAATCTCTAAGATCCTAGCAAAAACATGCACAAAATTTCCTATAATCCTTACAACTTGCTGTGACTAATATAGCATAATATCAGTGGTCACTACATTCCTATGCTGGCATTAGAAAGCCCTAGTGTGGTTTTCTTTCATCCTTGGTGGTCTTCTGCAAGAGCTATAGCTAAATAGAAAGCAGTAACACTCTCAGTCATCAACCATCAGGGATACTACATCTGAATTAAAGAACCATCACGATAGCTTTTGAAATATTAAAACTTATTTCATAAGCATGAAGTAAAACAAAGGAATTTCAACGATAGTATCAAAAAAATGTTTTGGAATATAAAACAGTAAGAATTTATCTTGGAATCACATTTTAAAAGGACTCATTAACCATCTTCAATAATACATTCAAATAACAAAGTGTGTACTTTAATAGGGTGCCAGACTACATTATTCCAATTTTGTGTGCTCTTCATTATGTGATATAGTTATTTTAATTTAATTTTAATTAACAGTACTTTTTCCCCGCTGTCTTTTCTGTGTAAACTAACAACAGTCTATTTTTTTCTTGAATGATGAAAAGCAATAAATGATTGTAGCATGATCAAATATTGCATATGCCACCTTCCTTTTTTGGTTTATTGCATTTATTACACAACAAACCTGTGAGTTTCTCTCCATTTAGAACATTCTGTACATTTAGGCCTATACTGCACAAGGAACATCATTTCTTTTTTATTGACTAGAGATGAGTAGAGTATCAGAAACTAGTACTCAAATAAAACTATTATTATAAAAAAAATTACTCATAAAAGAAAAAGTACTTATTCAATAATTTACTTCAGGTTCAAGTTTGTTGTCATGTGTACATAGCATAATAATATTCTTATTTTCATGTCTCCTCAGAGCATTGACAAATATGCAACAAAAATATGTACATAGTACTCAATACTATATATAAAAGTTAAATTTATCCTATATAATTATTATTTGTTCATTTATATATATTCAAGTGCGTGCGCAAAGGGGACAACTTAAAGCCACTGGTGATGATAATATCTTGCCACTCCTGAGGCTAGCACTGTGTGCTAATGTCTTTTCACTTCCTCCCTCTGCAGTCCGGAAGATTGACAGCTATAGCCCCACTGACATCATGTCCAGTGTCCACCTACTTGGACCTGCCTCTTCCTACCGGTCTGCAAAACCAGAAGATCTGCCATCTTTAGACAGTTCATGTTTGAAATTGTTTCTGAGAAGACGTTATCATGACTACTTTACTTGCGTTTTTTTTTAGTTTTTTAAACAATTATACAGGTTTGTTGTTAGATGCCCCAACTTTTCATGACTGTTTGGTGTAATTTCTTACTATGTTTAGATATAATATGTATAAATACACACATACATATTGTATATACCATTCAGCAACAGCATTAAAACTATTAACAGGTGAAGTGAATAATATTGATTATCTCATTACAATGACACCTGCCATGGGGTAGGATATACAGGGTGAGGCAGAAAGGACGAACGTCTTTGAAATGGCTAGAACTCACCACTAGGTGGAGTGACAGATGTGCGGTAGGTGGTGTTAGGTTCGTGAAGTCTTAGCATTTTTTTATTTTCTTTTTAGTTGAAGCCATGGAGCCGTGGACGATAGAACACCTCGTTTTTGCATACAACTGTTTTGTCAAGAACAACCAATCTATTACTGCAGTTCAGTGTGAGTTTCGTTGCCATTTCAATATCCACAGAAATAAAGCTGTTCCCACTCGTAACACTATCCTATGTTGGGTTAAAGCACTTCGTAAACGAGGTACACTAATGAACAAAAGACCGCCGGGGGCTACACGAACGGCACGTACCCCTGAAAATGTGGAAAGCGTACGACTAATCCTGCTGCACAGTCCAAGTCGATCTGCTCGGAAGCATTCTTCTGAACTTGGCCTCAGTAATTGTTCGGTAAGGCATATTTTGCATTTAGACCTGCATTTCCATCCCTACAAATGGTCAAATGCTATTTCAATATGAACTCAAATCTTTCAATAAATTTCTTTGTAAGAAAACATTAACAATTTTGTGATTTTGTAAAAAACATCCGTCCTTTCTGCCTCACCGTGTATTAGGTGGCAAGTGAATGGTCAGTTCTTGAAGGTGATGTGTTGGAAGCAGGAAAATGGGCAGCATGAGGGTCTGATCGACTTTAACAAGGAACAAATATTAATGGCTAGACAACTGCATCAGAGCATCTTCAAAATGTAGGTGTTGTACGGTGTTCCTGGTATGCAGTGGTTTGTACCTACTAAAAGTACTCTGAGGGAGTACAACCAGTAAACCGACAAGTGGGTAAAGGACACCCAAGGATTATGCATGTTCATGGAGTGTAAAGGTTAGCCCATCTGGCCTGATCCCACAGAAGAGCTACTTTAGCCCAAATTGCTGACAATCTTAATGCTGCCCATTAGAGAAAGGTGACAGGACTGTCAATACAAGACAGCTTGAGTGGCATTCTGACACCTGTCCACATCTGAAAGCACCTACAATGGACCTGTGAGTGTCAGAACGGAATTATGAAACAATGAAACAAGGTGAAAAGAAAAAGAAGGCCATTGTTTATGACACTCTTAAGGCAAAGATTTTGAAGCCCTACAGTGTCACCTCGAGCAAGCAGGTGAGGGAATGAAGGCAGTGGAAATTTGATTCTGACAAACCTGTCAGGGGACAGGCCTTTGAGATCTGGGGGAAAATTCTGTGATGACTACGGCCTGATGTAAATAACACCCGGGAGGTAGTAGAACAGATCTCATGTGAGGCTTTTGTGAACACCCCGCCTGACCAGCTCTCCCAGCATGTCGGAAAGAGAGTCCTACAAAAACATGGACACCCTCTTATTGAGGTCATAGAGCGCCACCAGGTGGTCTCCCAGACGGAGAGGTCTGAGCAGTCCACTCACCTAGCCAGACAGGCACGTGTCACTAGCTCTTAGCCCATCTGGCACAGCCCTGAGCCTCCAGCTAGACCAAAGGAAAGAGTGCCCAGTTCCCTGCTGTTTTAAGTGTGGGAAGCTGGGACATATTATCATTGCCTGTCTGCTTTCCACTTAGCCGATGGACTGTACCAGGTCAAAAGGAGAGAGGTATTGTGCCTTGTCCAACCCCCTGTCTCTCCCTAACACTGGTAAATAGATATTGGGTGATCACTGTGTTTGATTCTGGGAATAACATTTCTGTTGTTGCTCACCAATTTGTCCTACCGTGACAGTTCAGAAAGGTGATGACTAGTTTGACTGTATACGTGGAGAGACCAGACACAGGGTTCTGCTGGAGCCAATCCCAGCCAACACAGGGAAACAAACCCCAGGCAGGGTGTCAGCCCAACGCAGGGCAAACACACACACACACCAGGGACAATATAGGATCGCAGACACAAGGAGTACATGCAGACTCCACGCAGGGAGGACCTGGGAAGCGAACCCAGGTCTCCTAACTGCGAGGCAGCAGCACTACCCACTGTGCCACTGTGCCGCTGCTGTGATAATGGTGGGTGAAAAAAATATAACAGCAAATCAACATCAAATTTCTAGTGAATTTACTCTTTTTCCGTAAAGCAGTTTTTGACTGACAAAAACGCTTCTGTCCTCAATCATCCTCCCTATTCGCCCGATTTAGCTCCCTGTGATTTTTTCTTGTTCCTGAAAATTAAAAGTGACCTCCAGGGCATCCTCCTTTTCTTTTTCCATCACCTTTTCTTGTAAAAAGCGATGGCGATAGCCAATAACACTCTTCTTTTCTCAGTGGACCTATGCGATTTTTTCTTGTTCCTGAAAATTAAAAGTGACCTCCAGGGCATCCTCCTTTTCTTTTTCCATCACCTTTTCTTGTAAAAAGCGATGACGATAGCCAATAACACTCTTCTTTTCTCAGTGGACCTATGCATGCCTTGCGTAGTACATGTGCGCTGATCGCCACCAGGTCAAGCTTGTTATAACACAAGCAACCGGCCATCTGCGTGTTCCTGCTCACACTGAATAAGCTCATGCCTTCTGGTGCATGATGTCAATGCAGCACCAATGGGAAGAAAAGAAACAAATATATGTGACATTTTCAAGAAATCATTTTATGACCTAAATAGTAACAATCAAAAAACATCATCACACTAATGCAATATTATTTGTACTGGTACTGGCATTTTCATGTGGTGTGGGACAAGGATCTTGCATTTCGTGACTTAAAAGACACCCTTAATTCAGCACCTGTGTTAAGGACTTCTGACTTTAATGCTCGTTTTGTTCTTCAGACCAATGCTTAGGACACATGTCTCGGTGACGGTGCTGAACACCCCATAATGTACCTGACCCAGAAACTGCTAGACCAGGAGACTAGGTATGCAGCGGTAGAATGGGAAACTTTTGCAATCAAATGGGCTGTGACCCGGCTGAGGTACTATCTATTGGGACGGAAGTTCACCTTGGTTATCGGATCATGCAGCTTTTCAGTGGCTTGCCGTACACAGGGAGTTGATCCCACATGTCACTAGATGGTTTTTAGACCCACAGCCTTACAGGTTCAAGATCGTTTATCATCAGGGTACTCTCCATGCTAACACTTATGCTCTCTCCAGTGTTTTTGACCTCTCGGTTCGGGATGCGCAACCCGACGGGTCTGGGCTGGGGTTGTGACATGCGTGATTGGGGGACAGTCAAAAGGCTCGATGGCACATGAAAGAACAAGAGAACGGGAACTGGAACGGGGCACTAATGCTTTTCTCTCCCTTCATCTATAGAAAAATGGCAGAATAAAATGTTCTTGCCCGACATAATGCTCCAGTAACCACCTCCAGTACGGTATAGTATAGGAGACTTCTCTTACAGCTCCATGGAATTACCTCACTTTCGGTCTCCTCTTGATGACCTCAGTTACTTCCCTCTGCTTCTGACGTCATCTCTACAGTCACTGCTTTTTATGACACCCGTTATCGATCCCACTTCCTCCCCTTAACTGTACTTCCTGTATCGTCTCCATAAAAATCTGTTAATTTCTGTAGACTTTTTTGAATGTTTGATTTATTTCTGACTTTTTTGACTGAACTGGCTCAGATTCTAGCTCAATTTAAACACTTCATTTGAAAACTGTGAATGACTGTACTTATTCATAATAAATATTACTAATTTGATACTTTATAATAAAGTCTTTCTACATATAAATGTATTTTTCCACAATTTATTATCTGAAGGTATATTTGTAGTAGTTTAACACTCAATACTGTATACCAAAAATGCCACTTACATCAGTGGTGAATGCAATAATGACAATTCAGTTATAGTTACCATACTATTATACCTATATTATACCTGTACATGTAAGGCATATTTTTATGAAGACCTCAAAATCTCTCAAATTTTTCTGATATTACTAGCTTTAAAACAAAAAGAGTGGTATAAATTAAACATAGTGTTTGCATTATAGCTTTAAAAATGTGGCAGTTAGTTCTTATGAATGTTTCTAATTTTTGTAGATGTCTCTAGTACCATGCTGTGCTGTGTGAAGAACGAAAAATTAAAATCATAAAAATGTCAATAGTCTTTTTGGAATAATAATGCTTTTTGTAATTGTTATAACTGTCTTCATAGCAGGTGGACAAATGGCTTTTCATATTTTCTTATGAATAACTACAGAGCAGTACATCTGGTTATTACATTTATAACACATTTAAACATAGACACCTCCTACTAATCTGCAATAAAAAGTAATTGTTTTCTTCACTGTGAACAGAGTTTATTAATGGATTTACATTGTGCAAAGTTACATTTATTGTCTACTGTCATGTATTTCCTATTGTGGGATTTAAAATTACAGCAAAGAAGACCTGTCTTGAAAGGAGGAAAGAACATAATGTTCTGGAACTACTTTCCTTCATATTTGCTTCAAATAAAGTCTGTTTTATTAAACAGAAAGAAATATGGGAATGAGAAAATGAAAAATACAATTCTACATTGTACCTTTATATGTTTTTAAATATTCCAACATGACTTACTGATTATAGGTTTGTTTATGACATCACTTGCATATAGCTCTCACTTCATTTGACATTCACCAAATGTTTTCTTTGGAGAAAAAAAGAACAATTTGAACTTGAAACAAATAAAATTTTACAACAATCCAAAATATTCTGCCACATGGTTATTTAATTTCTGCAAATATATCATGATATTTGAAGTGAGTGGTAACTGTTTCGCAGACTATTCATAAAAATATACAAAAGGATATCTTAAATTTTGATTGAAAATAAAATACTCTATTTTTCTTATATCATAACAGTTTAGGAACATATTCAATACAAACAGATTTTTTTCAATTAAATACATCTTGGTCTGTTCCCAACTTTTTAAATATTCACTGTACTACAATATATAAAACAGAAATATACGTTTATTTGAAAACCAGATAATCTCCATTAGCTATTTCTGATCTGACCTATAAATGAATCAAACACAAAGAAATAACTCCTTTATGCTAACCAGTCTGATAAGGCCATTAAGAGCTTGATTTGAACAAAAACCAGAAGCCACAACAGTACCCAAAGATTACAGCTGACAGCTTTCCAGGCGTGTTAATTTTATCATTTTGCTTGTAAAACACTACAGTACATGAAGTCACTGTAAAAATATCTAAGAGATACAAAAATTGTATTACACTGAGCACCTTCTCAAAGGGCTTTATAAATATGTGAGGAAATATAGATAGTCTAGAATTGTTAGAAAATATTCATTAAATCAAACAAAAGCATCAAAGCACACATAGCTGAAAACAGATAATGCATTATTGTATAATGTAATATTGTAAAAGACTGCTCAGACTGATGTTTAACTAGTCAAGAGGCTTGATTTTGCAGTACAGTAATTTTATACATTTACTCTGTATGAATAATTTTATATATTGAATTTAACCATCTCCTTATTCCCCACAAGATGTTACCTTGACTCAAACTCTTTTCTGAAATATTTTTCAACATAAATTTAAAATTTTCCTTCAACAATAGTATGTTGAAGCAAAGCTAACTCTGATATTTTACAACTGGCAAAACTTTAGCTTTCACTGAAATTACAAAAACATAGTAATTGAAAGCATTACTTTTATTTTTTTGTTATTTCTGTACTATATACCAATTGAAAAGAAAATTATCTATCTATCTATCTATCTATCTATCTATCTATATATCTATCTATCTATCTATCTATCTATCTATTGTCATGCAAATAAGCATGGGAAACAGCTGAAAGACTTAGGTGATGGTAATTCTCTGTCAAGACAGGAGATAGCTTTGTGTACTAATGCAGTCTCTTCTTCTCCTTCTGCAGAAAAGAAGACTGACAACATTCCATCCCTGATGTCACTTCTGGTATCTGTCCACCTGGACCCACCTATTCCCTCCAGAATGCCTACATTTTGGAGGAGCCACCATCTTGGACATTCTATCTGAGATGAAAGTCGGGACAATTCGCTTTTTGCATTATATTTATAGTTTTTTTTTTCAAACTAACTATTCCAGTTACTGTATATGGGGATGGCCACCATGTGGCCCAAATATTTAACTTTGCCTCGCTTTTTCTTTAAACTATGTAAAATATAGCATATATGCAGTTTGCATCTATCAATCATCTATCTATAATATTTAGTGTATATGCAGTTTACATTTATCTATCTATAATACTTACAGTATAGGTAGTTTACAACTATCTATCTAACTCTATCTATATATCTACAGTGGTGTGAAAAACTATTTGCCCCCTTCCTGATTTCTTATTCTTTTGCATGCTTGTCACACAAAATGTTTCTGATCATCAAACACATTTAACCATTAGTCAAATATAACACAAGTAAACACAAAATGCAGTTTTAAATGATGGTTTTATTATTTAGGAGAAAAAAAATCCAAACCTACATGGCCCTGTGTGAAAAAGTAATTGCCCCATGAACCTAATAACTGGTTGGGCCACCCTTAGCAGCAATAACTGCAATCAAGCGTTTGCGATAACTTGCAATGAGTCTTTTACAGCGCTCTGGAGGAATTTTGGCCCACTCATCTTTGCAGAATTGTTGTAATTCAGCTTTATTTGAGGGTTTTCTAGCATGAACTGCCTTTTTAAGGTCATGCCATAGCATCTCAATTGGATTCAGGTCAGGACTTTGACTAGGCCACTCCAAAGTCTTCATTTTGTTTTTCTTCAGCCATTCAGAGGTGGATTTGCTGGTGTGTTTTGGGTCATTGTCCTGTTGCAGCACCCAAGATCGCTTCAGCTTGAGTTGACGAACAGATGGCCGGACATTCTCCTTCAGGATTTTTTGGTAGACAGTAGAATTCATGGTTCCATTTATCACAGCAAGCCTTCCAGGTCCTGAAGCAGCAAAACAACCCCAGACCATCACACTACCACCACCATATTTTACTGTTGGTATGATGTTCTTTTTCTGAAATGCTGTGTTCCTTTTATGCCAGATGTAATAGGACATTTGCCTTCCAAAAAGTTCAACTTTTGTCTCATCAGTCCACAAGGTATTTTCCCAAAAGTCTTGCCAATCATTGAGATGTTTCTTAGCAAAATTGAGACGAGCCCTAATGTTCTTTTTGCTTAACAGTGGTTTACGTCTTGGAAATCTGCCATGCAGGCCGTTTTTGTACAGTCTCTTTCTTATGGTGGAGTCGTGAACACTGACCTTAATTGAGGCAAGTGAGGCCTGCAGTTCTTTAGATGTTGTCCTGGGGTCTTTTGTGACCTCTCGGATGAGTCGTCTCTGTGCTCTTGGGGTAATTTTGGTCGGCCGGCCACTCCTGGGAAGGTTCACCACTGTTCCATGTTTTTGCCATTTGTGGATAATGGCTCTCACTGTGGTTCGCTGGAGTCCCAAAGCTTTAGAAATGGCTTTATAACCTTTACCAGACTGATAGATCTCATTTCTTTGGATCTTGGCATGATGTCTAGCTTTTGAGGTGCTTTTAGTCTACTTCTCTGTGTCAGGCAGCTCCTATTTAAGTGATTTCTTGATTGAAACAGGTGTGGCAGTAATCAGGCCTGGGGGTGGCTACGGGAAATTGAACTCAGGTGTGATACACCACAGTTAGGTTATTTTTAACAAGGGGCAATTACTTTTTCACACAGGGCCATGTAGGTTTGGATTTTTTCTCCTAAATAAAAAACCATCATTTAAAAACTGCATTTTGTGTTTACTTGTGTTATATTTGACTAATGGTTAAATGTGTTTGATGATCAGAAACATTTTGTGCGACAAACATGCAAAAGAATAAGAAATCAGGAAGGGGGCAAATAGTTTTTCACACCACTGTATCTATCATATTATAGTATATGCAGGTTATATCTGTCTCTTTGTCTATCTGTATATGTAAAGGGGGTTACCTTGACCCATACTCCTTTCTGAAATATTCTTCAGCATAAATAATAAGGTCACTTTCTCTCTTGTATGTCATAAAAAAGAGAATAAGGAATACTGGCATCAGGAAGGGCATCCAACTCCAATACTCATACTATATGAGGGGCAAACAGACAATCTGGTTGTACATGGAAAATGGGTAGGGTATACATGATATGCAGTATATAAACTGTGTGATTGTGTGTTATTCGTTCGCTCTTTACTGCACTACTTCTACTCTGAATGACATAAAAGAACAGAACTGGCTGAAGTTAGTATATTTCAAGCAGAAGCTACTCTAAAGGACAGAGTGCTATTCTCTGAGCTATTATTTTAAAAGTGTCACACCTTTTACCTCTACAAACCTAAGCTGTATTATCTGTAATTAACATATTCTACCATTTTCTGTACCCAAATCTACAGTATAAATCTGATGTACATCTGACATTCTGGAACAGCTTTTCTTACTATTTAAGTAAAGTACTTTTCAGCAAAGCTCTTTCTCAGATTGACATTTCCTGCATGGATGCTTACATTTGACTGGTGTAAGCATTATCAGGGGTGTTTAAGTCTAGAGACATAATATTTGCTTGCTTCTGCATTTTTCATTTAAGGAAGCCAATGTGCTATTGTTTGTTATTAGTATAATATTTTCATTATATATATCCATCCATCCATCCATTATCCAACTTATCTTAACTACAGGGTCACGGGGGTCTGCTGGAGCCAATCCCAGCCAACACAGGGCGCAAGGCAGGAAACAAATCCTGGGAATGCTAGTTCTGATTTTTTGTTAACTATTCAATATCCCTTACACAAGATGAAATGAAAGTGTATCAATGCTAGTAAACCAGAAAGGATTTGTGTAGCTCTAGTTTGTGTGAATGAATAAAATCCAGTTAATACCTTAGACAGGTAATATGGGAGTTTCCAGGGTTTTTAGTGTTTGGGGCTAATCTGTGATGCTGCTGGAACCTGTTTTATGCCCCAAAATAATTCACATTCCTCCACACTTTACTAATGATTCAGATATGTCTTGTGGTAGACTGTCTATCCCACCAGATTATAATGGTTAAGCTTTTCTTTGGATTATGGTAATGCGCTGTGTTTACAGAGTTTGGAGGAGGATGCAGAAGCTGAACAAACCACTGAAACTTGAAATATTCTAGGTATTTAACATGCATTTTCTTTTTATTATGTCCGTAAGGCTGCCATGATTCAGCTGACAGAGGACATAGTTTCTAGTCATAGGGAAATGTCTTAAGTCTTGGTAGACTGGTAAATTCTTCAGTTATATTCAGGAGACTTGTTTTGTGAACATTGTGACACAATACAGATGTTTCAGCTCACACTGTACTGAACTGTGGCAAACGTTTAAAAAAAAAATCCAATAATTACAGTGCTTTCAGCCAGGATCAATAAAATGCAGCTGTAAACTAGGACAATCACACTTCGCAGAGACATCTGGTAACTTTATTTAAACAGTAACTTTTCCCAATAAAAATGTTTTATCCAACATAATGAAATCTTTTATTGACATGTTGCTTTCCTATAGATGTACAGATGGCTAAAGTGTTTTCAAATTGCATTTTAAATGTGATATGTCATCAGACTACTTGAGATATAGTTTCAGCCACCATGTCTTTTCTTTTCATAAATGACTGCCATTAATCTTTCTTTGTTCTTGATTCTTTATGCAGTACCACTATTTTATTCTATCATCACTTTGTGGATTCTACTCTTTTTCTATCATCTGTATGCTGCTAATTGTGTTTATACCTTTATGTATTGTAAATATAAAAGCAAAATGCTGTATTGGTCTTCAGAGTTATAAGCATTCATCAAAGCGAGCACATTTCACTGATTGTCTGCAAAGTAACTAAAAATTCTTTGAATACATCAACAAATTGCATTCTTTTAATAGATCAAGTGTATATCATTTCCAATATATAAATGTTTTTTTATTAAAAATATAAGACCTAAGTCCTCCTCCTCGAACTGCCACCTTATCATGGTGGAGGGGTTTGTGTGTCCCAATGATCCTAGGAGCTCTGTTTTCTGGGGCTTATGCCCATGTTAGGGCCACCCAAGGCAAACTGGTCCTAGGTGAGGGATGAGACAAAGAGCGGTTCAACAAAACTCCTATGAAGAACAAAAAATTTGGACGCCGTTTTTCCTCGCCCGGAGCCCCCTCTGGAGCCAGGCCTGGAGGTGGGGCTCGATGGCGAGCGCCTGGTGGCTGGGCATGCACACATGGGGCTTAGCTGGGCACAGCCTGAAGAGGCAACGTGGGTCCCTCTTCCCATGGGCTCACCACCTATGGGAAGGGCCAAGGAGGTCAGGTGCAATGTGAGTTGGGTGGTGGCCAAAGGCGGGGACCTTGGAGGTCCGATCCTCGGCTACAGAAGCTGGCTCTTGGGACATGAAATGTCACCTCTCTGAAGGGGAAGGGGCCTGAGCTAGTGCACGAGGTAGAGAGGTTCCAGCTAGATATAGTCGGGCTCACCTCGATGCACTGCTTGGATTCAGGAACCAATCTCCTTGAGAGGGGCTGGACTCTGTACCACTGGAGTTGCCCCAGGAGAGAGGCGTATAGCCCCCCAGACTTGGAGCCAGTTCATTAGGGTTTACCCCAGTGGACGAGAGGGTAGCCTCCCTCCTCCTTCGGGTGGGGGGACGGGTCCTAACTGTTGTTTGTGCGTATGTGCTGAAAAGTAGTTTGGAGTATCCACTGTTTTTGGAGTCCCTGGAGCGGGTGCTAGAGGGCATACCTTCAGGGGACTCCCTCGTACTGCTGGGGGACTTCAATTCTCATGTGGGCAATGACAGTGAGACCTGGAAGGGTGTGAATGGGAGGAATGGCCCCCCGATCTGAACCCGAGCGGTGTTTTATTATTGGACTTCTGTGCTCGTCACGGATTGTCCATAACGGACACCATGTTTAAGTATTGTGGTGTTCATATGTGCACATGGCACCAGGACACCCTAGGCCTCAGTTCGATGATCAACTTTGTGGTCGTGTCGTCGGACTTGGGGCCACATGTCTTGGACGGGTGAAGAGAGGGGCAGAGCTGTCAACTGATCACCACCTGGTGGTGAGTAGGCTTTGATGGTGGAGAAGGATGCCGGTCAGGCCTGGTAGGCCCAAACGTGTTGTGAGGGTCTGCTGGGAACATCTGGCAGAGTCCCCTGTCAGAAGTAGCTTCAACTCCCACCTCCAGCAGAACTTTGACCATGTCCTGTGGGAGGTGGGGACATTAAGTGCAAATGGGCCATGTTCTGTGCCTCTATTGTTGAGGCAGCTGACCAGAGCTGTGGCCGTAAGGTGGTCGGTGCCTGTCGTGATGGCTATCCCCGAAGCCGTTGGTGGACACCGTCGGTGAGGGATGCCATCAAGCTGAAGAAGGGGTCCTACAGGACCTTTTTGTCCTGTGGGACTCTGGAGGCAGCTAATAGGTACCAGCAGGCCAAGCAGAATGCAGCTTTGGTGGTTGCTGAGGCAAAAACTCGGGCATGGGAAGAGTTTGGGAAGGCCATAGAGAACGGCTTTCGGATGGCTTCGAGGAGATTCTGGTCCACCATCCAGGGTCTCAGGAGGGGGAAGTAGTGCAGTGTCAACACTGTATATGGTGGGGATGGTACGCTGCTGACCTCAACGTTGTGGGTCGGTGGGGGGAGTACTTCGAAGACCTCCTCAATCCCACTAACATGGGGGTGGATGAGATACACCTGGAGTTCCTCAAGGCTCTGGATGTTGTAGGAATGTCTTGGTTGACATGCCTCTGCAACACTGCAGGACATCAGGGACAGTGCCTCTGGATTGACAGACCGGGGTGGTGGTCCCCTTCTTTAAGAAGGGGGACCGGAGGGTGTGTTCCAACTACAGAGGGATCACACTCCTCAGCCTCCCTCAAAAAGTCTATTTGGGGGTCCTGGAGAGGAGGGTCCGTCAGATAGTCGAACCTCGGATTCAGGAGGAACAGTGTTATTTTAGTCCTGGTCATGGAACAGTGGACCAGCTCTACACCCTTAGCAGAGTCCTGGAGGGTGTATGGGAGTTTGCCCAGCCAGTCTACATATGTTTTGTGGATTTGGAAAAGGTATTCAACCGTGAACCCTTGGGGAATCCTGTGGGTGGTACTCTGAGAGTATGGGGTACTGGACCCCCTGATAAGGGCTGTTCTGTCTCTGTACAACCGGTGTCAGAGCTTGGTCCGCATTGCCGGCAGTAAGTCAAACCCGTTTCCAGTGAGAGTTGGACTCCGCCAGGGCTGCCCTTTGTCACAGATTCTGTTCATAACTTTTATGGACAGAATTTCTAGGCACAGCCAGGGTGTTGAGGGCATCCACTTTGGTGGATTCAGGATTGGGTCACTGCTTTTTGCAGATGATGTTGTCCCGTTTGCTTCATCAGGCTGTGATCTTCAGCTCTCTCTGGATTGGTTTGCAGCTGAGTGTGAAGCGGCTGGGATGGGAGTCAGCACCTCCAAATCCAAGACCATGGTCCTCAGCCGGAAAAGGGTGGAGTGCCGTCTCAAGGTTGGGGGAGAGATACTGTCCCAAGTGGAGGAGTTCAAGTATCTTGGGGTGTTGTCCACGAGTGAGGGAAGAATGGAGCAGGAGATCGACAGGCGAATGATGCAGGCTCTGCATCGGTCTGTTGTGGTGAAAAAGGAGCTCAGCCGTAAGGCAAAGCTCTCAATTTACCAGTCGATCTATGATCCTTCCCTCACCTATGGTCATGAGCTAAGGGTAGTGACCGAAAGAGCAAAATCGCGAATACAAGCGGCTGAATTGAGTTTCCTCCGCAAGAGTGTCTGGGCTTTCCCTTAAAGATAGAGTGAGAAGCTCAGTTATCCGGGAGGGGCTTAGAGTAGAGCCGCTGCTCTTCCACATTTAGAGGAGTCAGATGAGGTGGCTCGGCATCTGATCAGGATGCCTCCTGGACGCCTCCCTGGTGAGGTGTTCCGGGCACATCTAACCGGGAGGAGGCCCCGGGGAAGACCCAGGACACGCTGGAGGGACTATGTTTCCCGGCTAGCCTGGGAACGCCTCAGGATTCCCCTGGAAGGGCTAGAAGAAGTGGCCAGGGAGAGGGAAGTCTGGGCATCTCTGCTCAAGCTGCTGCCCCCGTGACCCAATCTCGGATAAGTGGAAGAGGATAGATGGATTGATGGATGGACCTAAGTCATTTATTTACAATTGAAAATGCACCCAATATTAGTATTGGTGGCAGCTACCTTTAATTAAATTAAATGCCAATCTCACATTAGATCAGTGTTTTGATTTATCTTTCTTACCTTGATTTTCAGGCTTTTACACCACATGTAAGGTTAGTGATCTGAAGCAAGTGGGAAATTATGGTGTGGTGTGTTGGTGGATACAAAATTGGTTCAAACACACAGCTTTTTCAGAATTAGGTGATGTTAAATATGGTGTGCCTCAGGGATCAGTGCTACTGCACTTCTTAATATATATATATATATACTAGCAGAATACCCGTGCTTCGCAGTGGAGAAGTAGTGTTTTAAAGAAGTTACGAAAAAGAAAAGGAAAAATTTTAAAAATAACGTAACATGATTGTTAATGTAATTGTTTTGTCATTGATATGAGTGTTGTTCTCATATCTATCTATCTATCTATCTATGTTGTTCTCATATCTATCTATCTATATATATCTCTATCTATCTATCTATCTATATATATATATCTCTATCTATATATATCTCTATCTATCTATCTATCTATATATATATATAGCAAAATACCCGCGCTTGGCAGCGGAGAAGTAGTGTGTTAAAGAAGGAAAGAGAAAGAAAAGGAAACATTTTGAAAATAACGTAACATGATTGTCAATGTAATTGTTTTGTCACTGTTATGAGTGTCGCTGTGATATATATATATAGCAAAATACCCGCCTTAGCGATGTCATGTGTTAAAGAAGTTATGAAAAAGAAAAGGAAACATTTTAAAAATAATGTAACATGATTGTCAAAGTAATTGTTTTGTGTATTTGGTGGCAGCGTCACGAGTTGTTTTCGTAGCTGCATCAGAAAATGTACCACGACGTCTGACACGCCTCCTTTTTACTGTTTTCTCACAGCTTGGATTGCTGCTGTCATATATATATACACACACACATACACACAGACACATACACACATACATACATATATATATAATATACATATATATATATACACATACATATCTTCATATCTACATATCTATATACATATCTACACACGCAAATTATATATATGTGTGTATGTATGTATGTATGTGTGTGTGTGTGTGTGTGTGTGTGTGTGTGTGTGTGTATATATATTGTGAAGCCTGGCCCCGGCACAGACAGACGGACAACATTGTTTCACCCAACACACTTTTATTTACACTATATTATTTACAGAAATGGCTCACGTGCACCCCCAGTGCCTTCTTGCACCGAATTCCCCAAAGTCCAGGCCCACAGTCTCTTGTGCCTTCCTGGCCGCCTCCAGTCCTTCCTCTTGCTCAGTCCACTTCCACCCGACTTCCACCAATGACTGGAGGGAGGCGGCCCCTTAAATAAGGCTCCCGGATGAGCCCCAGGTGTTCCGTCTTTGGCCACGCCCAAGCGTGGCGGAAGTGTCGGCTGTCTTCCTGGCAGCTCTCCGGGTGCCACATAAAGTCTTCCCCCCGGCACTTCCTGGTGTGGCGGAAGTGTCGGGCTCCCGGGATAATTAGGCACTGGGCGCCGCCTGGCGGTGGCCACGGTCCCTGCAGGGCTGGGCTTCCATGCCCTGTACCCGAGGCCCCCTGAACCAGGACGGACGCCCCCACTCTGTCTGGAGGAGGCACTCGCCCTCCTCACGTCCTCCAAGGTGTCCCGGCCGGGCTCCAGCCCCAGCCGCGGACCGTACGGGATAAACCGACATCGGGCGCCGCCTGGCGGTGACCACGGGCCCCTACAGGGCTGGGCTTCCATGCCCTGTACCCGTGGTCCCCAACAGAACCAGGACGGACGCCCCCTCGCGGTGTGGAGGAGGCACAAGCCCTCCTCTCGTCCTCCAAGGCGTCCCGGCGGGCTCCAGCTCCGCCGGCGACTGCATGGGATCAACGGCATCGGCGCCGCCTGGCGGTAACCACGGGCCCCTACAGGGTAGGGCTTCCATGCCCTCAACCCGTGGCTCCCAACAAAACCAGGACGGACGCCCCCTCGCGGTCCGGAGGAGGCACAAGCCCTCCTCACGTCCTCCTGGGCGTCCCGGCCGGGCTCCAGCTGGCCGGGGCCAATATATATATATATAAATATATAATCTAGATAGGTTGTGTGTGTGTATATATATATATATATATATATATATATATATATATATACACATACATACATATATATACACATACATATACTTGTGTGTATGTTTGTATGTGTCTATATGTGTGTGTATAGCTTTGGTCACTGAGTGCAAGGGAAAAATAATAAAATATAGTCTATAAGTTATTAAACAGTAAAACATTAACGTTTTAAGAAGTACAGGTACATTGAGCACTACTGGAGTGGTTTGGGTAAACTACATTTTAAAGACTGTGTAACACAACAGGTAAGTAACTAACAGCAGCTAAAATGTATATGGATCATCTCTCGGTAGTAGATCCCTTTTGAAAGGCGCTACACGACGGCTGTGGTATAGAAATTACATTTTCTATGTGAGCGTTCAAATTTGTGCCTCTGGTAATGTGCCTTACCGGCAATTAAAGAAAATTAGTTTTGTGTCCTCTGCAGTGTTAAAGAGAAAGGCTTTGGTTTGGGATAAAAGGAAAAAGGTGTAAAGAAAGGAAAGTTGCCTTTTTCTTTTATATAGTATAGAGATGTGTTCGCTGACGTTATGATCGCCTTTTGGGGACAGTCGCGGTGGGTCTTGTGTAGACTGGTGAGACGTCCCCGCCATTAATCGGCTGTGATGGCACTGTCAGTCCTCCACTCGTATGCGTGTGTTCATAATCCGAGCTGAGGACCTGATAATCGTATACGTGCAAAAGAAAGTGTGAATCGCCTTAATATTATTTTGCCGTGGTGTAGAAAAGGGGTCCCGTGTTTGCACTTGTCTGGGCTATAGCTCAGGGGGAGGATGAAAAAAATTAAAAGTGCTCACTTTGACTTAAGGCAGAAGCGCAGTCAGCGTCTCAAAGGCCGGCACAGCTATGCACGCGCTGGCTGCTCGACTTTTGCTGGGCAGGAGACCCCTTTTGTACACACGCTCATGATATCAAAAGTCTCAGCGCTCTTTGGAGGTAATTCATATATTATATATATAGCAAAATACCCGCCTCGCAGTGGAGAAGTAGTGTGTTAAAGAAGTAATGAAAAAGAAAAGGAAACATTTTAATAATAACGTAACATGATTGACATTGTCATGAGTGTTGCTGTCATATATATGCCTGCCTAAATAAGTCACCCTCGCTCTTACTTTTTACCGCTCATTTAATCATGGCTAGTGGCGGAAAAATTATAAAATGGAAGGAGGATGGCTTTACCAAAACAATTATTGATGGCTTAATCGATTATTCATAAAGCTTGAATTGGTGATCTGTTTTTCTGTGTTAACCTCATATTTTTCATACTTCTTCTCAAACTAAGGTGGTGCGAGGGTAAAATGAATCGGGATGCGCTGATCAATGTAATCGTGTACCAGGAAATCATGCATTGACAAAAGCTCCCTTTGCTTGTAATGCAAAGTGTGATTAAATGCATTATTTTTAAGCGTTATGGAGCACATGCATGAAGCTTCTCAGCTGTGCTTGTGCTAAGAAAAGGAAAGATTTTAAAAATAGCGTAACACGATTGTCAATGTGACCTTTTGTAAGTAGTGCCTGGAGGATTCAGTGTGAGAAACTCTAGAGACAGCGTGTGTATTAACTTGTGGATTTTTCTGTGAGTATTTGGTGGCAGTGTGACGGTTGCTTCGAAGACGGCGTTAGCTGAGCTCAGCTCAGAGCGAAATGAGGTGGGAGGGGAGATGATGACGTGACTCCCCCACCCGCCTTAACTGTCAATCCCCACAAACACAGTCTCTCGGAATTTGCATAAGCACACCCCTTCACCTACAATTTTAACTTAGTTACAAAGTGATCAAAACTCTCGTTTATATCCCGCGTCCTCTCATTAAACTTGTATCCCGCATTACCTGTGGGCATGTGAAACGCCAGCGGTAGCCTGTCTATGAACTTAATTTAAAGTTTAGGTTTACACCTTGCTTTCTTTCCGAGGTAGCAGCACTCATGAATATGGTAGTATATGCCACTCGCTCGCTTCTTATTGTTTCGCTGCCTTCTCAATTATATAATGCATGTTTTCTTAAGCGCTTTTTGGAGGTCTTCCTGGTTTTCTACGCACTGCGTTGACAGTCAGTTCACGTGATTACGTGGGAGGCGTGATGATGTCACACGAAACTCCGCCCCCCACGTCCCTCAACTCCATTACAGTTAATGGAGAAAATACCTTCCAGTTATGACCATTAGGCGTAGAATTTCGAAATGAAACCTGCCCAACTTTTGTAAGTAAGCTGTAAGGAATGAGCCTGCCAAATTTCAGCCTTCTACCTACACGGGAAGTTGGAGAATTAGTGATGAGTCAGTGAGTGAGTGAGTGAGTGAGTGAGTGAGGGCTTTGCCTTTTATTAGTATAGATTATGACATGCGGCTGGCGTCCATACCCAGTCGGGATGCCCCTACACGCGATATTCAGGGAGAGCAACCCTGGACACTGCAATAACCCCTGACGCTAGATGGCTGTCTCCCTGGGGTGGAGCAGTGCCTCGGGTTCCTGCAGGGCATCCTGGGAATTGGAGTTCGGTGCAGCACTGTTGGGTCCCGCAGGCATCGCCAGGGGGCGCTGTGTTTGGGACTCCTCAGCCCGTATGGGCAACATATTCCTCACAACTGGAAGTGCAGCTGGAGCTCAGGAATCAAGCACCTGGAGCACTTCTGGGCGAACTATAAAAGGAGCCAGCAACCACCACTCAGGGGCCAGAGTCGGGCGGAGGAGGACAAGGTTGCCTGGGAGGAGTGGTGGTGCCAAGGAGGAAGAGAAATTGCTAGTTTTACTTGTGTGTTTGGGACTGTGTTGTGTCTGTGGGTATGGGGAAGGCGTAGCCCACAGACTAAGAAAAATAAAAGTATTTTGTTTTATTTTACACGTGCCTCCCGTGTCCAATCTGTGTCGGGTCAGGCGCTATATAGCGTCAATCTTACTATATATATATATATATATATATATATATATATATATATATATATATATATATATAAATGATCTGGACAAGAATTCGTACAACAAGATGGTTACGTTTGCAGATGATATGTGCTATAGACTAACATGTATTTATGTGTTTAACTGTTATTTGTGTCATTTTTTAAAATATTGTTTTTCATATTTTTTATGTATTTTTTTATTCTGTTTGTATTTATGTACTGTGTTTTTAAATGTGGCTCCACTGCTTGTGTTTTGTGGGTGATGCCCCAGGAGGTGGTGCCATCCTGACATTATCACTCTCTCTGGCTATTTTAGTCTAGAGCAGAAAAGACTCAGATCAGGAGATTGTTAAGTTTGTATATGGAGATTTGAATATTTCTATTTTCTTGTTGGATTATTTTCTACTTTTTCTTTGGTGTTTTGCTAACAGGTTGCATTTTGGGACTTTTTGCTTCAGGATTGCCCTTTAGGCAACTTCTTTTGGCTAGTTTTGCTCGTTTGAGCATTCCCTTGTATTTTTTTTTTGTTGTTTTATTAATAAATCTTCTGTTTATAGTGCACATTTATTCACCCTTTTGTGCAAAAGCCAATGGTTTATGGTAGTCCTATATTTTGTAGGACATTTTTGGTATATTTTGGGCCATTTTTATACTGTATTATAAACTGTTAAGCCAGTTTTCTCCATTTTGGGCCTAGGTAGGTTAAAGTGGGAGCAGTTTTCTGGGGCAAGCTCCTTTGGGGTAAGTCCCTTCTTGCATGCATTATGGGTATTTTTGGAGGCCTTACCCCTTTTCACCTTGTCTGTGTCCTTCCTATCACAGCAATACCAAATTAGGTGTAAAGGTTATGATATACAGTAGAATCAGTTAAACTGTTATAGAGGACATGGAGAGCATGCAGTCTTGGGCAAAGTTTTAGCAGCTGACATTTAGTGTAATAGTGAAGTATTACACATAAAAATGTTGCCTGAATGTACACCTTTTGAAAAAAGCCTATAAATCATAGTGGACTTATCACTACATTAAGATAATGTAGAGAAATAATCAAGTAGTCTTATAAAATGTCAGGTTGTATACTCATGTTATGTAGAGTGCAAGTCAAGAAAGGTTATGCTTAAGTTACATAACTCATTGGTGAGAACTAGTCTGGAGCACTATGTAGAATTTGGTTTCCATATTACAAAAAATACATAGCGGCACTAGTGAAAGTCCAGAGAAGGGGGGCTACACTGATTCTGGGACTAAGGAGAGACTGAAGGAGTTGAACCTTTTTAGTTCAGGCAAATGAAGATTAAAAGGTGACATGATGGAAGCGAGTAAAATTATGGAGGAAATTAGTATACAGTTGTTTTTTTTTACAGTTGTTTTTTGTTAAAATTCTTCAAAAAGGACATGGACACATGGTTGGAAACTTCACACAAATGTTAGAAAGTTTTTCTTCTCACAAAGAACCATAGACACATGGAATAAGTTACTAAGTAGTTTGGTGGAGAGTAAATCTTTTGAGACCTTCAAATTTCAATTTGATATTATTTTGGAGAATCTAGGAGAATATGATGGACAAGCTTGTTGGGATGAATGGTCTTTTCTTACTGCAATTTTTCATATTTTCGGATGTCTTCCTTTCACACATATTTTTCAATGCACTAAATGTACTATTACTACTGTATGTACTGTTGTATTAAACATATTTTAATTAAAGAAGGGTCATAAGAGGAATCAATAAAATAAATAATTACCAAACAGTTAAAAGCAGAACAAGCTTTATTTTACCTACTGTGGTTTTGATAAATATATAATTAACACTATTAAGTGGGTCTATATTTGTTTATTTAAATAGGTCCATTTACAATATAATATACTGTATAATATATTTTAGTGGGGAGTGGCTTGGTTGCTATCTCTGTGGAGTTTCTACATTATCTTCATGTCTATATGGGATTTTCTTTCAGTGCTCATATTTCAAACACATGTATTGTATCTTGATTGCTGACTGTACGCTGGCCCCGTGAAAATAAATGAAGAAATATACCCTGTCCAAGATTGACTCCTGCTTCACCCCCTAGTGCTCCCATGATAAGCTCTAGCCCCTGTAACTTGAAAACAGCAATATAAAATTTCCTTACATTGAGTCAGTAAGTATCTCTCTGGCTGTTACAATGCTGAATATAAACAGAATTCAACAACAGTCTATTAGTCATAGTTAGTGATGAGTGAAACTCCGCTGAATTCTCTTTGCCTCAAGTTCAGTAAAATCACGGACATGTTCTCAGACTTTACCAAACTTTGCAAAATACATTGAAGTCAATAAGGAAGGATGAACTGAATTAGTTTTGAGTGGATTGTAATGATGCAGTGGTCTTTTAAGTGTCCCTGAGGGTTAGGGAAGTGTCTGCCAACTATACTGGACCAATTATTGTGGACAAATATGTGATCTGAGTGGTGAGGCAGCTGTGCTAACCACTGCACCACAGTGGCTCAAACAACAAAAGATGCAGATGGCATACAACAAATAAAATGCAACAAACAACCACAAATTAGCAATATGTAAATACAATATAGATCATGGCACTCACAGAGTTCCAGTCTTGGGGCACACATTGGCTATGGAACAAAGCAGGATTGTGAGAATGTCTCATTTCATTGTTAGAAGTTGTGCCTCCAGGTACAGCAGAAACTTCGTTTTCTGTTTCCCATGTATGTATGCAGATGCTTCTTCCATGAAGAAGGGAACAAATGACTTGTAAATAGTAGTAAATATTTTGTTTTTATTATTTCATAGTGTGTCGTGTATTTTCTGATGAGGGGAGGGGGAGGGAAAGGACTCCTTTAAGACAACCTCTGAGATTGTTGCTGGGCACATGGCTAATTTGCTTGCATAGTCACTCATGTGGTGCAGCGCTGCCAGCACAAGGATCAGTATTATACAGTATATCTGTTGGCAGCACTCATAATACGCTGCAAAAAATGCATATGCAAAAATTAGACAAAAAAACTTCAGGACCAATTTTACCTTATTAAATTCACTGAACATACAGATACAGCAATGAAAGAGCCCTGAAAATGGAAATGAATGCAATTTTAAGAAACTGAGTGTAGTTAGAAATGGCGAAAAACACTTCAGTGGACGGTTTCAGTGTGTCTAAGTAGATGAAACAGCATTTTGTTTTTTCCTCCTATGCTTCACCCACAGATGGTCACATTGGCAATGTTCTTACAGTAGGCATGTGTGAAAGTTGTGTGCATGGCGGCTGTAGTTCAGTTCTTACAAACCATTATGGTGCATTTGGAAAAAAAATGTTTGTCTAAGATGGCCACATAGCAAATGTTCAGGAAAATATTTGGCAAACAAGGTTTCTGGAGAACAGAGCACATTCACTGTAAAAAACACTTTGGCAAATTTTGCTGATCAGCAATGATCACAATCATAGTAATAGTAATGGTTTATTTTTTTAATTATTTTTTTTTTTTAGGTTTCAAAGTATTTTATAATTATGCTGCAGACTGCAGCCTTGAAATATTTCAATGACCTGTGTTTCGATTCTGAATGGTATTTTTTCCTCTAAGAACTCTGGATTCTTCCTAAAGTTAACATATGTTTTCAGGTGGACAGGCTTTTCTAAATAGTTCTTCTAAGAGTTCCCAAAGCTTTTAAGAAGACCATTTTTTTAATCATAAAGACATAAATTTTATCATAAAGACATAATTGTATTTTATTATTTTTTTATTTTATTAAAATCAAAAAACATTCCATACATGCAAGTCAGGTTTAACAAAACCCCCACCCATGAGAAAGAGAGCTAGGTCAACAGAGTAGCACTTTAATAACAGTAAAAATATGTATATAAATAATATGTAAATATAAATTAAATGCTTATACTAAAATGTTATTTATCAGATCCTGCCAGGTTTTGAAAAAGTTTTTTAAGGGTCCTCTAAGTGAGGATTTGATTTTTTCCAATGTTAGATAATACTGTATATAATGTCAATTATCCACTGACTTAAAAGAGGTGAGTTAGGATTATTCCAGTTGAGCAAGAGAAGTCAACATGCCAGTAGTAAAGTAAAGACAATTACAGTTCGTTTGTCCTTCTCCAATTTAAGCCCATCTGGAAATACACCAAGCACAGCTGTTAATGGATTAGGAGGAATTGTGACACCAATCTATCTAAGTTATCTGAGAGGCATTTAAAAATCTTTGTCCAAAATGATGTTCATTTGTTGCACATCCAAAACATATGGCCCAGTGAGGCTGGAGCTTGATTGCAACATTCGCAGGTTGGATCCTGCCCAGGAAATATTTTGGACAATTTTAAATGAGAAATGCGCTTGATATATAATTTTAAGTTGAATAATTGTATGCTTTGCGCATAAGGAGCTTGGGTGAATTCTGTGCATTGCTACCTTCCATTCTTTCTCTGGGATGTTGAGTGACAGATCCTTTTCCCACTGTACTCTGGGATCTTTGGAAGGGAGGGACTTAATATATAAAAGGTTTTTATATATTACAGAAATGATGTTTGAGTCCTCATGAGTTATTTTAAAGGACTACTTGAAACTGCAGAACTACAGAATAGCCTAGATCTAAGCCTCTATGGTGTGTTTAACAACATTCTCTAATAAAACTATTGTATTACTTTAATGTACTGTGTGGCAATTATTTATTACTTCTTCAATGTCTGCAGTAAATACAGTTTTTTTAAGTTTTGCAGCACATCTTAGACTTTTGACACAAACTGAACTGACACATTCTAATATATCTAGAAAGATTTGGGTTGAGGATGTAAAGTATAGAGCTTGTCTGTCACATTTTTAATTTCTATAACTGTAGATCATATTAGATTGGTGAAGCTGGTAGCATTTTATAATTACAGTAAAAAACATTCTATCCATCTCTTTTTGGAAGTCTATTTATCAACAATCCATTGGTCAAATACATAAGCGAAATAACAACATTATGGGGGATAATTTTGAGGAGACACCAGAGAAAAATATTGAGGTGACATGGCAAGCCTTTTGAACCTGGAAGGCCCTTAACCCCTAAGAGTACTTTTGAGCTGATCTCTGATCTGCCATTAACATCAGCCCTTCCTTTCCCAAGGATTTTTAATTCCACTACAGGGCATCAGAACAGAGTAGCAAGTTACAGGTATGCCAGTGTGATGGAACCTGGAGATCTTTTTCAACATTTTTTCTGTATTCTACAACATCATCTATTAAGAATATACAATGAATTTGGTGTCATCCAAATGTTTGTTTGTTACTATTTATCCTGAGATTTCACTTTTTAAATTTGTAGAAAAAACACATCTATGAATAGATAAACATTTTTATGTCACCTAGTCCAGATTTAGCCAATATACAGTACATTAATGCATACACACATACAGTTTACTAAAAGATTAAAAATAAAACTTTAAATGACAGGTCACATTTTATTGAAAGCTGATGCTTCAACATACAGTAAGTTTGGAAATTGAAATAATGAAAAAATTAACATCCCCTCATGCTCAAGTCCAGGTAAAACTTGCAGCCAGGGGAAGGTACTCATACCATTGCTGAAAGAAGAAATGTTAATGATTATGTGAGTATCAATGAAGAACACTAAACTTGTTAATATATCAGTAAGAATATCAACTATTGTTAGAGCGGCAAATATTATTAACCAAAGTCAAATACAGTATGTGATAAATTCTTTTTACATTTATATAGTGCTTTTTTCACTACTCAAAGTGCTTTACATAGAGAGAGAAGAGCCACTTCAATTGCTAGCAATATGGAGCATCCACCTGGACAATGAAATTGCAGTCATTTTGTGCCATTACTCTCACCACACATTAGCTGTTAGCCCAGGGATCTTTAATGACCATAGAGTGAGAACCATGATTTTACATCTCATCCAAAGGACGGTGTCATTTTAACAGTACATTGTCCTTGTCACTGCACTGGGGCATTGTGATCCACACACAGACCACAGAGTCAGTGCCTACTGCTGGCCTTACCAACACCTTTTCCAGCAACAACCCAAGCTTTTCCTAGATGGTCTCCCATCCAGTTATTGGCTGGACCCAAATATGCTTCGCTTCATGTGGATTACCTGTTTTGAAGTGCATGTGGTATAGCTATTAAGTGCAAACGCCTTTTTTTGATGCCCATTTATTATTTGTTGAGCCAAGGAAATAAAGGCAATCCACTCTGAATCAGCTAATTTCAAATATAGATCTAGGACAGGTGTATAATGTGTTATGAATACAAGGCTTAGATTATGATACGTAAACCCCATATTACACCTAGTAGTGCACTTTTACTGGAATAGTGATGCACATCACATTTGTACCTTGATCTGAATGTCATTCACTGTCCTTGCTTGCTCAGTGTGAGTGGTATCATCAGAATTATACACATAACTCTATGGATTATCTTAACATAGTTCTGTATAAGCAAATAGAATGCTTGATTCCAATCTCAGAGTGACACTATGAATTTGAGCTGCACTGTACCCTATAATAAATCCCACCTACTTGCATGAGTGAGTACAATTCCCAATGCACTTGTACTCTTACCAATATCCTGCTAGCTGATATGTTTTTGAGATGTTCTCCAAAACTGTTGTAGCCCACTATTGGAGGAAATGGATGGTTGGCAGATCCCAGTATAGGGGTTTATATATTGTCAGTGTGCAGTTTTTCTTTAGAACTGACTCTTTTATAGCCTCTATCCTCATCACCAGTTCTTTGCTTTGCTTAAAAATAATCACAGGAACTCACTTTACCAAATGTAGGTACTTCTGCAGTCTTTGTGACTGACCACTGTACTCATATGGTCTGGTTACAGACAGATGTCTACTGTACCTGGTGCAATTTAAATTCACTTGGTCCATTTTATTGTATAGGATCCTTGCATCAAGCTGAGTTAAAATTTTTTAAAGTAGATTGTTACTTGTATTGATAAAAGAGAAATTAAAAGCTGAGGGCCTACTGAATCTGTTATTGCAGATGCTAACGGAAATTTAAGGAGGCAGTGCACTTTAGATTTCTAGGTTGGACATTTTTCTCTGCAGGAATCAGCACCTTTGGCTTACCAGGTTGTGTGTAGTCTGGGTAATCTATTTATGAATGGAATGGTAGGTAGAGGCTAACATGGGGATTATTAATCTGGGCCCTGGAAGAAGGCCATTTTCTTTAATGAGGGAGCAGAGAGACTAGATGGTGTCCCTGTAATTTTTTTCCTTTGGGTGTGGTAAGTAATACAATAAGAAGATTGCTTTTTCCCTTGCTAAAATTGCAAACAAAGATTCCAGTCATCATGTTACTGCTCAGTCTTAATTTTAACTAAAGGTGCTTTCACACTATAGTTTTGGTCTCACTGTAGAATTTAGCTTGTTCAGTGTTAGATCTGTTTTCATACTCAGGTTAAAAGCTGAGGTGTGAAGTACAGATCTTATGAACTACATCTGAAAACAAGCCGTCTAATGTGAAGACATGAACTGCATATTTTGGCCAACAGTGCTAATACCTAAGTGCATTTTAAATGGATAATCACCATTTTTAAGCTTCAAAGGAGCAAATACCTGTCTAATTAGTGCCTGTCTCCTCAAAAACCTTCTTGTGTGAGTGGCTTGAAATCTCTCCGGCTGCTACATAAATGCATGCATGTCAAATTGAGCCATATGCTGTTTGACAGTCATTACATTTTATTAGTGACACCATACAAACAACACCATTACTAGAAAAGTGCAGCAATGGTTTTTCTACATTTTCATGAAGTCTGGAACGTCTTATCTCTCTGGCAAGATGATCATCTTCCTCTGCTGTCGGAGGAGCTGTGTAAACTCGGCATTTCAGTGGCGGCACTCTCTGAGGTGCGCAGACCAGGGACTGGCCAGATCTCTGTAGGTGGATGCACCTTTTATTGGTATGGTCAGTCTGATGGCTGTCATACTTGGAGAGTGGCTGTTGCTGTAGCGGATTGACTTCTTCCGATGGTGTCTGATGCCACTTCTTTCAATAAGCGTATTATGGGACTCAGATTATGGCACTCTCTGGGTGCCTTGTCTGTTGTCTCAGTGTATGCTCCGACTGCAGTGAGTGATGGCACAGCGAAAGAGACATTTTATTCGCAGCTTCGCTCAGTGGTTGATGGGTGCCCACGAAGTGACACTCCTCTGGTCATGTGTGACTTCAGTGCAACCACTGGCACAGACAGGGCTGGCTATGAGGATTGTCTCGGTCCCCATTGGTCTGGTAACCGTGGTGAAAGTGCCTCCATGTTCCTTGACTTTGCAAAAGACCAGGGGCTGCGAATTGCTGGATCCTGGTTCCAGCGCCCTGAACTGCATCATTGGACTTGGTACTCCAATACTGGTGGGGTAGTGAAGGAGATCAATCACATTTCTATGTGGACAGATGCTGGAGGCTCTTGCAAAACTGCAGGCTCTACAGAAGTGCCCTGTTTGTGAATTCTGACCACAGCCTAGTTGTTGCTACTCTTAGGATCCAGCTTAGGTCCAGTAGGTTACCACCTACTAGGAAAATGAGCCTGGACTTGGCCAGACTCCACGACCAGGCTGTTTCTAATGAGTATGCACGCAGTTTTTGTGAGGAACTTTCAGATTTGGGTACAATTGCTGATCTTAATGTGATGTGGGAGACCTTCCGTGACAAGACCCTGACAGTTGCTGAGGGTTGTGTTGGTGTTACTGGTGTTCCCAGAAGGAGGTGATTAATCTCGGTGCCCTACCCTGTATATCATTGAGAAGAGTCGCAGTACACAGCTCAATGGCAACTCTGGTCTGTAATGAGAACTGAGAAGGATAGCTGTGAGGTCTCTGAGGGCAGATAAAGAGGAGTTTGTTAAAGGAATCTGTTAGCAAGTGACACACCATCTGTGGTCTAGTGACCCACGTCCTGCTTACAGAGGAATCGAAGCATTATGCACATCTGAATCTGTTCATCAGAGAGTCGCAGTCAGGGCAGCTGATGGAACGGTCCTTATGGATGATACTGCAGTTGTTAACGACTGGGCTGGCTTCTTTGAGCAGTTGTTCAAAGCTGAGCCTCCAGCTAGGACGTTGGATATCTCTGGGTGCACGGTTCTTGAGGCTGATCCTCCAATTAGCTGTGAACCACTCAATCTCACAGATTGCACAGGGGGTGAACCAGCTGAGGGGGGGAAAGGCTGCAGGGATCTATGGTATCCTGGGTGAACTTCTCCAGGCTGGTGGTAAGACTGTCCTCCTGGAATTGCAAGCAATCTTTGCTTCCATTTGGGAGACTGGCATCATCCCAACTGACTGGAAAACGGGACTTGTCATCTGTATCTGGAAAGGGAAGGGTGATTGCCTGGATTGCAGCAAATACAGGAGGAGAACACTGCTCTCAGTGCCGGGTAAGGGCCTTGCTAAGGTTGTCCTCATTAGGATCCGTGATGACTTGCTCACCTACCAGCAACCAGAACAGTCTGGTTTTATGCCTAAGAAGTTTACCATCAACCGCATCTGGGATGACTGAGGGTTCTCATGGAGCGGAAACACGAATACTGGCAGAGTTTTTTTGCAGCTTTTGTCGATTTTCGCAAAGCGTTCAACTCAGTTGATCAAGCTGCTCTGTGGGACATTCTGAGGGTTTGTGGGATCCCCTCGAGGTTGCTGGATATTATGGCTGGCCTGTACACTGGTACTGTGAGTGCTGTGCAGAGTGGAGGCAGGACCTCTGCGTTTTTCACAGTTGATTCTGGGGTTTGTCAGGGGTGTGTTCTTGCTCCTACTCTGTTCAATGCTTGTATGGACTGGGTGTTGGGCAAGGTCATGGAGTTCAGTAGCTGTGGGGCATCTTTTGGTGAAGAAAGATTCATGGATCATAACTTTGCTGACGATGCTGTGATCTGATGCGGAGTCAATGGAGGCTCTTATCGGGGAGCTTGAGAAACTGAGTGAGGAGTCTGAGTGTCTGGGCTTGCAAGTGTCCTGAATAAAAACCAAGATCCAGGCCTTTAATGACCTCTTGGGCAAAGCCATCAGCAGTGTGTCTGCCTGCGGAGAGAGTGTTGACCTTGTTAAGAGATTTACTTACCTTGGCAGTAACATTCATGTCTCTGGTGACTCTTCCTGTGAAGTCAGTAGATGGATTGGGAGAGCATGGGAGTTCATGAGGTCGCTGGTGTGTGGCGCTCCTGATATCTATGCCAAAGGATGAAGGTCTAAGTCTTTAGAGTCCTGGTGCTTCATGTCTTGCTATATGGTTGCGGGACATGGATGCTATCCAATGATCTGAGATGAAGACTGGGCTCCTTTGGTACTGTGTCTTTCCGGAAAACCCTTGGGTACTATTGGTTTGACTTTGTGTCGAATGAGCGGTTGCTCATGGAGTCCCGAAAGAGGCACATTATCTTATTTTTGGGGACCCAAGTGGCTGGACCAGGCCAAGGGGTTGCCAACGTAACACCTGGCTGTGGCAGATAGAGAGTCATTTCCGGAGGGTGGGACTGGACCACATGTCTGCCTGGGGGGTTACAAATCGGGATCCCAGGTTGTTTCGCCGTGTAGTGGGTGTGGCAACGTACTGTACCAGTGCATGCTCCCCAACTTGACTTGACTTGACTTTATGAAGTCTCTTTATCTGATGGTTAGTTATGCTAAACAGAGGAAAGGATGTGCTTTCCTCCATGTCTTTTTGCCTTTTAATGGAAGTAAACAGCAACCCAGTACTGATGACAAAAGTAATGTATTATGCAAATGTACAGGGATTAGATCATCAAACCAATATGAAAGCAGATCAGGGCGGTGGTAGAGGCATGACACTAGGATTCAGACTCGTGCAAACAAAACAAGTGTGAAAGTATCTAGGACAATAATGCTATTCCCAATGACAGTAAGAAATGTTGATTACTCAAAAAGAAGAGTGAATATTATCTGCCTGATTATGTCTCTGTAAATGCAGTGAGAGTAGTACATTGACTAATTCAAACTAATGCCAATCTCTGTTTAAAATTCATTAGTTCTTTATTTCTTCAAAAAATGACTTCTTGTGCTTATTCATTTGTACCTCTGTGGTCTTTACACTTCCCACACTCTATATCCTGAATAAGAATCTACTGTGTTCTATACGTTTGCATATTAAGTCAGCCAGACCAGGCAGACAAGATTGTGGTTTGACCTTTGCCTGTTATATCAATCAGAACTTTCTTTTAACTCATCCAAATGAAACCGCTGCCTCCCACACAACATGTCATTAATACTGTGACAGGATCTGCTTAACATAAGTATTTGGAAAGAGATTCTTGCATTTTTTCAACTATAACGCTTTTTTATCATTCTGTCTGAGAATCCAGTTCTTGTCTCTTTGTTTAGCTGGACACAATGGTGCGGTGTTTGAAGTTCAGCTTTTTATCACTTGTTTACATCAGTGTACAATAACTGAAACAATTATATATAATTGATTTAGAAACTCTAATTTAAATCATAATAATGAATAATAATAATAATATAATACTTCTTTGCATTTATATAGCACTTTTCTCACTACTCAAAGCTCTCAAGGGCCCAACAGAGCAGAGTCCATATTGGCATTTTCTGAATCTTTCTGAATCTTCAATAGCCAAGCTGTTGTAATGCTAACTTTCTTCTCATGCACGTAATTGACTTTGAGAATTAATTTGATACCTTGACTGATAAGAAACTAAATATGTTTTATTTAAATTGGGATTTTTCTAATTTACTTATAAAAAAATATTTTGGTGCAACTGAACAACCTTAGGTGTAATAAAGGAAATTCAGCAAACATGTGCTGTTGGCAGCAGTTTTAACTAATGCAAAGTGACTTTTTCAAAAAAAAATCTTGTAGGTGTCTGGAGAGAAAAAAATACAGATGGCCTTCCCAGTGCTGGTGATTTCCACATGACAGGACACCACAACTGATTGAGAAAAGATGTAATACTGGTGGAGCCCTTCCTGGAGAATACCCTCGAGACAATAAATCTGCACTTCAACAAGCAACTGATAAATTAAGTGCATGCCTGTAATTCTATAAAGCTTGTAACTTTTTAAATTCCTAGCCCGACAGTGCTTTTTTGAACTGGGTGGTATTTTAATTGATTATGGACAGAGTAATACTGAGACACAATCTTTGATTTCTAAACACATTACTTGCTTCAGAGATAATTATTAAATACTTCAAGAATAATGTGTAATTGTGTCTTAGTTGTGCAATGTTTTCTGTTCTTAAAGTCTAGAAATGTGTATTGTTACAATCTTGATAATTTAAAGAACTGTATAAAGTATGTCATATGAGCATAACATTAGCCAGTGCTGGTACTGATGTGCCTTACAGTTATACTAATGAAGTTTAGCCCATGTATTTCAAGAGTAGCACAATGACATGGTTGCTGTTCTTTATGGAGCACCTCACATGGTGTTATGGCAGCAGGAGTCCTCAAGTGAGGCTCCCCTTGGTTTCAGTGACAACAGGCTGTTGTTCTAACTCAAATTGTTAATTAGAAACTAATTTTTGCTCCGGAAACACAGTCAGGCAACATTTTTGTGTTTCATTTAAATGATCCTCCCTGTTCAAATTCTCAACGATTGATTGCTTTTTTATTATTGAACAGCTGTATCCACTGTTTTAATTGCTTCGTGTTTTCTTAACCAGCTGCCAATTAACTGTAGGATGCAAGTCATACAGGAATCATCAGTTCACCACATAACTTGGTCCTGTTGACATCTGTGTGCCTTTATTTTAAATTATCTGTTGTAATTAAATATTTGAAAAGAGATAGAAGAGAAAAAAATGAAGGAACAAGAATCACTAATCTGCTCTGTACCACAAATGATCTGGATGATATTTTCAGAAAGTAAAAATCTACAACATAAAAATGACCAGATGTGCCAGAATGAAGTTGTTAGCCATAAAATTATATAACAAGCTCAGTTACGGGCAAGAATTTGCTTCTAATTGAGCATTTGGTTTGAAATAAAAACCAACAGCCACTGTAGCCCTTCAGCACAGAGCCCAAAGACCCCTGTATTACAGGATGCACTGACAGGTTGAAAGGGCAGGAACCTGCACCACAGGTTAAAAGAAACAGTGCCCAAAACTGAGAAAACGAAACTCTTAGGGACGGGGACATATAGTCGCTAATACTGAGCATACGTGAACTGACACAACGGAACTGGGATTCTGAAAGTTAATATATACTGTAGTGTGTCCTGAAGTGAGAAGAGTCCAAAAGATGTCAGCCTTCTTTAAAGAGAGCAAGAGCATCTATACAGATGGACAACAAAGAAGACTTTAGGTAACAGAATGACTGCTGTTTTACCAGTGCAAAATATATCCTTAATTTCTTATTCATCATATCTCCATAGTGGTTTTTGGACATTTTTGTCATTCTGAAGCTGAGAAAATCTGGTTTACTCAGACATGCCTTGCCTTTAATACTGTACCTGAAAATACTGTAAGAAGATCAATGCATGATGAAGCCAAAAATAGGATATACTGTATAACTAGTTGGAAATTTAGTTTGTGATGTAACCTCTGAACCCTGAAGCTTTTGAGATCATATTTCATATATCCCTTTGACTTTTAGAAATAGGTCAAGCTTTTAGTTGAGTCCTCTGTGTAACATTTACATACGAATATTATTATATTTATGACTAGATGAACTCATGGGTATATGGGCAGGACTGGTTTATCACAAAGACAAAAAGCTGTACTTTGGCTTTCTTACAGAATTACACCAAGTGCCACAAAGTTCAACCAAATTATTGTTGTTTTTATTAGTTTTCACATGTGTAAAAAATGGTTACAGACGAACCCCCAAAAACACTTGTTTACTTTAAGTTAATGACAGAGTAGTATAGAAGTACATACACACATCAAAAGGGGTGTGAGAGGCTTACACTCAGCAAGTGGGTGCACTTCAAAGAAGTTGAGAGACTCAGATATAAAGCATTCAGGAAAAGTTGGTACCAGATGCTGAGATATTTAAACTTTTACTGAAGCTATAGTTTAAAGTGACAGTGGCACATGTTTCACTAGGTGGAAAGTACTTGATTTATTTTTGTGTAATTAATATTTAGAAAACATAAGCAGTTGGCCTTGTACATTAGATATGAGACAATTTTTTGTGAACAACAATGAAATAGCATTTGGTTTTTTATTAGGTTACTTCATAATTTGCTCAACTGAAAGGGTTCAATCTATTTTATACTGGCTTGAGAATGTGCTACAATACTTTAAAACAAGAAATGCAAAATGTTCATAATGATCCACTTATTTTATAAAATAATTACATATTTCAAACATAAAAGCTACTGTATTTGCATTCAGCTTCTAAGGCAATAGTATTCTATTAGGTAATCTGCCTATTATCTTGATATCTTTTAGAACAAGGGACAAAAAAGAGAAAGGGTTTTTTAGCTGTCCCTTTCAAATTATTCATTTTATAAGATTTCCATGTAATGAAATTAAAACATTCACAAGAAAGATATGATGGAACAGAGCTGACATTTGTTTATAAGTGTTAAGTAATTTGATTCCTTAGATACAACAGCTGCAGTATTCAAGGAATAGGAAGTCAAGTACTTCTGTTATGCTCTCATTGTTTTTTTTTCCTTTCCTGCAACATTATTTGGCTGCTCAGTGTATTATAGGCCCACTTACTTAAAGCTTATACAGTATATCTAAACTATTAATGTTGTTAAAACCTAAAGTCAACATTGGGCAAGCTTGGGGCAATCAAATTGTAACAAATAATGGAAAGACAAAAGAACTATACTTTTGATATGACATGCAGAAATCTAATTTTACAAGAAGGTGTAGTAATACAGCAGAGGTACTAACATTTTTTAATCTGAGGACCCAGATTAGAAAATTGGTACCATACTGCAACCCAAGAAGAGGATTATTATCATACTGGCAACAGAGTCATAAAGAGACAAATAACAATCGCCATATACTAAAAAAAAGTAAATGTTCTATTTCCTTTCAAGCATATTATTCGCACAAATACTACTGAAAGAGAAAACAGGGAAGCACACATATTATTAAATTAATATGCCACCTATTCATTTTGTAACCCTGCTTATCCTGAGCAGGGTCACAGGACAACTGGAGATTATCCCAGCAAGCCCCAGGTGTTGAATTGAAGCATGTCATTTGGTCATCAGAAAAGACTGTAGACTGGAAACTGGAAACTGGACTCCATTGAGGTCCTCTATACATCACTGGTCATGAAGCATGCTGAAAATACAGTATACTCAAAGACTACACTCATCTAGACAACAATCTCTTTCAATTACTAACACTGAGGAAAAGTTACCAATCACTAAAGGCAAGAACTACTAGACATACAGACAGTTTCTTTCAAACTACAGTCATTATGGTTAAACACAGTTTGATCCATCTCTGTCTCTTTCTGATTTGTACTATCCTCTATTATGACCTCAGAGCTTAGGATCCTGCCAACTATGACACTTTAAAAGTTAAGATCTTAAAAAGGCGCAGTGTTTTTGACGGACCAGCAGGCAAGGCTCTGCCATTAATTGAGGTTAGTTAGACCCAGAGCGGCTGGCAAGACTTTAGATGTATGATATTTGGAGTCAAGCAGGATGCTGGCCAAGGCCAGACATCAATAACTCTAAACAAGTCATAGTCTTGTAAACGCCTTTTCTGATTTCCTTGTCCAGCCAGTCTGCAGACAAGCCTATACAGTATATGGATGCTTTGATCAATACAGTGGAGAGGCATATTGCAGGGCCGTATCGCTAATCCTGAGCCTTCTCACCCAGATGTGGAGTCTGCAACTGATCCAGAAGAGAACTGTGTGGCAAACCTGTGCTGTTTGAACTGTGGAGAGCCAGGGCATACCATCCCCATTTAACTCTTTGAGGGCTGAATATTTTTTCCAAAAAATGCAGTGTTCTGAAAAGCACACAAAGTAATCATTTCCCACATAACTCAACATAACATTTCTGTTGCTGCGTGCTTTGGCCCACCAGTTCACAGAGTCTTGTGGTTCAAGCCTCTCATGGGTGGCAAGATGGCTGGCAGGAATATGTGGAAGGCTGACTGCCATGCCATCTTTGTTGGGCATGGGCGGTGGCAGCAGTTATGGTTGTAGTGCAATGCAACCTAGTTTGTACCTGTTGTCATTGTAAGTGGCAGTCCTCCCGGGCGAATTTTGCATCAGCTGATGCCGGTACCTCACGACCCATTTTTGAGTACTAGCATCAAAATAAGAGTCCATTTCAGAGATAACATGCAAAACGTCGTCCATGGAGTATTTTGCTTTGCACATCCGTTTTGCTATCTCGCCAGATATCGATGACATTTTTGCCACCGATTACTCTTCGCTACTCAAGTGAGTGCAGGGAATCTTGGTCAAAACAAAACAGCGAACTTTCCTCCTAGCAAAGAGAGTCAAACTAAAAATGTAACGGCCGGTTTAGTCACTGTTTACAGCTGATTACCATCCTCAACCACCTCCTCTTGACAAAAGTCGACATCCATCCTAAAAGAGTTAAGCAAATGGACTGCAGTTGGGCTAGAGGTGAAAGGTACTGTGCTGTTGATAACCCCTTATCTTTTCCCTGGACAGATACGGTGGTGGTGAATGGGAATAGGGTTAATGCACTCATAGATACCGGCAGCAACATCTCTAATATGGTTTACTGTTATGTGTTACCACAGCAGTGGCTTAAGAGAAAGACCAGTCTGACCTATATTCACAGTGGAACACAGTGGTATCAGTCCACTACCTTTGTGATCAACTCTGAAGACTCCATAGGAGCCATACAGATAATGGTGCTGCGAAAACCACCCATTCCTGTCATACTCAGCAGAGACTGGTCTTAGATTAGAAGTGGTATGACACAAAACCCTCATATTAAATCTTTGGGTCTAGTAATAATGGAGATAATCTGGAAGTTGGTACAATGACTTTGGAACCTACGGAGCCCAATCCATCAGTGTCGCGTTCAGACACTCCTCCTACTGAGGTCAGCCAAAACCTCCTTACCACATTACAGTTTCAGTTTAGGAAAACAATGGTGTCCTTTAAACAGGAGCAGTGGCACAACGATTCCCTTAAATTTGTCAAAAATGAAGTGGTCTTAGTGAATGGTCACCGCACCTTAAATCCTATGCCATCAGGACCCCACTTTGTCATTAACAATGATTTACGATATTGGGTAGCTGAGCATGAGGGTAAGATGAGGTCACTGTTGTTGGTGTCACAGACCTTACGGCAGCAGGTCTGCGACCTGGCACATACCTATCTCCTAGGCGCCCATCTGGGAACCGACAAAACTTTACAGGGGATTAAGCTTTGATTTTACTGGCCGGGAATCCATGAGGTGGTCCGATGTTTCTGCGCCTCCTGTCTGGAATGTCTGGTACGAAATATTCCTAAGATGGACCATGCTCTGTTGGTTTCCTTTCCCCTAATTGACATCCCATTTGAACTCATAGGTTCCAATTTCATAGGACTCCTTCATCCTTCAGCATGAGGACATAAATACATTCTCATCCTTATAGATTATACTACCCACTATCCCGTTGAGAGTACCCTATTCGGGTCTTTGCTTGAGTTGGCATCCCTAAAGAAGTCTTAACAGACCAAGGGATGTCTTTTACCTTGGAGACATTCAAGGAAGTTGCCGAGTTGCACAAAATAAATCTTTTAAAGACCAAAATATATCACCCTCAAACTGATGGTCTTGTTCAGAAATTTAATTAGACTCTTAAGCAAATGTTACATAAGGCAGTCAGCAAAGGATCTAAGGAACTAGGATCAGCTCCACCCCCTCAGACTTTTTGCATATTGTGAGGTGCCTCAAGCTTCTGGCTTCTTGACTTTTGAATTACTATATGGGTTTCAACCCTGAGGGATACTGGACATTCTAAAAGAAAGATGGGAGGAGGAGGCTATTATGTAATAGATTTGCCAATATTAGACTTATCTTAAAAGAAAATGTGGAAAAGGCACAAGCAGCACAGGCAAGATGTTATGATCATGGGACAGTACTTTGGGAGTTCAAACATAGGGACCTTTTCATGGCCCTTGTTCCTACCTCACACTCTAAATGAATGGCTCATTGGCGGGCACATACGAGGTTAAGGAATGAAAAGGGCTTGTTGACTGTCTGGTTAAACAACCAAATTGTCGACCAAGCAAACAAAGTTCTCACGCCATCCTGCTGAAGGACAGAGAGCCTGATCATTTTCTTTTCGCCTGTAAAAACAATCTTAACTTTGGTCCTAATTTGATGCCCCTTAAGAAACAGGAACTCGAAGCAGTAATCTTGTCCCTTGTCACCATAAGGTAGTGAGTGAGAAACCGAGTCAGACCTCACCGATTGAACATGTATTATAACAGACCCCGGGGTAATCATTTCTTATGGGTATCTTTGCTGTCAATCTTTTCAGACTAATTGTTTATTAGGTTGTGAGATTGGGAATTTAGAGTACAGCAAAATACTTCATACTTAATAAGTATTTCTAAAAATTGTGCACACACAAATAAAATCAAAAAACACCTTTGTTTTTTCTTCACATTGTTCATTTTTAAGTGGGCTTCTGTAATTTTTAGATGTGCTCATTCATGAGTTTCAGCAGGTTGAAGACTGGAGCTTTTTTGAATAGTGGTTGGAATAGGCATTGCATAATGCGCAAATCATTTATATATTAACACAAAGATTCTGGGGCAGTATGGTGGTGTAGTAGTAGCGCTGCTGCCTCGCAGTAAGGAGACCTGGATTTGCTTCCCGGGTCCTCCCTGTGTGGAGTTTTCATGCTCTCCCCATGTCTGCGTGAGTTTCCTCCAGGTGCTCCGGTTTCCTCCCACAGTCCAAATACATGCAGGTTAGGTGCATTGGCGATCCTAAATTGTCCCTGGTGTGTGCTTGGCATGTGTGTGTGTGTGCCCTGCGGTGGGCTGGCACCCTGCCTGGGGTTTGTTCCTGCCTTGTGCCCTGTGCTGGCAGGGATTGTCTCCAGCAGACCCCCGTGACCCTCTGTTAGGAGTTGGACAATGACTGACTGACAAAGATTCTGAAACTTTTTCTCCATTACAGGAAAGATAATGTAAAATCTAATTTGCTTTATAAAGAACTTGTGTTAGCCTTCCATTCATTCAATAATCAGAATTTAATAAGTATACAATTAGAACACCTGGGAATTTAAACAGAAATAATGTAACTATAAATGAAAATAGCATTCTGCTGTTTTGTTGTTGGCTCTTGCATCAGAAAACATTCCTTTCAATTTTAATCAGTGCATTCATTTGCTAAACTACTTATCCAGGTCAGAGCTGTGAGATGTCAGTTGGCCATACTGGCAGAACCGAAGACAACAAACCAATGCTACAGTAGTTCCACTCCAATGGATGCAGATCACTTTCTTTTTAACTACACACTGTAAAAAAAAATAAAGTTCCCAGACACACACTGTGGTTCACTTTGCTCTGTCTTCGATAAACTAGAACTAAATTTTCTCTGTTAAATATTTTATTTCAATGCATTGTAAAACTGAAACGTTGTTATGTTTTACTGTAAAACCCAGTCTTTATTTCTTAATAAAGACAAAGTATAATCCCAAAGCAAATGGAACTGTCATGCAGTGTTGTGAAATAACACATATAGTATCACTTTTACAGATTTGACCATGTCAGGAATTTCAGTATACTCTATGCCTGTGTGAAAGAAGTGGGCATTTGCACTGCAATGTAAACTGTGCAGGGGACGCATTTTAATACAGTAACTAAGAATTTAAACTGTAATGCATTATATTATATTGTTACTGGAAAATGTAATTAGATTACTGTAATGCCTTGCTTTGTGCCCTGTTACCAAGTTAACCAAGTGGGTACAAGTAAATTCTTGTCTGATTCTTTCTATAAGTTCATAGTATGTATATTCACAAGCTTCCCAGGAGTAGAAACAAAAATTTAGAATGCTGGGTATCCTAAACTTTAAATGTCTGAAGATTTTTTTTCTCCGTTGCATGTTTATATTTTAAATGAAACAAATACAGTCACATTGATTTTATAACAAAGGATTTGTTGAGGAACTGTATATTCAAGGGCACTGAAAATGTATCAGAATAAAAATAGAATGCTCCCAGCTAATGTGACGTAAAGACAAAACTAGTTGATGATTTATTTTTTACCATAGGAATGGTAACACTGGATGTGTATAAACCTTTATATTGTTGTGTAATCATTATGGGAACTGCTATAAGATAATTAACGAAAATGAATAAAATTTTGGCTGATGTGTCATGCTTCTTACCAAGTAATATGCATTTACTTGTTAGTTTTGAAATCATTCATTTTACAATCTAGGACATTTACTTATTTAGAAATGACCGGTAGGGAGAATTTGTCAATTCCAGGAGGAAAATTGGAACGAAGCATGGCCGTTTTATTCCCACTGTCAATTACAGCTAATACCCCCCATGAGTCAGCCTCATCAACCCCTACTGGACTCACAGCTCCACCTATGGAGCATGGAGACAACAGAAACACACTGTCTGAGCTGAAGGAAATGATTGCTCCACCCAGGGGGGGTGGTGGGGGGGCACATAATATAAAGAGTGATATAAAGAAGGATATAAGGGATATAAAGAAAGAAATAAAGGACCTAAACAAGAAAAATGAGAAACAGCTTCAGGATATAAAAGATTTACCTTTACAGAAATTGTAAAAAAAAATGAATGAAAAACTACAGGAAAATACAAGTAAGTTACAGAGTAAAATTACAGTACTTGCTGCTCAGTTTGAAGATGTTAAGGAAACATTTACGAACAATCAACATCCCCCACTGACCGGTTTCAAAATTAGAATGCAAAGTGTTCGCTGACAAATTGGCTGTGCTGAAATATAGACGTAGAAGGAACAACATCAGAATCAAAGGTCTCCCTGAAAAACATGAACTTCCAAACCCAGTGAAATTCATAGTTGAACTATTCTCTAAAACAACTGGAGAGGACTTCAAATTGGACACCAAGATCTCAGCAGACTACCGTATATATGGATCAAATACCTCATAATTGAAAAGCCTGATTGCCTGTTTCGACAAACTACAGGTTAAGTGAAACTTTATGTCTCTTCTCAGACTGAAAGAGGAGCTTATATTTGAAAATAACTGCATTCATATTTTCCCATATTTATCCCCTGCAACAGCTGCTAAACACACCACTTTCTACACCATTAAACAACACCTATGCAGAGTTGAAATCATATACATCCTCTTGTACCCTGCCAAACTGAAAGTGATTATTGAAGGTCAGTTTTGCCTGTTTTATCTCCTTCATCTGGAGAACTAAGAGTTAAGAAGACTGATCCTGACATCCTTTTGAAACATGATCATGAGTCATATAATATTCTGGTAAAGCAAAGAAGATTCTACTTGCAACTTGGTCCATTTGTAATATGACATTTGCTGTAACTATTCATTCTATTTCCTCTTCGGCCACCTTTCTTTCTTCTTCTTTTTTTTTGGCAACCACAAAGTAACTAACTAATTACAGTGTGCTTTTTTTCCACATCATACCCTTGCTTTATTTTATAGCGAATGTACTATCATGACTTTATCTCAGTCACCATGGGAACTGTTTTACATCATTCCCTATTGTATTGAGATTGTTTAAGATTATATCCTAGGTTTATTGTATTTGGACTGTACTTCAAAAAATATCTCAGTTTTAACCTTTTCTACAATGAGCTTGAACTGGCTGCACGCAGGCACAGAGAGGTAAGAGTTGATGATTGCAGGCTAGTCTTACTGCAGCAGCTCAATCCCAAGGTGAGGCTGCAATGCTGCAGTGTGTCATGCTTGGGTCACAGAATTGCACAGAAACAGAGGAGATTGTAGAGACATGAACTTTATTCAGACACTTCAAACAAACATATCTCTTTCAGAAGTAAAAGGAGCCCAGTATGCAGTTAGTTATCGATTAAACAATAGACAAACATGATAAGGGAGCACAACCCCCAACAGGATCAGAGAATGTCTGGGGGAGGAGAGAGAAACAAAGCAATCAGCCAAAAAGGACAGGTACTGTTCAGGCTTTTAAGTAAGCGTAGTGTCACGCGAGAAGCCGCAATCGAGAAGACAGTGATTTATTTATTTTTATGGTGGAGATTCCAGGGACACACACACAAACATCGACAAAAACAAAGCAAACCGGTAATCAAACAGCAAGTAAAGAATGTAATGAAAACAAATGAAATAAGAAAAAAATGATACCACCCCTGTTCCCCTTACGGTGATTACTCATTAAATATAACAAAGCAAAAATAAAACACACAGTAAATCATGAAAAAGTTCATGAAAAACGGCAAAGGGATGAAATGTAATGATGAAAATTGATAGTCCAGAGATCCGCATATTGAATGGGAATGTACACATAGTCCTACTGGTAGTTCCTGAAATGGTGAAGACGGGTGGACGGGTTCAGGAACGCTCCTTTCTTTGCAGGTTGGCCATGAATCCACTTACAGTCCTCATGTACACAGGCAGATCGCAGACAATCCAGATGCATGAAACGATCCAGGACAAAATGAATAAGTACAGGTAACTCAACAGAAGGCAGACAGACAGGAACTTGAAACACAAATTACAAAAACTTTTTTTTTTTGTTTTTTGTCACCAGCTCCCTTTTTAAAAGCTGCACTAATATCCTTTGACCACAACAGCCCCAGCACCCTCAGCATCAGACCAATCAGAGCCACTGCAGGGACTGCTGGGAGTTGCAGTTTCAAATTCTATTGGCTACTTTCACCATCCCAAGTCGTGGGTTTCTCTACAGCTGCTTCCTGTTCTTGCTACAGTACAGTATTGCCACAGAAAAAGCCATAAAAATTGCAGAGGATATTTGCGGTTTCCACTAACAATTATTAGTTAGGTTCTAAGGAAAAATCCAGCGAATGACTGAGGCCGCAAACTCTGAACCGCGACTTCGCGGGGGTCTACTTTACATAGTTTGTAATGGATCATAACTTATCAGGTTTTTACATCCTAACCTAAGAGCATATTCATTCTTTTCACCAGTACATCACTGTTAGTCAAGAATTGATTATTTCTTCATAGACAATATTTTTTTTGCTCATTAGCAAATCTTGTAAGTACGGTGCTATTGTTATCTCTCTCCGCACCCCCATGATCATGGAACTTAAATCTCTGTGCTCTACATACTCATCTCATAGCTGGTGTCTTAGCCCCTTGTTATTAGCTGATGAGATCTGTACAGAATTCATAGCCTATTTTCTTGAGACAAATGCATCCTCAGAGGTCTCTGCAGGAATACTCCAGGAAACTTGGAAGACATTTTAAAGAGGGCAGGTTATTTAATTTCTTTCTCACAAAAATAAATTGAAAACCAAGAAAATGATCTAAGTTAATCATACAAATTACCACAGTAGATCTGGAATACGCCAGGTCTCCAAATGAGAAACTTTATAGAAAAATGCAGGTTTTGCAATCACAGTTTAACTACTACAACTAAAGAAACGGAACAGATTATCTTTATATCGCAACATCATTATTATCAACACAAAGAGAAGGCCAAAAAGATCTTAGCTCAACAAATACACAAGCAGGAAGTCCACAATGCAATAACAGCTGTCACCAGCAAAGATGGAGAAAAAGTTATTGACCATAAAAATATAACCGACACATTTGAAGAGTATTATAAGTCCTTATATTCTACTTAATTTAAAGAAGATAAGACACAATCTACAGTAATACATTTTTGATTTATTACAGATACCACAGCTAGATACTTCTAGTGCAGTGGAACTGGATAAACCTTTCAAAATAACTAGAAGTTATAAACTCACTTCAAAGTAGGAAAGCAGAAGGCCAGGATGGCTACCCAGTGGAATTTTAAAAAATATTTTCAAATAAGTTAGCTCCACTATTATTAGCAACATTTATAGAAGCTAGAGACAACATAATTCTACGTCAAACATTTGTAAGAATAATAAGGACTTACTACAATGTACATCATACAGTCCAATCTCACTCCTGAATAATGATGTTAAGATACTCTCTGGCACATGGTATTAAACTGGACACATTGTCATTTATCTTAGCAGATTGGGGGGTATTTCCTGTACGTCGCTTAAATCATCTGAGATCAGATGCCTCATCTTGGATGAGTTAATGCTGGTGAAGCTCATCCGGGATAAGTCAGTTTTTCAAACGCAGCCATGTAGTAGATTAGTCTAGCTGGATCTAATCATCCAAGATGAATGTGTGCGCCCATGCTGATAGAAAAGCCCATATACTGTATATTAAGTCTAAAAAACATGATCAGCAAGTCTTTGATAGGCTGCAACAAACTGACGAAAGAACGGGCACATTTTTTTTCACGTAAGTGGAGCAGGACCTTTTATTTGAAGGATATGAAGAATTTCAAGATTTAATATGCACAAGGGATAATACTGGAAAAGCAGCCCAAACCAAAAAAGACGGCTGGCAAAAGGTGTCCGACAAATTAAATGCTAAGTAGTGTGCATTGTACTTACTGAATGCAGCGTATCATTTCCTATGTGTCAGATTAATTATTATTTAATATGTCATAATAAACGTGAGCACAAGGAGAACATGGGAACAGATTAAAGTGAAGTACAAGAATATACTTCAAACTGATAAATATTAGTATATAACTATTTAAAGAATTGTTGACATAAAGAATCATATATAATATAAAAAACATAAATTTTAAAGCTAATAAGAAGGCGGACAAGCAAAAAACAGATATTGACGAAGGTCAAATATTTGATGAAGACACTGTGTGTGATTATTCATCAGGAGGAGAGGTACATTTTCCAAATAATGTTTGATCAAACTCCACTCTGATCAGTTCCATGTGCCCCAATCACATTTGGAAATCCTGGGTAATGAGAATGTTAGGCTGATTGTGAGATTCTTTATGGAACTGTGGGTTTTTTTTCCTGTGTATTACCTACCTGCAATGGCACGAAAAGCTTCTTTTATTGTCTGCACACGCAGGTGTCCAGGAAACATTAAGAAAACTCAAAAGAAATATTTCAGAGCCAAACAGTTTTTACGAATTGCCTGGCAAACTGCACTTTTAGGTAGATTTTCCGCATCACCTACAGTATATTAAAAAAGTGCCGCTTGCAAAAAAACTCAAAGCAATGCATACTGTCTGTTTGGTTTTGAGAGCCCGACTTCACCCAGTTTGACTTCGAATATAAGGTGCTAATAAATTTTTGAGGTACAATATTCCCCCTCGGCTAAAGTGGTATCTTTCAAAAAGAATTTCCTCCAGGAGCAATAAATGATCTTGCTGATCATGCAAAACCCTCTCTATATGAAATTAACTTCTAATAATTTGCACACCGATATCAATTAGTAGCTTAGTCATGAACAGCAAAGCCATGACTAAATGAATTCCATGCACGGAAACTTATTAAGTGTGTGAGCTAATCTTTGCTTACATAGAAAAAACTTGCTTCCAGCAGGTTTGAGGATTTGGATCTGCTGCTATGACAACACATCCAGCAAGACTTTCAAAAAACTGACAGATCCAGGATCATGCCAAATCGTCAACAATTACATCCAGCTAAACGAGTAATCCACGTACGAAAAATCCCCCCCAGTTTAAATATCTAGGGGTAAATATCACAAGTAAATATAACCCTCTTTTTCAACAAAATTTTGCTGTCTGCATGGAAAAAAATAAAACAAGATGTCCGGATGAACATCTTTCCTAAGCTTCTTTTTCTTTTTCAAAGCATTGTCATATACATTAACAAATCATTTTTAAGAAATTAGGTTCAATGTGGGAATGATACTACCTAACTTTCAATTTTATTACTGGGCAGTAAATATACAGGCCATAAAGTCCTGAACGTCTACACAAACTGTTGAACATACACAAGCCTGGTCTACAATACAATTAAAATCTTGCAGTACTTCTTTATATTGCCTGCTCTGTAAATACATCCATCCATCCATCCATCCATTTTCCAACCCGCTGAATCCGAACACAGGGGTCTGCTGGAGCCAATCCCAGCCAACACAGGGCACAAGGCAGGAACCAATCCTGGGCAGGGTGCCAACCGACCGCAGGACCCACACAAACACACCCACGGGCCAATTTACAATCGCCAATCTACCTAACCTGCATGTCTTTGGACTGTGGGAGGAAACCGGAGCACCCGGAGGAAACCCACTCAGACAAAGGGAGAACATGCAAACTCCATGCAGGGAGGATCTGGGAAGCGAACCCGGTTCTCCTAACTGCGAGGCAGTAGCGACACCATGCCGCCCTCTGTAAATAAAAATTATCTTCAATATACTAATAATCCAATTGGCCTAAGTTCATGAAATTTCAACAGAGGGATACCCCAGAGTGAAGTTTTTAAGTTCTTTAAAATATCTTGGAGCATCATATGGCCTGATCTTAGGGTCATTGCCGATTTCAGCCCATTTGAAGCTGTAGGCGTGGTTGTTAGATGTCACCCCTAATTTTAAGCCAGTGCCTTTCTGTGGCAAGGGAAAAGGAGTTTGCAGATTAAAACCACTAACTGTTTTGTTCCTGTCTGCACCCAAATCCCACCTGTTCTACAGTAATTCACGTCTGCTCCATTCAAACTCCACCTTTCTTGGGTAGAGCAATTAAAAAACATCAAGCAGGAAATTAGTCATTATTCAACCACAGGACACTAAGAGGGCAACTTAAGTCTTCTGTGCATTTACAACTATGCAACAGGATGATGGCTTCATTCCACTGAACTTTAATGAGCAAATGTGGATTCCCAGCTGGAATTTTTCATTTTTTCTTTGTTTTCTTTCACATGTGAAATATAAAACCATAATAACAGCTTTATGTTTAAATTAATTCTTAAATATAGGAGCATATACACAAAAATAATGTATATGTGATAGTTAGCAGTTCATTTCATTATACTATTTTACAATGCCTAAATTATAATTTGCATCGACTGGCTTATTATATCACCTTTTTCACTTTAACACTATTCTTTTTTATTCAGGAAATATGCACAAAAGTGGAGATGCTATATGTGTAGCATGAGTAACTTCCAGAAGAAAAATGATGGTACAAAAATGTTTCTTAGCTTCAAATTGGCAAGCAACTTTGAATGGCGCAACGTGGCGTGAGAAGACATGAATAATTTATAATCATTGCAGAGCAGCTCACGAGACTGCAAGATACAGAACAAAAAAGAAAAAAATAGCCAAAGGAGAATTATACAGTGGCTTGTTACCTAAAGACATGATTTGAAGTGAGAATTATATTTTTACAGGTACCACACAACTGTGAAGATTTTATCTAATTTTGAGGACAAGTCCACTTTTTCACCCTTTAAAAAGCTTTTCTCCAATATTTAGGTTGTGATAAGAACACAGTGTGAAAATAAATAAAAAGCATGATTTGAAGGTGGATCACATTTTCACAGAAGATACAAAGGTGATAAAACTGGTGCTAGTTTAAAATTGTGTTAACATTGTATTGTAATAAATGATCATTTAAATTATTTTTCAAGGAAAGGGAAGCTAAGGTGAAGCATGCTGTACTATCATTTTGGGACCTTAAAGAGCTACTCCAACTTGTGTTCAAAATTTCAGGATTATTTTTTTCTCTTGAAAAATGTCTATGGACAAAAGGAAGTTGTGCATTTCAGTATTATTATTTAATCTTTTAGTGTGAGCACAGGCTTATACATCAGAAGCCATTATGCTTACCAGACTTTAAACAGAATTGTGAACCATATATACAGAAATTAAAAAAAAAATGGCATTAAGCATTGTAAACCAATAAAAAGAAGTGCATGAAAATGAATAAAAAGTACAATAAAATGCATTCAATTTTAAAACATGATTGAAGGGGGGCGGCACGGTGGTGCAGTGGTAGCGCTGCTGCCTTGCAGTTAGGAGACCCGGGTTCGCTTCCTGGGTCCTCCCTGCGTGGAGCTTGCATGTTCTCCCCGTGTCTGCGTGGGTTTCCTCCCACAATCCAAAGACATGCAGGTTAGGTGGATTGGCGATTCTAGATTGGCCCTGGTGTGTGGGTGTGTTTGTGTGTGTCCTGCGGTGGGTTGGCACCCTGCCCAGGATTGTTTCCTGCCTTGTGCCCTGTGTTGGCTGGGATTGGCTCCAGCAGACCCCTGTGACCCTGTATTCGAATTCAGTGGGTTAGAAAATGGATGGATGATTGAAGGGAAGCTATTCTCTATTCCAGTGCAGTATCTCTGTTGAGGGGAGTGGTTTAGGTTTGAACAAATAATTTGTTTTTGATTTGGATTTGAACAACAAAAGTCATATATGTGTCTTTCTAAGCTGGTATGTTGCATTAAATCTCACAGCAGAAAGCTGATGGGATCTAATGGCAGATTCCAAGAAAATCGATATTTCCACAAGCACATTCATTACAGAACCAAATAGCAGAGGCCTCATTTATGTAATCGTAAGCTCAGTGCCCAAAAACTTCAGCATTTATCAATATGAACCTGATTGTACTAGACAGCCAAATCCCAGGTCAGCTCCTGAATTGGCATTCATAAACAGAAACATCTAAGAATCACACTGGAGTTTAATTTTATATTGTTATTTCCTTTCCAGTATCTACATATGCTAGTGTTATCTATTTTGTTAAAAACTCCATTCTCTGCTGTTTATTTCTTTGAGCAGATCACTTATGGTTTGAAAAGTAAATGCAATTCTCTGTACAATGTCTCTGTACTTGTAAAACTCTGTTCTGTGGTATTTGAAAAGGCACTATATAAAATAAAGGTCAATTTATTAACAAAGACATATTCATTTAGAAGTTTAGCAAAATTTCTGGTGCTTTAACACTAGAATTGCCAGAGCCTACAAAAAAACTTGTAAATCTAACCCACCTTAAATCCGTTCACACCTCTCCATCAGCATCTTTTGTCCTGTAAATGTGGCGATTAAGACAAGCAGCAAGCAGCCTGCTATTCCATCCCCCACCGTCGCAGAACATTCAATAAGTTCTCCCCGTTCATACCTTGCTTGATTATCTGGTAGTGAACTGCTGGAGTTTTAGTGTGGAAATAATAGATTGTTATTTGGAACACATGCATTTCATGTGTGTTCCATTTCTACAGTAATCTGTGTAAAACATAGTTAAAACAGAAACTTTTTCATATTTTAGTAATAAATGTTACAAAATGTAGGCATGAACTAAGAAAAGAAAGAGACAAATATATGGGACATTGGGTATAAATTTATGGTACTTGTAAAAGTTAACTTTTTCCAGTTTTATTCTCTCAATCACGGTCATCACTAACACCTCCCCACTGCCTCACCTGGTCTGACTCTTAGTTATAGCGGCAGTGTAAATTCACACCCGATCTGACTCTGTTCGTTTTCAAATAATATTGCATTAGTGCGATGATGTTTTCTGCTTTTGTACTATTCAGGTCATAAAATTATTTCTTCAAAATATCATATATACCTACGTCTGTGTTTTTTTGGGGTTTTTTTGACATCATACACCATATGGTGCATACTAATTCTGCGTGAGCAGGAACGCTCAATAAAACTGAATAAAAAAAATAAAGTGACAGTGAGATACGAAGATGGCAGATTCACCAGCGTTTGTGTGTAAGCTTTTATCCCTTCAGATCAGAGAATGTCCAGTTCCATTGCCTCAAAACACCACTCACATCTACAGTTATTCCCAGTTTCAAATAAAAACTAACAGCATCAGATCCCTAGTATGTATCGTGATCGTGAGTGAGAGAATAAAAGTGAAAAAAAAGGTAACTTTTACAAGTACAGTACTATAAATGTACACGGTCTGTTATAGATGCAAACCAAATGTATGTGTGTACTGTATAATATTAACAATAAGAGCAGCTCACTACTGAAATGGCAAATATAGGTGGCAGCGGAGATCGAACTTGATTACAAGTCAGCAAATCTTACCACTGCGCCATGGAAGCTGTTGTATCATCCTTGAACCTTTTGTGAAAGTGTTTATTTGATCTTTGGACTTCAGGCTTCACACATTCTATAGTTTATGCCTACATTTTGTAACATATATTGCTAAAATATGAAAAAGTTTCTGTTTTAACAATGTGTTTACACAGATTACTGTAGAAACGGAAGACACATGAAATGCATGTGTTCCAAATAACGATCTATTATTTCCACTCTAAAACTCCAGCAGTACACTACCAGATAATCAAACAAGGCATGAGCGGGGAGAACTTAGTGAACGTTCTGTGATGGTGGGGGATGGAATAGCAGGCTGTTTACTGCATGTCTTAATCAGCACATTTACAGGACAAAAGTCGCTGACGGAGAGGTGCGAACGGATTTAAGGTGGGCCGGATTTACGAGTTTTCTCGTAGGCTCTGGTAATTCTAGTGTTAAAGAAATTCATTTTACATGTTATATGGGGGCGGCACGGTGCTGCAGTGGGTAGCGTTGCTGCCTTGCAGTTAGGGGACCTGGGTTCGCTTCCCGGGTCCTCCCTGCATGGAGTTTGCATGTTCTCCCTGTGTCTGTGAGGGTTTCCTCTGGGTACTCTGGTTTCCTCCCACAGTCCAAAGACATGCAGGTTAGGTGCATTGGAGATTCTAAATTGTCCTTTGTGTGTCCATGCCCTGTGGTGGGCTGGCACCCTGCCCGGGGTTTGTTTCCTGCCTTGCGCCCTGTGTTGGTTGGGATTGGCTCCAGCAGACCCCCGTGACCCTGTAGTTTGGATGTAGTGGGTTGGATAATGGATGGATGTTATATGGGCTCACATGATGAATAAAATCCTGGTGTTAAATGCGTATATTTTAGTGATGAACAAAGGAGCTGACAATTATGAGAGATAATACATTTTAAGTTTTTATTTTCTTTGTTGCTTGTGGAAATTCATACAAAATACATTAGCTGTAATATCTTTATCTTGTCAGTCAAGAATGTTTTCCCAGTCATGCCTGCATGGAGACTCTGTTATATAGTTCTCCCAAATAAAATGTGCTTTTTACATATATGTGCACTACCATGTCAAAACTCAGTTGCCACCACTATTCTGCACACCCTATGGTTTAATGTTGTCATTAAAACACTTATTTCTCACTAGTTTCAAAATGCTGATAGTTGGCTAGTTCTTTTTGCTACCTACACTCGCTGATCAAATTATTAGGACCACTATTGTAATACTGCGTAGAGCCTTGTTTTGCTCTCAAACCAGTTTCTTGTGGCAGATGCTGAAAATATTCCTTTGAGTTTCTGGTTTCAGATGACTTTTGTTTTGTGACATGGTGCTGTATCATGTTGAGTGAAGCCATTAGAAGATGGATAGGTTGTGGCCAGCACATGGTCAGCAACAATACTTAAAAAGGCTGTGACATTCAAGTGGTGATTGATTGGTGTTAACGGGTATAAAATGTGCCAACGTAACATTCCTCACATCATTAAACTGCCATCACTATAGCCTGGACTGTTGATACAAAACACGGTAGGTACATGGATTCATGCTGCTGGCACCAAATCCTGACCCTACCTTCTGTGTGCCTTGGCAATAATCTAGATTCATCAGGCCAAGCTTCGTTTTTCCAGTCTTAAACTTTACAGTTTTGGTGAGCCTATGCCCACTGCAGCCTCATCTTTATCTTCTTGGCTAGAAGAAGTGGAACTCAATGTGGTCTCCTGTTGTTGTAGCCCATACGCCTGAAGGTATGCATTCTGAGTTGTTGCACATTCTGAAATGCTTTTCTGTCCACCACAGTTGAACAAATTGTTTATGTGAGTTACTGTAGCCTTTCTGTTAGCTCAAACCATTCTGGCAGTCCTCCTCTGACCTCTCTGATCAATATGACATTTCCATCCACAGAACCACTGCTCACTGGATATGTTTTGTTCCTCACATCATTCTGAGTAACCTCAAGAGACTTTTATACATGAAAATCTCTGAAGATCAGCAGACGTCATGGTCAAATTCACTCATATCACATTTTTCCCTTATTCTGGTGTTTGGTGTTAACATTAATTGAATCTCCCGACCTCCAACTGCATGATTCTATGCATTGCACATGCATGACTGATTAGATAATGGCATGGATACGCATGTGTGTAGGTGTTCTTAGTAATTTGCTCAGTGAGTGTACATTGTGTATGAATGGGTTTTCTCTCCCATCTCCTAAAGATGTGCAATTTACAGTAGATTTATTGGTGACTCTAAGTTGTGTGATGAAGTGAGTATGAGCATATATGCATGAGCGTATCCTACAATGGACTAGTATCCTGCCAAGGATTTTTTCCTGCCTGTGCCCATTGGTGCCATAATAGGCACCAGCTACCTGCAAACCTAAACTATTAAAATATGAAGAGATATAAGCCTCTTATCTGTATATGGACTCATCATTGATTGAAATGAGGCCTATTAGTGTTACTATATGTCAACTGCAAATCTAAGAAGTTTAACAGATGAATCGCCAGAGATACAGTCATTTGTATAAACTGAAACAAATAGTCAGTGAGATGGATACTTCTTTGCAGTGCACCAGTACTAAGGGTTAATGGTTCAGAAATGTATGTGCCCAACTGCACATAGTGTTTCCTATCTGTAAGAAAGTCTGTGATCCAATAGCAGATTAGGCAGGCTGAACTGGGTGAGTTCCTTATCTATAAGCACTGGCATTGAAAGCAGAGCTAAAGCCCACAAACAAGATCCTCACATATGCCCCTTGCATATCAAGGTGTTGGTAAATAAAGGTCAGACCTAAATTCACTGCATCATCCATAGACCGGATGGAAGTCTTTTGTAGCATTCTCGAGGTAATTCAGAATAAAGCATTCAAAGTTTTTTATTACTACAGATTTTAAAGTTATTGGTCTGTAGGAAGGAGCGCATGGAAATAAATGTTGGGGCATTAACCAGCTCATCCCCATTTAATTCCTCCAGGGCAAAGCAAATCAAACGGTTGATGGCTTGCTAAATGGAAAACATTCAGTTACTGTATGAAGAAAACAAAATACAGTTCTTATGGCAACAGTTCTTCAAGTGGCATGGAGCTCCATTCTGCAGGACATTGAGCTACCATAGACTGACTTACCTTCTGGCACGCTCGAACCTTATGGAGCATCGGCGAGAAGAGGCAGTGTCATTTACCTGCAATTGGTGTCTTTTCTCGAATGTGGAGGAAGAAGGAAGTGACATATCGATAGCTCCCTCTCTTAACATGTGGTGGCATTATGACCCTCAAATTAGCGTGTGAGGTGAACCTCTTACGCACATGCAAGACAGAAACCTTTGGATTCATTTATATTGCCCTAGTCTTTGCTTCCAAATTACTGAAAAACTACAACAAAAAATGTATTTTGCTTTAGATTTTGAGTCATAGAAATCTGATAAATAAAATAGAAGATTAGCTTCATTGTGGTATCTTAAGTAATACTATATAGGAGACTGCAACATTAAACTCTTAGAATATTTTAAAAATGAGACAGCATTAATACTACTTGAATGTTCAAATCCAATGTCTTGTTTAAACTTTTTTTTGCCCAGGCAGGAACTACACAACCATTCCAGTGACACATTTGCTTTAAAAGCTAAGAAAAAAGGGTGTTAATCAGTAAGAGCTGCAGGAGAAAAAGCTCAAATAAGAGCTAGAGCTGTGAAACTAAAAGAAGGTCACAGAAAACAGCAGGCAATGTGAGACCTGAACAGCTCTACTAGCAGAGCTTATGAGTGGCCAGTGCTAAACTAGTAGCACGTGCTGTTGATTAAATTTATTAAAAGTAAATTGGTCAGGGATGTGCTCTGCCTACTGTGCACACTGCTTGTTGGCACTGAAGTCTATATATTATAGCAGTGCAATGTCTATGTAATGTCCATGCATGGCAGGCTAACATATTATCCCATATCCAATTATTCAGTGCTCTGAGTAGTAAAGTTCTGTTAATAAATAAAACATACAGTAACATGAAGCTTGCAGGAATTTATTTACCAACTCTATCTAGTGATTAATTTTATTTGATGATTGATCTTGAGCGATTCTAGTTAAACTACTTCATGCACTTTTCATTGATCTCTTCAGGTGAAATGTTACCTGGTCACCTAAGTTCCCTTTCTTCAACTTTCTTTCCAGTATTGTGCTTGTTTCCAAATGGCTTCATGTTTGCACAATGTCCTTGCAATGAATCATACAAAGAGAGGACATGCACAGGCATATTTATGTTTCATGTTTTATAATTCTATAAAACCATATAGAATCCATTAATATATAAAATGTATTTATATTTCATATTTTAATTGTGAAATTTGAATTAGAGGATATAATATGTAATCAATTTAACTATTGGTTTTACAATAACATGTTACTTGAGATCTTTAAAAGGAGTCACAAAGTGGGTTCTAGGCCTCCACAACAAAGGTTACACAGATTGGATTGCAGGGTCTTCAACTGCACTTAACTTATAGACTTGAACTGGTGACTGTATTCAGAAACAAAGGAGAAGATGCACCTTTTTCAAATGTTCACTCACTTTCAGATACATCTATTAATTTCCTGATCCTGTTCAATTGATTGAGTTACAGGGTATGAAACCTATACAACCAACATTGAGTGCAAGGAAGGGATCAGCTCTACACAGGACACACGTCCATTACAGGGACCAGTCATAACCATACCCACTCTTACCAGCACCACAGTAATTTAGTGTCACAAGTGAACCATCTTTGGGATGTGAAAGGAAAGCAGAGTACACAGATACAAGAAGAACTTGCAAGCTCAGTGCAGACAGTGATTAAACTCAAAACTAGTCTGTTTCAACTGTGAGACAGAGAAAAGCCAAGCAAAATGACACCTTTTATTGGCTAACTAAAAAGATTACAATATGCAAGCTTTCGAGGCAATTCAGGCCCCTTCTTCAGTCAAGATGTAATACAGAAACTGAAGTTCCCTGTATTTATATCCACAGACTAGGACAAGAAATAACATTGGTAAATCTTTAAATGAAAAATCTTAAATGTAAAAAATTAATAGGTTCATTCAGGCTAAGATTAATTTAACAAGAGAGAGAAGAACAATGTATGGTCAAGATCTTTGGATAAGATAACTGTCCCACAAAGTCCTTTGAAGTCTGTGATGAGTTTTTCAAAACAATATGGGTCTGTAGACAGGTTTATCTGTGTCAGTCTGAGAGATGCAAACAGTCCTCATACCTGGCTATAAAACTCTTGTCTCTATTCAAGCCATGTTGTAATGTATTAAATTTTAACATGAGTTTAACTTCCCATTTTTTTCTCTCTTGCTGTGTTTTGAAGTTGCCCATAAGCACTGTGACTTTAAAGTCCCTCTCACAGTGTCCATGGCTGTTGAAGTGGGCCGCTACAGGAACACCTGTGTTGCCATGTTTAATGTGGAATCTGTGTAAATTCATTCTCTGGTGGAGTGTTTGTCCAGTTTCTCCCACACAGAGTTCAGTGTCAGGACATTTCATGCAGAGAATTAGGTAGACAACATTAGATGATCTGCAGGAAAATGATCCCTTTATGTGATGTTCAAGTCTCAGAAATACTAGCAAAAGCTACTCCAAGCTGATATTTTTAACAGCATAAATTAAATACTGAAAAAAGCACTTCATTCAAAAAGTGAAAAAAGGAAATATCAAAAATGGCTTTCTAGAACAGGGGTTCTCAAACTCGTTTTTAATTGGACTCCTGGGCTAATTAAGTGAACTGTTGTTTCCCAGATTCCCTGTTTTGGGAACAATATACAAATTAGAAAACTAAGTTTGGTAAAAAAAAGTATTAAAATGTACTAAGCAATTATAGGTAATTTTTTCTTTTTAACAGTAGTTTCATCTTGTTTGTCATTCTACTTTTCTAGGTGTTCTAATTGTTTAATTAATCTGTTATTTACTACTTTGTGGGGCTGACACTAAAGTAGTTACAGCCTTTCACGATTGAGCGTTGTTTGCTTGGGTTTCTGCACTGCTTGTTTTTAATTGTCATTATTAAGATTCAATGAAGGAAGCAAACTGCACAGAGAAAGGTTGAAATATTAAAAGAGAGTTAAGTATTTAAATCCATAGCAAAAACAGAAATATTTCTAAATATTTCTAAAATCATGTTGCTGTGCTTTTCTGAATGTCAATTAAAAGATAAATAACACCAGCTAATTAAATGAGATCAGTGCTATCAGGCATTGTCACTGATTAGGAATCTGGTTGGAACAAAAACCTGCAGCCACAGGGGTCCCCCAGGACCGAGTTTGAGAACCCTTGTTCTAGAAATCAGTAATAATCCAAAAATAGAATCCAAAAACAAGCTAACTTATAGTCTCTATGTCTGGGAGGGAAAATGAGGCATGTCCCCCAGAAACTTCAAAATATGAGCTCTCCTGAACATCTAGGAAAGATTTTCACTTGGGCAAACAGAGAAAAGGGCAGAATCAATAACAAGAACTTCCAACCCCTGGGTTTTATATATCCAGCTTCACTTAATATAGCTATCTACACTATGTGGATCTTTGCATGCTAGGGCAAGCATTTATAACACATCACCCCCATTGGTGGCCACAGTGCCAGCAGCTTTCTCTATCTGGACCATCACCTGGAACCTCCCAGTAGTTCAGTCACTGTTTACTCTTACTGTGTTGATTAGCACATGCAAGTACATATTACACTGTACTCTGTACACCGACCCTGTAATATTAAGAAAGTCACAAAACATAAAAATATGAGGCACTAAAAACTGAAACAAAGACCTGCAGAAACAGAAAGTCAGCCTTTTTCCATAAATAACAATTTTCACACCTCAGCTTGCCACAACACAGTCCTCAAAAGATAACGTACTCTCTCCATCTCACTCTCTCTTCCCCCTCTGCCTGATTACAAGTACACCTATCTCACAAGACACTGTGCCATTGCTGATGATGAGTAGCTCTATGATCCTCTTCCTGATCTTTGTCCTCTGCCTCTCCAAATGCCAGGATTTTTTAAAATCTCAGCAATGCAGTTACTAGCTTATCCAGGCTACCCCCACTTAACATCTGTCAGCATTAAGAAGCGAGGTTAGAAAGCCATGTAATATGTGAAGCTCTATTTTTCCACAAAGAATAACAAAAAGGAAAGAGCATTTTTCCTTCTTTCCTTCTTGTAGAAACAAAAGGATGTAGAAAATCACACAGTCAAGCTGATGTACAAAACATTAAGTATGGTACAAATGCATTTCATCAAAGCTTTTTACCCTTGATATCAAATTAGTTTAAACCAGGGGTGGGCAAGATTTTTGTTCCAACCCTATTGCTTAATTAGAAACCAATCCTTGCCAATCTCAGACCTAATTTAATTTTATGGCTTGTTAGTCTGTAATGTTAGGTTGTTATATCAAAGGTTTTTTCCTTTCCAAGGAAAATCATCCAAATGGTTTGAAGCCTAAAATAGACCATTTTTAGTCATTTTCAGTCTTACGTTTTTCTTTTAAGTGTTTTATTAAACTCCACATAGGTGGACATGGAAACAAGCTAGATGGAGACCTGCTGGCCCCTTTGTCATTTCCATCTCATTGCTAACAAGGAGCTATTGAAATTAGTGAATGTAGATGTTTAAGACTAAAATAAGCAATTAAGGGTGGGGAACCTTAACAAGTGAGACCACTAAAATGAATCAGAAAAATGTCTTTTGTGCTTCATCAGCAATAATTGACTTCTCATTAAGAAACTGGTTTGGAACAAAAACCTGCAGCCACTGTGGCCCTCCTGGACTGACAATGCCCACCCCTGGTTTAAACCAACAAGTTGCTCTCACTGTACTTCTGCTTTTGAATATGCCACATAACCTTCAAAACCAGGTGGAGTCAGAACAATCCATTAAATATACCTTAACATGACATATTTATATATTACCTGTGGAAGATAGGTAGCACTTTCCTTCAAACCCCAAATCCAGAATTATATCAAGGAGACAAAAGTGATGTGGTAAATAAATTAAATACACATGGGGAAAATAGTCACTGGAAGCAACACATGTACAAACAAACAAAAGCAAATGAAAATTCCACTTTTCTTGACCTACTAAAAAGAGCTGTGAATCCTTGTGTTACAGGTTGAGTGGCTCACCCAATTGATCACCCAAAAGCACTGCATCACAACATTAACTTCTGCCCCTCTTAAAAACTTGCATTTTCTTTCTCATGCCAGTCAAGTGTTAGTTCTTCCCTCTCTGTTCAGTGTGCATTTGTTGGGGTCACATTAAATCAAGACCTTGCATTACTTCCAGCATTTGGAGTTCCTTCTCCTCTGTTTCCATTTATCTTAAAGAGCCAGGATGCCCAAGCAGATTGTTCTGCTTGAACAACAGAAATGTCCCTTGTATTACTTTGTGAGACCATGTGGTCTCTAGTGGCTTTGGGGTGTTCCCATCGCTGGCATTTCCTTTTTGGCTTCACGGTTTCTGTTATCAGAGGACTAGGTGACTGGTTCACCTGCCCTCATGTCTTCTGGGGTGACATTCTGTGCTTTTCTCCAAGCTATTTGTCTCCTTCACATTGATTAATGCTCCTTACAGTTGCACTTTAGAGGTGCTTAGCAAACTCATAGGCCTTACCACCTTCTAACCATGTGTAAAATCTTTCACTGACAAAATGATACATTTTGCCAATTCCATTGTGGACCTGCATATCTCTATTAGCCCCTCTGTATGGCTTGAGCATTCACACATTTTAATGCCTGCACCCCCATCCCCAAATACAGCTCCTCCTGCAACAGATTTTCCACTGTCTCTGAGCAGGCTGTTCCCCTTCTTTGTATTTGCCTGCATAACCAAAGTAAAATAACTTGCTATGCTGTGTTTCACAAATGAACCATGGAACAGAGGGTTAGCAAGCTGTTGGGTTCTTGGAATTAAGATGAACATTACAAACTATCTAAAACAAGGCATGAACTGAGGAGGAGTGTAAAAAAGCAAAAAATTAGGAAAGAAGATACTGCTATGAAATGCAAGGCTCTGTGTGAAGGGCTACTTTACTGCTTGTACCTGCCAACAACTTTCTGCTAAAAGCTAAGTTTCCAGGAAAAGCCCTGCTTAGTGACTAATTATTTAACCATTTTATCCAATCATGTAGTATTATAGTCCTGCATATAAAAAACACTGTATTAACTCCCAAACCTCTCAAGCAGACTTAGTGTTGTGTTCTTTAAATTACCCTTCTGCTGAAATAAAGAATTTTATACTGTGAACCTCTATGTGCAATGATTTTGCACTGATTTATAGCAGGGCTAAAAGCACTTATTCTTAACTTCAGGGGAACCCAACAGAACTCAGAAGCCAGTGTACACGTTGTAGAGTCTGGGAAAAGGAGCTCTGAAATTAACATTAGGGAATTATTTGCAGTCTTCTTCTTCTTTTGGCTGCTCCCGTTAGGGGTTACCACAGCAGATCATCTTTTTCCATATCTTTCTGTCCTCTGCATCTTGCTCTGTTACACCCATCACCTGCATGTCCTCTCACACCACCTCCTTAAACCTCCTCTTAGGCCTTCATCTTTTCCTCTTACCTGGCAGCTCTATCCTTAACATCCTTCTCCCAATATACTCACCATCTCTCCTCTGCACATGTCCAAACCAACATAATCTCGCCTCTCTGACTTTGGCTCCCAACCGTCCAACTTGAGCTGACCCTCTAATGTACTCATTTCTAATCCTATCCATCCTGATCACACCTGGTGCAAATCTTAGCATCTTTAATTTTGCTACATCCAGCTCTGTCTCCTGCTTTATGGTCAGTGCCATCGTCTCCAACCCATATAACATAGCTGGTCTCACTACCGTCCTGTAGATTTTCCCTCTCCCTCATGCTGATACCTGTCTGTCACAAATTACTCCTGACACTCTTCTCCACCTATTCCACCTTGCCTGAACTCTCTTTTTCACCTCTCTTTCACAATCGTCATTAATCTGTACTGTTGATACCAAGTATTTAAAGTCATCCACCTTTGCCAACTCTACTCCTTAAATCCCCACCATTTCACTGACCTCCCTCTTATTTACACACATGTATTCTAACTGGTTCCTACTGACCTTCATTCCTGTCCTCTCCAGAGCATATCTACCTCTCCAGGGTCTCCTAAACCTGCTCCCTACTATCGCTAAAGATCACAATGTCATCAGCAAACATCATAGTCCACGGAACTCCTGTCTAATCTTGTCTGTCAACCTGTCCATCACCATTGCAAATAAGAAAGGGCTCAGAACCAATCCCTGATGTAATCCCATCTCCACCTTGAATGCATCTGTCATTCCTACCACAGACCTCACCACTGTCAAACTTTCCTTGTACATATCCTGTACAACTCTTACTTACTTCTCTGCCACTCCTGACTTCCTCATACAATACCACAGCTCCTCTAGAGGCACCCTGTCATATGCTTTCTCCAGGTCCAGAAAGACACAATGTAAATCCTTCTGGCCTTCTCTGTACTTCTCCATCAACATTCTCAGAGCAAACATCGCATCTGTGGTGCTCTTTCTTGGCATGAAACCATACTGCTGCTCACTAATCATCACCTCACTTCTTAACCTAGCCTTCAATACTCTTTCCCATAACTTCATGCTTTGGCTCATCAATTTTATCCCCCTGTAGTTACTACAGTTCTGCACATCCCCCTTATTCTTAAATATCGTCACCAGTACACTTCTTCTCCACTCCCCAGGCATCCTCTCACTTTCCAAGATTCCATTAAACAATCTGGTTAAAAACCCCACTGTCTTATCTCCTAAACACTTTCATGCTTCCACAGGTATGTCATCTGGACCAACGGCGTTTCCATTTTTCATCTTCATAGCTGTCCTTACTTCTCTCTCCTTCATTCATCTGCCCCTCAAAGTACCCTTTCCATCTGCTTAAAACACTCTCCTAACTTGTGATTATGTTTCCATCTTTATCCTTTATCACCCTAACTTGCTGCACATCTTTTCCAGCTCAGTCCCTCTGTCTAGCCAATCGGTACAGGTCCTTTTCTCCCTCCTTAGTGTCCAGCCTCTCATACAACTCATTATACGCCTTTTCTTTAGCCTTTGCCACCTTTGTCTTCACCTTGCGCCTTATCTCCTTGTACTCTGGTCTACTTTCTGCATCTCAATGACTATCCCACTGCTTTTTTGCTATCCTCTTCCTCTATATACTCTCCTGTACTTCCCCATTCCACCATCAGGTTTCCTTTTCCTCCTTCCTTTGTCCAGATGTCACGCCAAGCACCCTTCTTGCTGTCACACTTACTACATCTGCTGTAGTTGCCCAACTTTCTTGTAACTCTTCACTGCCTCCCAGTGCCTGTCTCACCTCCTCCCTAAACTCAACCTTGCAGTCTTCCTATTTCAACTTTCACCATTTGATCCTTGGCTCTGCACTTTCTCTCTTCCTCTTCTTGATCTCCAACATCATCCTACAGACCACCATCCTATGCTGCTTAACTACACTTTCTCCTGCCACCATTTTGCAGTCTTCAACCTCCTTCAGATTGACTCTTCTGCATAGGATGTAATCTACCTGTGTGCATCTTCCTCCACTCTTGTATGTAACCCTATGTTCCTCCCTCTTCTTAAAATACATAGTCAGCAGAGCCATGTCCATCCTTTTACAAAATCCACTATCATCTGACCTTCTTCAATCCTCTCCTTGACACCATATCTACCCATCACCTCCTCATCTCCTCTGTTCCCTTCACCAACATGTTCATTGAAATCCACTCCAATCAGCACTTTCTGTCCCATGGGTACACTGTTCATCACTTCATCCAACTCACTCCAAAAATCTTCTTTCTCATCCATCGCACGCCCAACTTGCAGGGCATATGCATTAACAACATTCATCATCACACCTCCAATTTCCAGATTCATTACTCTGTCTGACAGTCTTTTCACCTCCAAAACACTCTTGACATACTGTTCATTCAGAATAAACCCTACCTCATTTCTCTTTCCATCCCCACCATGATAGAACAATTTGAATCCACCTCCGATTCATCTTGCCTTACTCCCCTTCCATTTAGCCTCTTGTACGCACAATATATCAACATTTCTTCTCTCCGTCATATCTGCTGACTCTCTCCCCTTACCAGTCATACTGCCAACATTCAAAGTTCCTACCCTCAGTTCCACTCTCTTTACCTTCCTCCTCTCCTCCTGCCTCTGGACACGTCTCCCCCTCTTCTTCTCCTGCATCGGCCAACATTAGCCCAATTTCTGCCAGCACCCAGTTGGCTAACAGTACTGGTGGCGGTTATTGTTAACCCGGGGCTTGACCAATCTGGTATGGACATTTGCATTGTATTTTATGCCTTTGAGGTGGTTCAGCGTCTGTTCTTGGGTATTAGGATTGATTCTTGCTTTGCTTGAGTCCATTCACTCAAGAACAAGACACTGTGTTAGTAAAATTTACTTGAGAATCTGGTGATCAGATGGTTTTGAATTGACATGAGCCATTTTATTTTGTTAAACATCCATATTGTTTATTATTCAGTTTATAGCAAGTGATCTGAAATAGTTAAGTTAAAATACTTCAGCTGAGATTGGCAACAATAACTGTTTTATGGGAAATTGTTTACAATTCATTTTCCTCCAGTTTGAGGGATACAGATTTTTGTTGGCATACACTAAATACAACAAAAATTTTAGTAGTGTTTGTTTTTTTGTATACATATTTAACACACTGGTTTTAGAGCAAGAAGCTGAGCTTTCTGTTTGAAAACTATTTCTAAGGTGGTAAATAATGAATACAATATTTTTGTAATCTTGTATTCCCTAGCTGGAGGGACAGTAGCTTTATGTTTATAACCAGCACAAATATTGAACAGGTTTAAGCTCTTTTCAATTAAGTCAAAATTTACTCTAAATGCATATTTTGAATGGTGGAAATATTATGCTTTAGAATGTGGACATCTTTACAGGCATCACAGGCATGCTTTACTTTATTAATAAGGCTAATGTTTCCTGAATTTGTTTTAATGTTGTAAATTGTTCATGTTTTAAAAATAAGACTTGTTCAATTTAACAAGACCAAAGTAATCTCTTTTTATGCTTAATTTATTAAAGTAGTTTATATTAAGTTTACTAGCAAAATACCAAGGCAGAGAAAGGAGAAGTAGTGTGTTAAAGAAGTAATGAAAAAGAAAAGAAAACATTTTAAAAATACCATAACATGATTGACAATGTAATTGTTTTGTCACTGTTATGAGTGTTGCTGTCATATATATATATATATATATATATATATATATATATATATATATATATTGTAAAAGACTTAACAAGAGACAACATAAAGGTTTGGGGTTTCCGGCCCCGTATATTGCAGACAAATCCACACTGCAAATCTGTTGCTTAAGCCACTGTCGCGGTAATACATAACGGTGAGCGACAATGGTAATGTTGCTGCCGGAGTCAAACAGAGCCACCACCGAGTGCCAATTCAATAACACCACTCCCGTGTTTGGACATGCCAGCGGGTGCGACGGAGTACAGTACCTTTCCACGGTGGCCCAGGTGCAGTCCATCGGCTCCGAGGTGGTGTTGAGGGGACAGGTCGGCAGTAGTTGGCCGGTCTCACCGCACTTGTAACAGCGCGGGGAGGCCGGCTTTTCTTTGGATGTTTGCGGCACTTCCGCAGCGCGTCGAGAGGGCTCGGGGTTGGCCGCCCGTCCCTGTCGGTTCCCACCGACTTGCCCCCCGGCTTGGAAGACCGCGAGCTGGCACTCCAGGACTTCCAGGAGTCCTGGCATGTCCTTGTAAGGATGGCGCCAGACCTGCTGGGCGAAGGAGCTAGGCATGGCGTTTACGAGGCCCTCACAGGCCACCTGCTCTACTACCTTCCGGGCTTGGGGACCCTCGGGCCGTATCCAGTGCCCCATTTTTACCCGCAGTCAAAGGCCTGGGCTCGGGCCGGTTTTTCTGGGTCAAACTGCCAGCTCCGCCATTCACTCGCCTGCTGGCCCGGCGTAATGCCGTAGCGTGCCAGGATCTCCTGTTTTAGGAGGTCGTAACTCGCAGCCTCCTCCTTGGGGAGATTGTAGTAAGCGCGCTGCGCGGGTCCCTTCAGGTAGGGCGCCAGAATGGATGCCCACTCGGACCGCTGCCACTCGCTCCGAGTGGCCGTCCGTTCAAATATGCCCAGGTACGACTCCACGTCGTCAGCCTCTGTCATAGGCACCAGAAGCGGAGGCGTTGGACAAGGCAGGTCGGGTCTTACCCTCCGAGCTTCTGCCAACCTGGCCTTCGTTTCCTCTAACTCCCGGGTGGTAGCGGCTTGCGCTTGCTGCAAGGACAGGATCTGGGCATTCATCCCCTGCAGCACTGTGTTGAGGTCCTGTCCTTCAGTAATTTTTTTCGGACTTGCATCCTGCCGGCTACGCCACTGTAAAAGACTTAACAAGAGACAACATAAAGGTTTGGGGTTTCCGGCCCCGTATATTGCAGACAAATCCACACTGCAAATCTGGTCAAAAGATATAAACAAAACAGTTCATATACGCGACGCCATACAAGGCATCGGTGACCATTTTATAAGGGAGGAGCCGGAAGTGGAGGAATGCTGGGAAGGAACCGTGAGGGAGGATGGGACTGATGACGTCAAGAAAGATGGCGGAGGAAGGGCGGAAGTAACGTACTGCGGGAATGAGGCTTATGGTGGCGGAGCGTCTTTTTTCCTGGAAGAAAGCAAAGGAGAAAGGTTAGTACCCCGCCACTCTCCGCCAGCGAACGTCTTCCGAAGCGTGTTAAGGTCCGTCCGCGGTCTCCTATTCGCGCGTGAGTGACAATATATACAGTATATATATATATATATATATACTAGCCAAATACCCAAGCTTCGCAGCGGAGAAGTAGTGTGTTAAAGAAGTTATGAAAAAGAAAAGGAAACATTTTAAAAATAACGTAAGATGATTGTTAATGTAATTGTTTTGTCACTGATATGAGTGTTGCTGTCATATACTGTATATAGACACAGACACACACACATATGTATATACATATACATATATATGCATATATATACATATACATATATATATACATACACATATATACATATACATATACAGTATACATATACATATATAGCAAAATACCCGCGCTTTGCAGCGAAGAAGTAGTGTGTTAAAGAAGTAATGAAAAAGAAAAGGAAACATTTTAATAATAACGTAACATGATTGACAATGTAATTGTTTTGTCATTGTCATGAGTGTTGCTGGCATATATATATATATATATATATACATATATATATATATATATATATACATCCATCCACCCATTTTCAAACCCGCTGAATCCGAAGACAGGGTCACGGGGGTCTGCTTGAGCCAATCCCAGCCAACACAGGGCACAAGGCAGGAACCAATCCTGGGCAGGGTGCCAACCCACCGCAGGACACACACAAACACACCCACACACCAAGAACACACTAGGGCCAATTTAGAATCGCCAATCCACCTAACCTGCATGTCTTTGGATTGTGGGAGGAAACCCGGAGCGCCCGGAGGAAACCCCACGCAGACACGGGGAGAACATGCAAACTACCACTGCGCCACCGTGCCGCCCCTATATATATATATACATATACATATATATACAGACACACATTTACATACACTTATATCTATCTATCTATCTATCTATATATATATATATATATATAAATATATATATATAAATATACATATATATAAATATATATATATCTATATCTATCTATATGTATATATCCATCTATCTATATATGTATATATATATATCTATATATATATATATTTATATATATATATATCTATATATATATATCCTTTGGGGTGCGAGCAGCTGTTGCTGGGGTGCCAGAATCCATTGAGGAAGAAACATTAAAAACATTATTTGTTCAAAATCTTAATCTATCCACTCCTAAATAATTAAATGGGCAGGCTATTTCGTATGAGTGCATGACGCAGCTTGTTAAAACGGATGACTCCTAATCTTACGTGCACTTAGTGCTGCGTGGGTATTATGAACTATCGTATTTGTTCAAGTTCTATTTAAATTTTAAATATAAGTAATTTTTATTTGGTTGACAGAAATATGTTTAGTAGGAATGAAAGTTAAATATAATCATCATTGCATAAATTTTTCTTCACCATAGAAATTTAAAGACTAAATCCAACTGCCTGATGGGCTCATCAGGCAGTACATACTCACTGCACCCACTCGCGAATCGAACATCAGACGTCAGCGCTAAAGGCGAAGCCTCTCATGTTGCGCTAGGGTGTGTGGTTCATTTATTTGACAGTATGTAGATCGGGGTGTGTATATATTTATATATATATATATTACTTTTGAGAATGCAACGTATAGTTTTGTCCAGGAGGAAAGCAATGTTGCCTCAAATCAATGGCAACCTTTTGTAGGGTGTGTCCCTGAGACTTATTAATTGTCATCGCGAAGCAGAGCCTTACTGGAAATTTGAGGCATTTCAATTGAAATGAGAGATCAGGGGGTATAACGGTGATGCCAGGAATACATTCAGAGTGTGGCGCTCTGCTGTTTTTTTGTGTAGTTGCCTTCACACAGCCTCTCTGCTGCTTTATAAACGAACACCATATAAAGCCATCACCTTGTCAATTGTGTAATGCGTTTTTTGAACAGGTTTGATGCATGGAAGTGATTACTCGTACTGCGTTCAGTAAGTTCACGTGAGCTGTTCTCTTGTGTGATGTTGCGATGTCCACGGCTTAATTTAATGTTAAGTAAGACCGGCACTTAAAAGTTTTTGGCTGCACTCCGGTTGAAATATGACGAAGCTGCGCGTCACTTTTGTGAATGCAAGTATAGTTGTCCAGGAGAAAAGCAATCTTGCCTGAAATCAATGGCATCGTTTTGTAGGGTCTGTCCCTGAGACTTATTACTTGTCATTGTGCAGCAGAGCCTTACTAGAAATTGGAAGCATCTGAATTGAAATGGGAGATCAGAGGGTATAAAGGGGAAGCGAGGAATACATTGAGTGTGGAGAAACTCTAGAGACAGGGTGTGTATGAACTTGTGGATTTTTCTGTGTGTATTTGGTGGCAGTGTGATGAAGTTGCTTCGGAAGACGGTGTTAGCTGAGGTGAATGGGAGGGAAGTTGATGACGTGACTCCCCCACCCGCCTTAACTGTCAATCCCCCACAAACACAGTCTCTCGGAATTTGCATAAGCACAGCCCTTCACCTGCAATTTTAACTTAGTTACAAAGTGATCAAAACTCTCATTTATATCCTGCGTTAAACTTGTATCCCGCATTACCGTGGGCATGACAAACACCAGCGGCAGCCTGTCTATGAACTTAATTTAAACTTTAAGTTTACACCGTGCTTTGTTTCCGAAGTAGCAGCACTCATGAATATGGTTGTAAATGTCAGTTGCTCGCTTCTTATTGTTTCGCTGCCTTCTCAATTGTATAATGCATGTTTTCTTTAGCGCTTTTTGGAGCTCTTCCTGGTTTTCTACGTACTGCGTTGATAGTCAGTTCACGTGATTACGTGGGAGGCGTGATGATGTCACACGAAACTCCACCCCCCCACGGCCATCCAGGTCAACTTCATTACAGTAAATGGAGAAAAATAGCTTCCAGTTATGACCATTACGCGTAGAATTTCAAAATGAAACCTGCCTAACTTTTGTAAGTAAGCTGTAAGGAATGAGCCTGCCAAATTTCAGCCTTCTACCTACACGGGAAGTTGGAGAATTAGTGATGAGTCAGTGAGTGAGTGAATGAGTGAGTCAGTCAGTGAGGGCTTTGCCTTTTATTAGTATAGATTAAGGCATCTTGGAAATACATGTTTTATTATGTTTGCTAAATTTAAAGCTTAAAGTTAAGAAAAATAACCACATCTTAATGTGACTTGTACATATGTTTGGAAAACATAAAAATGCCTAAACAAACATGTTTTCAGAATAATGGTTATGAAGCCCAAATTACTAGAAGTGTACAGTTGAGTCAATGTGTTGTCTACTTCAAAATATTTTAGTAAGTTACATAAACTTTAAAAATTGTTTAGACAACTTAACTGAGTCAAAGCAACAAGATAAGTTGACTGAGTTAAGTTGTGTGAATAAATAATTTTTTACAGTGTAGTGTAGTTCAGTTTTTTGTGACAGTTTCCCATAGAGGTCCATTTGGAAACAAATGTTTGTCATGGTCTGTTTGGATGCTTAAAATGAGTTGAAATCCCAATAAAGTGTTATGAAAGAACAACTGTTTGAATGTCATTTGGCTGTTATGTGCCAAGCATAAACTTCAGAGCACTTTGCCATACTTACACTTATTTACGGAGACCTAAGAAAAAAGTACACTGAAGCACACTTAATTTAAGTACACTAAGTGTGCTTCCATAATTTTAAACCAAAAGTGTGCTATTTTTGAGTTGTAAAAACATTCAAAATATATCACAAATATGTTTTCAATGTATTATCCTTGCATTTTGATTGAAATATAAATCTATTTCTTATATATTATAAGTGTATTAATAAGTATCTGAAAGGTGTATTCAAATATATACTAAGAGGAAAGAATGTACATTTATGAAAGTACAGGAATAACTAAAGAGTGTACTAAAGCAAAATAGAACATTCAAGTACAGTTAGTTGTGTTTCAGTATATATTTAGTTACACAAATGATATACCTTTACCACACTAAGTACAAAGTCAGTGCTTGAAAACAGTGCAGTTTTAATATGGAAAGTGCAATTAAATTAAGTGTATTTTAGTGTACTTTTTTACCAGGACAGTTAGGTCACTGATATACTAAGATAATATTTAAGGCTTTATGCTGTTGCTGCTATATCTTGACTTATATTAATCCAAATACATTGATGTCCAGTTTATGTGATGATGTCCAGTCAGATCACATGTGACATACACTTAACATGAAAGATACCAACTAATCTCTTAGGTTTTTATCCTAACGGGGAATAGCAATATATGTCAAAAGCAGATATATAACTGTTATGACATTTCCCAGATGGCTGAGTTGCTTAGTTACAAATTATATATCCTTAATCAAAAAATGGAAAAAAAGATTTCTTGTCAGAGAGAGAGAGAGTTTCTTTTTCAAATGTCTATCAACTAAACATCAACAGACAGCAAGCTAAATTTAATTGTCAATACTCAGCTGAAACACTCCTTGCAAATGGCCATTTCTTTTAAAAGTCACTCAGCTAATACTTTATTTTTGCAACAAGTGTCAGCTAAGCTGAACAGACTGAGAGAACATTTTTTTCAAAAAGTATAATAAAAGGTAGCTACTCTCCCTCCCTGCCTCCCTTCTTCTCCAAAGTGAGCACCTAGCAAAGCAGACAATTAACTCTACTAACTGATCATAACAAGGTTGATGTCGATTCCCATGGGTAATAAAAGCTACACTTTCTAACAGCAAATTACTTTGAATCCTGCTTTGACTTTCAGTTTTCCCAGAATACACTGCACTTAATAATAATAATAATAATGCATTTTATTTATATAGCGCCTTTCCTATACTCAAGGCGCTTCACAGAGTCTTAGAAAAAAAAACAGCAGGGCATATGTAACATTGGATACAAATGTTTTCCTGAATCGAACAATGTAACAGATAACAAAGCTTTAAATAGAATAAAGGACAATAAACCAGAGTAAAATACTAAATTCAATGCTAAAAGAAAAACCTAACAAATAACCTAATTTGTGATATAAAAGACAAAATATCTTGAGCACCAGGACAGAGAGATAAACTGAAAGAAAGGGCAGAATGTTAAGTTAAACTAAACGCCTTCCTAAATAGATGAGTTTTAAGTTGTTTTTTTTAAAGAATGAATGGATTCAGCTGATTTCATTAATGTGGGATGTCATTCCAAAGTCTGGGTGCTATGGAGCTGAAGGCCCTGTCACCCATAGAGTGCAGGTTAGTGTGAGGCACAACAAGATTACCAGAATCAGAGGACCTTAGTAGGTGAACAGGAGCATAGTGATTTAGAAAGTCACTGATGTAGTCCGGTGCAAGGCCATTTAAAACTTTGTAGGTTATTAATAGTATTTTATATTCAATTCTGTAAGACACAGGGAGCCAGTAAAGGCGAAGCAGGATGGGTGTGATGTGCTCACTGTTGCTGGTTCATGTAAGGACTCTTGCAGCAGAGTTTAGGATCAACTGGAGCTGTGATATAAGATTAGAAGTGGCACCTGCCAGCAGCGAGTTACAGTAATCGATGGGGGATGTGATAAAAACATGGAGAAGTTTTTCAGCATTAGAAAAGGAGAGGAATGAGCAAACATGAGATTTGGAGGTGAAAGTAAGAAAGTTTCTTAATGTAGTTTATGTAGGCACAATAAGAAAGGGAGGAATCAAAAATGACACCAAGATTCCTTGCATCAGAAGAAGGTCTGATGAGATCACCATCAAGAGTGACTAGAAAAGGTGCTCATTTTCTTAAGTAGCGCTTTAGTGCCAATTTTCAGGAGTTCAATTTTAAAGACTTCTGCTCCATCATGGTTTTAATTTCACTGAGGTAAGTTGTGAGCTGAGAAAACTCTGATGAAGTTGCAGTTTTGACATTAAAATAGAGTTGAGTGTCATCTGCAGAAAAATGATAACTAAGTCCATAGTTACGAATAATATGGCCAAGGGGAAGCATATAAATACAGAAGAGAAGAGGGCCGAGGACAGAGCCCTGAGGAGCTCCTTGTGTGACTGGCGCTGAGCTGGATCTGCTGCTGCAAAGACTAAAAAAACTCTTGCCTATCAGTCAGCTAGGACTTGAACCACTGGAGGGCAGTGCAAGACATACCCAGCATGTTCTCCATTCTGGACAGTAGACAGGTCTAACAGAACTAATATGCTGGTTTGTCCAGAGTCTGCTGCCAAAAGCAAATCATTAGTTGCCCAAAGAAGAGCAGTTTCACAGCTGTGCTGCACCCTGAAACCAGACTGAACGGGTTCCATCAAATTATTAGAGGTTAAATAATTGGTGAGCTAGGAGGCTACAACACGCTCAAGAACTTTTGATAGAAAAGGTAAGTGGGAAATAGGCTGAAAATTGTTAAGATGGTCACCATGAAGACCAGACTTTTTTAACATGGGGGTTACAGATGCGATTTTAAAAGTGGCTGGCACAAACCCAGTGTTGAGGGATGTTTTGATTATTGTCGGAACAGTCGGGATTATGACATGAAGGGTGGGATTGGGGTCCAATACATAAGTAGTTGGCCTCATCTTACAAAGCAGGTCATTAACAAATGCCGATGTGACTGGTGAAAATTTAGAAAAGGAGCTGGATGGAGTGGGAAGACAGGGAAGGATATAAATGGATGATGGATTTATGTTAGTTGAATTATTTATCTTCAGTAGAGGAGGTAATTGGGCCAGACGCAGGTTGAAGTCGTTTATTAACTACAGAGAACAAAACTCTTGGGTTATCATGGCCACTTTCTATTATTCTGCCATAATGTGCGTTCTTGGCTGCAGTTAGTGTATCCCTGTAAGCCCTTTCATGGTCAGAGAAAGCCTGAATGTGAACAGTCTTACGTGATATTCTCTCAAGGCGTCGGCCAGCTGCTTTCATAAATCCTAGCTCTAAATTATACCATGGAGCTGAACACTTGAAGGAAACCTCCTTATGTTTTAAAGGAGCTGTTTTATCAAGTGCTGAATGAAGGGCTGAGTTATAGTGGTCAACAACACAATCTAGTGTTGATGGAATAGGTGAAGACAGAAAAAGATCAGAAATGGATCCAGCAAGAACAGAGGGACAGATATTTTTAAGGTTTTGGAAAGAAATTTGACATTTACAGGTAAGAGGAGGGAGAGGTAATGAGACAGTGAAAAGCACTGCTTTTTGGTCAGAGAGTCCCAAATCACTGCTATAAGTGTTGCTGACAGATAATCCAGATGTGCAGATCAGGTCCAGTATATGACCACCAGAGTGGGTGGGAAAATTAACATGCTGCACCAAGTCAAAATAGTCCAGTAAGGATAGGAATTCATTTCTCAGTTTACATGTAGTAAAGTCAATATGGATGTTGAAATGGACAAGAAAAATGACTCTCTGAGAAAGTGAACTTAAGTGGGTTAATAATTCAGTCAGATCAGATAAAAAAGACGCATTGTATTTCGGGGGACGATAGACAACAATAAGTAAGACAGGACCAGTTTCGAAAGACAATGGACTGTCAATGGGAATTCTTTTGATGTTTAACTTTGATATAGCAATTACTGTGACTCCTCTGGGCGGGGTCACCTCCGTGACAGATGTAAAATCATTTGGTTTTTGCCAAGTTTCTCTTAAGCATAGCAAGTCAAGGTTTGAGTCTGTAATGAATTCTGATAGCACTAGTGCTTTGCCATTAATAGATTTTGAGTTAAACAATGCAATATGAGCAGGTGTGGGTTCATTGTGCACAGATCCATGACCAGAGTTTATTTTAACATATTGCAGATTTGGCACACTGACACTCCTATTTCCAAAGCCATGAGTAGGACAGCATATTCCTGAGCAAATGCTGCCAGTGAACTTTTCATTTGCAGCCCAGATGTGGTGGTGACCTGACCTGCAATGTAAATATTTTGGGCGCTGCAAAATACCATTGTCTTTTTGGACATTCCAGTCTGACCATTTTACTTATCTGATAGTAGAAGAGAAGCAGCACAGCATAGTAGGAGATATTACAAAATGCACATGAAGATACCAAAATTCGGAGGTTCCAACATACAGCCATATACATACAATGCTGGGTATTACAGGTGGGATCGCCCAGAGCCGCATCCAGCTGGGTGTAAACCTCAGATCATTTCTTAGTCATTAAGCATGTATAGAAGGAATTGAGAACAATCCAGTGTGTAAATCATAATCAAAAGGACAGACCATCCCTGGCTCATAGATTGTCACGGTGCAAAGAAATGTCCATTGGGCTCATTCAGTGTGCCACAGAAAGATTCGGTTGTCCCTGAGGCTGCAAACCCAGTCAAGGCAAAGTCCATAAAAGTAAATCCAAATCAACACAGTTTGAGTCAATTGCATCCATGCATATATATACACAATAAAAAGAGTGAACAATTGCAAAAAGTTTAAGTTTAACGCAATTTTTAACAAAAATTGTTGATAACAGGGAGGAGTGGCAGCAACATGTGTGCGCAAGCATCCCCTTCACTCTGTTCAGCATAACAAATCTATCAGTGTTTTACCCGAAACCTGACAGTTGAAAGGTTTAAACCATCCTCCATACAAAGTGTCATACACATTTCTTAAATTTATATTATTTTACGAAAACAAAATATGATTATTTAGAGTTGTCAATAAACATAACTGAGATTGAAGAGAAAGTGAAAAAACTAGAAGATCAGTCCTATTTTCCTGGAGCTGCTAAACAGCAGTTCCCACCACTGATGTAGTAAAATGAAGGATTTGTTTTGCATTAAGTGCTGAGATGAGTATTCCAAGGTCAACAACTAAGCACTCAGGTACAGCAAGTGAGCCTTCATTCATCCCACGGGCAGACTGTAGTTAAAAATCATGTGGAAGCCAGATGTTATTTAGAAATTAAGTATAGATTACGCTTACTACTCAACAGTGTCAGATTGTTCAGCTTCATATGCAGAATCCTTCTTTTCTCATTAGGGACACTTTGATGAATTTGACATGTTGCTCACATCTTTTGTTCTTTAAATTTAGGATTTCCACAAAATTCTGTCCTGTATTTTTCAAATAAATATATGCACCTTACTTTCTATACTTGGAGTCAATCAGGTACACGTCTTTGCACATAATATTGGAAAAGTCTCCTTGGTATAGTTTAGGTATACAATTTATTTGTAAGGTTATTATTAAAATATTACATTACTCTTGTGAGAAATACTTTTGACCAAAGTCTTTACTTGAAAGAATTAATGTAAAACACATAATACAAGTGGACAGAAAATGACTGTAATTGCTCCAAAGGTACATAAATAATCTTATCTGTGTGTCTAACAGTTGATAGTAATTAATTTGTTATTTGTCCTATATATAACTCAAATCAATACATCACCTAGAGGTTTCACTGAACCATGTTTGGAATTTGGATCAACTATTTTTTGTGAGAACATTTTAGGCCCAAAAAAAAACCTCACAAAATGTTTTCATTATTCTTAAGCCAGGTGGAAGTATTGATAATGTGGCATATGTCTGGCTACTAGTATAGCACAGAATTCAAAAAGGGAATTCCAATGTATTTTAAACCTTTCTGACTCCCCACTGAAGTCAGAAACCACTCAAATAAATTTTTTAGATACCAAATTAAATTAAAATTTGTGCATGACTGGTTTGATGAAAATCTGCTGTGTTGTCAACATTATAATAACTGTGAAAGAAAAATTAACTGCTTGCAAGTTGGGTTTGGGTTAATAGCTTACAAAGCCGTTTTGCTATACCAGCAGGTTATTCATACAGGCATCTGTCATAATACAGGGTGCAGTAAGCTGACCTAGGAAAATTTCCAGTTTCTTTAGGAACGTGTCTATTTGACACAGTAAAGATGACCTTTCCTTCTTTAGGGTCTATGTGACAAGTGAAAAAAATAATAACAGATGGCCTATTAGCGTAATAAAATAAAATGCTTAAGTGAATGATACTATGTTATTTTAAATTATAAAAAGCCAATAAACAAAATTTAACTTAGCTGTTCTGCCTTGCAACGTAGAATCCAGGAACTCATCTGTGACTGAATAAAAATCTAATTGATTGAACTATTCCTGTCTTCCACATAACCCATTTTCAAACCACCATGTTTAATTTACTTATTCCTGCACACATACTGCATATCTTTATTTCTAATTGGGTCTTCATTAATAGGCTTGTGGCCATCTGCAATGGGAACGGATGAGCAGGGAGATCAAGGAAAATAAGCTTTTTGAGCCCAGATCACTGCAATGCTAGATGCACCTGGCATGATCTGCTCTGTTGATGACACTGAGAGCATTTTGCCAGTTTTGTCTTCCACTGATGACATTTTATATAGATATTATCTTTGGTGTTGATACAATGTCTTGTTGTGCTAGTTGCTTTCTTTCAGCACCACTTACATGTTTGCTTTTTCTTATCATGATATAATTCTTTGTTGTCTACTAGCTAACTTACACAGATTTCCAGTATTATCACACCTATCTGTCTGTTGCCTATAATGTCACGTAACACAACAATTTCTCACCATTTTATTTTGCCTAAAATGCACTAAATATTTATTCCTGCTTTAAAAAATTAAATGTTTTTGTGGCTGGGATTCTTGAGGTCTGATATGGGGACTTTTTAGGACTGGAGGTCGCCTGTAACACAGCGGTTTTAGGGTGTCCCTTATGCCACTATGTCTGAGTATAACTTACCTGAAAAAGTCCAAAAGCTTTAAACAAATCATCATCGTTGGCAACATCTGTGAGCCTACAAAAGGTATTAAATACCACAACATGCTGCTCCTCAGATCCCTTTATTTTCAGCATCAACAATGCAAAAGAACTAAAATTGAAAATAATACATTTGTAATGTTGGTAAGTGTTACAAAATAAAACACAATTTTAAATATTTTAAAATATTTTAAAATATTTAAAGCAAAATGCAAGCAAACAAACTTTTTGGTCTTAATTCTAAGCAGTATGTGTGGAGACAACCAGGCACTGCTCATCACTTGTCCAATACAGTCCCCACAGTGAAGCATGGCGGTGGAGGTCTTTTTCAGCTGCAGGGACAGGACGACTGGTTGCAATCGAGGAAAAGATGAATGCGGCCAAGTACAGGGATATCCTGGACAAAAACCTTCTCCAGAGTGCTAAGGACCTCCGACTGGGCCGAAGGTTTACCTTCCAACAAGACAATGACCCTAAGCATACAGCTAAAATTACGAAGGAGTGGCTTCACAACAACTCTGTGACTGTTCTTGAATGGCCCAGCCAGAGCCCTGACTTAAACCCAATTGAGCATCTCTGGAGAGACCTAAAAATGGCTGTCCACCAACGTTTAACATCCAACCTGACAGAACTGGAGAGGATCTGCAAGGAGGAATGGCAGAGGATCCCCAAATCCAGGTGTGAAAAACTTGTTGCATCTTTCCCAAGAAGACTCATGGCTGTATTAGCTCAAAAGGGTGCTTCTACTAAATACTGAGCAAAGGGTCTGAATACTTAGGACCATGTGATATTTCAGTTTTTCTTTTTTAATAAATCTGCAACAATTTAAAAAATTCTTTTTTTTGTCTGTCTATATGGGATGCTGTGTGTACATTAATGAGGGAAAAAATTAATTTAAATGATTTTAGCAAATGGCTGCAATATAACAAAGAGTGAAAAATTGAAGGGGGTCTGAATACTTTCCGTACCCACTGTATTTCCTCCATAAAGCTGAAAAAACTAGCAAATCTGAAAAAATGTACTGTTTGCTAAAATGCTGAATGAATAATTTAATCAGTCTTGTTTAGAAAACATAAATACGTCTGCTGTTATATGTGTTTTACTGATGTGTGTTTGGCAAAAAGAAGGGAGGAACAAGAAATCATGAAAATGCAACATTTAGAGAAACGTAAAAGTAAAATAAAATCAAAAAGCTCTCTATTGGTATGTGAGAAAATTAATATCTTAATATTTTCTTTTTTACTATCCCAGCTGATCATTATTTCATCATAAGCACATTCAATTTTAATGTGGGTTCCCCTTCTTTGCCTTGCATATTCCCATTTATCTTTTAACAGCCAGGCAACAAGGATGTCTACTTCTCTGCTAACATTTTGCTGTTCTTAGCATGAACACTGAAATATCTTGCAAGTTGTGCCTTTTCTACCCAAAAGGTGAGAAGAAACAAAAAAATCCGAAAGTAATCTCTCAATACATTTCACTCAGTCTACTGTACATTATACAGATTGCCTAGAAATTATTTGGACTCCATTAACTTCTTGAATGGTTTTGGAAGGATTTTCATTTTAATGTGCGGAATTAAAATAACACTATTTTGGATGATTTTTCCGATTTTACAATAATTATATTCATGTTTATACAGATTTTATACTTTTTATGAAGAACACAGAACTTTATCAAGGGAGCTCAAAAACTGCTAAAAAGTGAAATAAGCTAGTATAAAATTGATTTTCCTGGCATTATTTCAATCTATGTTTTTGTTTTGTTTTTTCAGCTTGACTTTACAGCATCAGGCTACATGTCAGAAAATATCTCAACAGATATCTATTTAGTCTCATTTGAGTGTTAAAACTGTGTAATGTGGCTAATACTTTCAGAGGTAGCAATTGCAGTTTGATTCATGAGATGTCAGAAGCTGAAGTATGGGTGTCTACCTGGCAATGTCAGGACTCCTCAGTAAAAGGAAATGATATGGGGAAAGAAGCTGTTGATAAGAAGGAAGTGTTTCAAGTCCCTCAAGATCCACAAATATGGAAAAAAGCGCTAAAGACTGTAGCTGTAGATTTTAAGTCACAGTATCTCACAGGTTTTGATTTATTTCCCAGACAGGGGCAAAAGTTCATCTGCTAAAGTCAGTGAGAAAGTATCCATCTTCCCTGTGTTTTTATTACATTAAATAATCCATACTGGCCTATTGTAAACATTCATATATCTATATACATTTACATTATAAATAATCTAATATTTAATACATACGTTTAACAATTAAAATGATGGAGTGTATTAAAACATTTTCCAGCCAAATTCAGCAAAGTCGGATTACAAAAGAGGACAATGCACACACACCAGTCATTTTCGACTCTGGGTGTATCTGAGGACTTTGCAGTTCTGCCAGGTCATTTTTCTTTTTCAGTTCTACACTGCTCCTGCATAACACACTAGTTCTTCTGTGTTTTCCAAGATTTCTAAGAAAAACCAAGCTCAGTTTTCCATTAAAAATCTGTAAGACCTCCAGTTGTTTTTCTTCTCCAAACATTAAAAAATAAAATACATGGGTTAAGACAAATGTTTTTAGTTAATAAAGTGTAAAGAAAATCGTGTGATTCTTCCATCCCATGAATCCTCAAACACTTTTGCTATATTAAATGATTCTTACTAAACAAAATGTGCACATCTATTGGTTTCACTGATTTACTTTACAGGGGCTGCAGCCTGTTTTCTTTCCATTGTGGGCATAGCAGGAGCCAGTACTAGATGAGATGCCCCCATTCTCAATGCTCATTCAAAACAACAGGAAAATTTTGTGTCACCAGATAGATTGACAAGAACATATGGAATAAACATGGAAAAATGAATATGAACAGAAACATGAAAAAAACTTGGCAATGTAGCAACTACAGAAAGACGATGACCTGTCTAGTAATCTGATGCTGAACCCTGCAGCTATGGAGTGGCAGTGCTAAGAACTGTGCTACACTCTTCAAAAATAATGGTTCATTAATGACATTTTACTGAGCTGTGTGGTTCTTCAGAGAACCATTGCTTTCATTCGGGGAAGGGTTCTTTGAATATTAAGTTGTTTTTTAAGCTTAGAATGGTGCCTAGTATGTGGACGAAACAGAAATTGTTATTGTGTAGTAGAGTAACAGGATACAACCCGATAAAGAAACCAGAACTGAGCGTGTATTATTGTATTTTAAAATAAAGTTTGTTATCATTTATTCATTATGTTAACTATTATGGGTGTGACAGGTGTCTGGTCACACTTACAGGTAATCTAACTTAGACACCATCCAAATATCCAACTACGCCACCCAGTTTTATCAAGAGACTGGGAACTCCTGAAATTTACCAATAACAGCACACAGGTTTCTTTAAATTGGGCGGTGAGTAAACACACAATGAAAGACACAACAATAATTTCAGGAAAAACAACAGTAACTTCTATTATACGACAATAATAAGTACATCCATTTTCTAACCCGCTGAATCCGAACACAGGGGTCTGCTGGAGCCAATCCCAGCCAACACAGGGCACAAGGCAGGAACCAATCCTGGGCAGGGTGCCAACCCACCGCAAGACACACATAAACACACCAAGCACACACTAGGGCCAATTTAGAAACGCCAATCCACCTAACCTGCACGTCTTTGGATTGTGGGAGGAAACCCACACAGACACGGGGAGAACATGCAAACTCCACGCAGGGAGGACCCGGGAAGCGAACCCGGGTCTCCTAACTGCGAGGCAGCAGCGCTACCACTGCACCACCGTGCTGCCCAAAATAAGTACATGGAAAAGATAAATGAACATAAACAAAATCTAACACTATCAAGAACAAATGTCCTATTTTTGAAAAATGGAAAACACCCAGTCCATACTCTAAAGTCCGTCAAAAACAGAATTGGAGGATGCAACCTTTAGTGGTGCAGAGTCCAGTTTATGCACAGTGTTATCCCAACACTTAATCATTCAACTGTCCACGGATGCACTCTGTTCACCAGACACTTGTTTTCCAACAGAAGTTGTGTCACATCGTTGAATCCCTGTCAGCATCTCTTCGTCGTTCCCTTTTTTACCACTCTGGGTTCCTTGTGTTGCTGTGACCTAGGCACACCTTATTTCTCGTCTGCCACCTTTGCTTGGTTCTTTCATGCGGCTTCCCTCTCTTGCTGGACCCACAACCGGTGTCTCCTTGTAGAGCTGTCTCTTCCTCCCTGGAAGTATTGCCATCCTTGTGCCTCATGTCGTGCCAGCCACGTACCCTTGTCAGCCTACAAGCCCCTGTGCTCTGTCCGAGTGTCTTGGCAGTGTTCTCAGTGGACTCTCCCCCCTGCCTTCTCCTGCCCAGGAGTTTAAATCTCCTTCAGTCCCTGCCATTATCAGTTCTGGACAATCAGATTAAACAATGGCACATCTACATTTCCTGGGTTTAACAATTAATGAAAACACAAGTTAACAAAATGTGTTGTTACCAATCATAAATAAGTACAGATATGCTGATTAGAAACCAATAGCGTCAGACATGTAATATCCAAGTCAGGTAAATGCACACATCCTCCAAGGGAGGAGCAGGTCTATTATCACAACTTTGTATTGTCTGTATACTCAACCAGCCAGACTTTAAAGCGGTGACTCCTTTGCCAGACAGCAATACCTACATCCTGCAGACAACCCTGACACAATCAGTAACTGGATTATCCAGGAAATCGAAAAACAAGGTCCCCTTCTGACATGGGTCTAAACAAATAAAGGTTATTTCTGGATCCTTCATATGAATGGTTCTTTTGGAAACCAAAAATGGTTCTCCTATGGTATTGCTCCGAAGAACCATTTCTTTAGACTACCATGCCACCTTCAACAACTCCAACACCACTAATGGGGATTTCTGTTTTAAATGTTTCTCATTATTTCTAAATTGCAAATTTTACTTTTTAAAGAAACAATATACAGGGATATGTTCCTAAATGTTTATTTATTAGGAAAAAACTTTAACTAAGAAATTGGTAGCCCAGACAGGTGCATATTATATAACACATTTTCCTCTTTAAAACCAATTTTGGCATTTTCAATTAATCACACCACCTGCTCTTCGTTATTTGACTGACAGTTAAATAATTAAAATATTCTTAATTAGAAACAAAAATTGGTTAAGAGTAAATGTAAAGGTATAACAGGCTATCATATAATTTTAAAAACTCAGGCAACTATTTTTTGTACAAGTAGTGGAACAGATTTCATTATCACCTTTAATGATGGCAAGATACACTTAAAGAATGAACATTAACAATTAATAAAGTAAATCAAAGGTAAATTTAATTCAGCTAGAACTATTTAAAACTTTATTTTGCTATACTGCATCATTTTTATATCCTTAGTTAACAATCCTTATCTTTTAAAATTTTGCCTTTTACTTTTCTTTCCTCCACACTTTTTCTCTAAAAGAAGATGGACTTGAATGCTTTAGTTGCACTACATACAATACTGTAATTAGGATACTGAACTGTAATTTGGGTACACATGCGCTAAAGTCACACCCAGCATGATGCCCTGGCCAACTTGAGAAGTATGCACATGTAATTAAAAGTCATGTCTTAACCACCACCTAGATTATGTTTTCTTCTGTCATTTTTATATGGTCATTAATGTACATACTGTATTTATTTAACTCAGTGTTTCATTGAATTGTTTCTGTGTAGCTTTTGTGTTTCAGATGCTTTAAAAGTACCATATATATGTACATAATGATACATACATACTGTGTCTTCTTAACCCTTATTCCAGTTTAAGATCTAAGTCTATCCTGACAGCACTGGGCACAAGATATGAAACAACTCTTTGAAAGGAGAAAATGCATGCACATCTTTAAATTCAAAGTTAAACACATACTACTTTATTTGCCTTGAAGGGAAAGTTAAGACTTAACAGAAGCTCAAGAAAAATACAAATACTTTAACAAACAATAACTATGGCAACTTTACTGTTGCCAGTTAACTATAATGATAATAAATGAAAATCTGAATTGAGCTTGTGTGAGTGAATGTGGATACAGTATATGCATGGGATTAGTTCACATGCAGGATGGGTTCCTGTTTGTCAAAGGTACGGTCTTCACTCCGTTAGGCTAAAGTAGAGAGTCCCAAATTTTTGTATCCCTTAGATTTTGGTTACTGATAAATGATTTTTTATAACCTCAAAAAATGTTTCCATAGAGCAGACTATTGATACATACAGTAGGTGATGAAATGTTATGTGATATGCCAATGCCTGGGGTGTCTAACTTGGTGAACTCTCTCCAGGAATTGAAATGTTTTGAAGTATCATAATTTCTTTAAGTCTTAAATGAAGTACTGAACTATTACTAGGCTCAACTAAAAGTGATATCTCTATAATGCCCCAGCGTCATTATACATTTGGAGGCTGCATACAGTCAAATACTTCTTTGTATGGGTATGTGTCTTTCATTTTCCTTGTGTATATCAAAATCTTTTAAACATTTTTTTTAATGTGACTTACAAGCTACATACACCTTTAGGTTAAAAAAGAGCAAAATAACTTAAAGTCAATATGAAGGCTGAGCATCCTTCATGCCACTGTGGGTCTTTTAAGTTAGATTTCAATTTTTATATTTTAAATGTAGATCTATGCTTCTATATAATGTTCCCAGGTCCGCAGTTTTTCTGACAAACGGGCTATTTTTGATTGATGTCCACAAGGAAAAATCAGCTTGCACAGGTTGTGTTTTTTTTTGTCCTTTTCTTTCAAAAACAACATAGTATTTTGGGTACTTTTTTCAAAACCCCTGCTCTGCTCTGTTAGCACACTTTCACACATCAGGCAAAAGCAGACCTTTGTACCTTTATACCCAGTTTTTCAGTGTATCACTCCTTAAATGTCATATGTTGGGCTGCTTTTTTGTACCATTATGCAGGTTTTGAGCTGTCCTTGGGCTGTTCTACTGTACATTTAGCCTATTCCTGTATTTAAGAAAGGATAAAGGTTACTAAACAATGGCAACTCTGTTCAAAACAACAGCTTTCTACTGTTCAATAATATTAATGGACAATAAAACAATTTATAAATTATTAGTTGTCTGTATGTTACCTTTTTGTAACTAATTTCTTACAGAATTTAAAACCAAACACAGGTTTGACCAATTTAGAAATCGCAAAAAAATCTCAACTGCAAGTGTCTTCCCAATCAACTGATTTTCCCCACCTTCCCAGACTAGAGAACAGAAGAAAAGCAGCAGTCTCCGTGTCCAAGCTTTTGTATAAACTGAAAAATCTTATCTTCTTATCTTATCTAAAATAAAAGGCTTAAGAACATTCTGCATGGTTGTTATGCTGTCCCAATTTTTATTAATGGACTAGGACCTTTTCACCATAGCACAATGTGGAATCCTCAGGATAGTTCAAGACAAGATTGTTTTTCGCCTGCCTTTTTTCCAGTGATCATTGATCCCAAGACTTATTTTCTATGAGTATCCTTAATTCAGTATTGTCATGTTGTAACAAGCTGGCATAGCAAAAGAAGCTTTGCATGCACTTTATCCAAATGCGAACAGAGAATATCAGTCACTGAATAAAAGGGGCTGCTTGGGTCACATACCAGGTCTTGACCAAAGAAATTAAAACGATAGTGGAAAGACAAGGAGAGGGGGAATAATTTGTGGGGAGAAAGGTATTATTAGGACAATAGCAAATCACAGGGATCCTGCATGGTTTGTTGTTTTTGTGGTAACTCCAATTGTCCCAAAGACAGGAGTGAAAGGGATCATTTAAACAGACCAATTTGTGTATCATTCTATAAGTACTTCAGTGAGAAAGTAAATGCATAATTTTCATTTTGACATTGTGATTAGAATTTTGAGGTATGTTTTTATGAGCTGTTCAATACCATGCTACTTTCTTAACCACACCCATTTTCATCCATTTTTATCCAAGCCTCCCTTGTGTTACTTACCTCTGTCTGCCTCTGCCCTCATCCTACAGCTTGCTCTTATGCTGCGATCAGGTACTCTCGGAGCGATGGTAAATCTGAGTTGTCAAGCTGGATATACCACATACTCAACAAACTTGGAATTACAACTCAGACAATTCAGGTAGTTTTGTGATGGGATGCTGAACTTTCACCTTAGTTAGTTATTCAAAATAGGCTTATAATCTGGTCAGCACAAAATGTCATTTTTTGGTCAAAGCATATTTGGAGAGAAATGATACATATTCAAGATGTTTATTTTGCTGTTTATTTCCACAAAAAATGCCATTTATCTTTACTTACTTTTTTGGCAGACCAAGTAATAAATCCAAATAATCCAAGAGTACATAAACGCAGCATAATTAAATGAATCTGTTATGATAGTAGTTGGGATAAATGGTGTCCCGGATAGGAAAGTTCCATTGAAACAATGTTGTTTTAACATCAGACACCAATAGTGAAACAACATTGATCTTCAACGTTGATTTAGCATTGATCTGGCTCATTGTAAAGGTCATCTATTCAACATTGATTAAATACATTGATTTAGCTATTAATTTATCCATGTGTCAACCATTAATCTAATTGAGATTGTTTTGCAAGTGATTTAATACTGAAATTATGAAAAATCAAATTATGGTCTGTAAAACCTCATATAAATTAAACACAAGTAGTGAAATAAAAGCATATGTATTAATGCACAACATTTAGAAATTCAAAAATTGAAAAAATGTTTAATTTGAGTTTTATATGTGCAAGAATTATACATTATCCTTTAACCAGTAGTACATGGAACCATAAAAAAAAAAAAAACAAAATCCAACATTTCCAACACGCCGTGTTCTAGTGTGTATTAGAGATACTTTTCACTATGTCACTGTAGCTGTGATTCTTTGAAGTGGTGCTGTAATGCTTCTGAAGAAAGAATTGGAATGAGGAAAAGTTCAAATATTTAAATGGTGAACATAAAAATTGGTTAGTTGAAGCACATGATTAGTATTTAGAGGCCATTATATTTGTTATATGTTTCTATGATGACGATAGTCTTATTATTATGATATTTAACAGAAACTTACCAAATTAACTGTTTTGGATTTTAGTTTCCATGAAGAACTGCTTAACTCCTTTTATTGCCCAATTAAAGGTGCAGGCCCGTCTGCTGGTCATCACCTCTTTGACCACCCTCCTAACATGGCAAGATGAGAGACCTAAAAACATGCTTTTTTACCGTCCATAACAAACAAGCTCATCCACCCACAATCTCAACCTAGTACAAATTCCAGACAAACTAATCTGAAGTCAAACTCATCAAACATAAATATAAGTTCCTTTACTATTGCATTAGTGACATAGTGGTTATACTGTGGATTTGGAGTCAAGTTCAGCAAGAATTCAAATGCAAGCCTTACTGGATGTGCTGAAGGAATTAAACTGGTATTTCATATTACATGTCGCTCATTTATTTTAAAATGGTGAAAAGAAGCCATGTTTTCCACACTATGGAATCTCCAACCAAAACAAAGATTTTCAGTTAGATCAATTACCTACCTCACATCAAGAAAGGTACACCAGTATCAAATGAATTTAATATAAACATTTTAATCAATCCAGTTAATTTCATGAGTAAATAATCATGTTTTATCAGGTATTCAGTAGGTTTTGTCATTTAAAAATGTAAAGAGAATAAATTAAATAGATATACAATTTAGGTATTAGCCAATGACAATTTATTATTCTTCCATGTATATCCTCATTTTTTTAGAGCATCCTCTGCCTACATGAAATCCACTTTACTATCAAAGGTCAGTCTGATAGGAAACTCTGAGGAAGAATCAGTGGATTCACAGCACTGTTCTCCCAGATTTGTTTGGCGTTCTTCTACTTCATGCTGTAGCCCAAGAACAGGACTTGAATAAGCATTTGCATCAACCTCCTATCAGTAATGTTAAAAAGTTTTGTGAGAGTGAAAAATGTTGACTTTGGTCAATTGTGTTATATAGTTTATTTGTAATCACATAATTCTGATGACTGGCAAAATTCAAATGGAGGGCAGAAAGTCAAAGGCAGAATGGGCAAAATGGAGGAATGTCCAAATATTGTGCTAGTTTAGACAATACTATGATAAAAAAAGTATAACTGGAAAAGCACAGCTTATATTGGATGTGATCCTTATCTTATGAAGATGATTGTTTTTTAGAACTGATCTGAAATACCTGCTTGCTGCTGAAATGTAATGACAAAATGCACTAGCTCATGTCAGCACAGCCACCAGTCAGTCACATATTGTAAGCAAAAAACACATGGTTAACTTGGATGAGTTTTTTGCAATCGTGTTTTTTGAGAAGATTTAAAAAACGAAAAGGTGTTAGTTGTTTGTTATGAACCTATTGGAAAACTATTGTGAGAGGCGACTGGCAACCTTGACCCACTGGGACTTCTGCAGAGCGGAAAGACCAGGAGTGAGGAAATACCTTCCCTGGTACATGAGAGAACAACCCCCCTGGTTTGCATCAGAGCCACGAGACTGGAGCTTGGAAGCTCAATTTTGTTGAAGACTGTGGCCACCGCCAGGGGGCACTTGGACAATCCCGGAGCCTTGGATTGCAACATTTCTGCCACACCAGGAGGTGCTCCAGGAAAATCATCAGGGTGCACCTGGAGCACATCCAGGTGTATTATAAAAGGGGCCGCCTCACTCCATTCAAGTAGCTGGAGTCGGGTGATAGAGGACAGAACTTGCAGGAGAGGAGTGGAGGTGGCAAAGGAAAAAGAAAATAAAGAGAAAGGAAGAAAGGTTTGGGCTGCTTGGTGCACTGTGCTGTGTGTTTTGGGACATTCTGAGTCCGTCTGTCTGTGCTCTGGGCGTCTTTCGCACTATATATTGGATTTGATTTTGTAAAAGTCCAAATGTTTCCAACCAAGGGCTAAATTAATTCAGAACGTGATTTTTGAAGTTGTAAGCAGTATAATTTTACCAACCATAACTAATCACGGTTAATTGTAGGAGACTAGCCTGAAAATTCAACATAATTTGCTGCACTTGGGCTACCTGAAGAGAACATTGCAATTAATTATTAAAGACCTTTAGCAAAATGGCTGTACCTTAAAAAATGCTTTGTAGTTTTCTAACATTAGTAATTGTTGCTAAATATTGTTGTTCTGTTACAGGAGTATAAATTCCAACAAAGCAAAGGAAATAAAATTACCATTACATGTAAAAGAAACATTTAACTACATAATGACAACCATAAGTTTCATTGCCCTTCTCCAAGCAGTCACTACACACATGAGCATTTTCTGACTCTTCTTCTCCTGGCTGTTGACAATTGTTCACAAAACCATTTTGTCCAGCATTTTTCAGTCAATTTCTTGCATTTTCCCCCCTTATGAAAATTTCTCCCAAAATGTTATGTCAACATGGCAATTTTTATCAACACTTCAATGTTCAAATTTCTTCCAATATCAATGTTGCATCAACATCTCCTTTTCAGTGTTGAAAATGGACACTATATCATCTATCATATGTGAACATGCATGGCTTTAATGTTGAAATTTCTCCTTATATCAATGTTGGTTCAATATCTAATTTGTGTTGGAAAAACTCATCATATCAATAGTGAATTCATGTTGTTTTACAGTTAGATTTTCAATGTTGAAAGCTGAGCAAAAATCAATTCAAGTTCAATGTTGAACCTTCAACACTGACCATAAATCAAAGCATTTGACTATATTTCAATGCTGAATTAATACCCGCTTGCTATCTGGACGTGTCCTAACCAATATGTTACTGTGTCTGTCTGGATGGGAAAAAAGCACTAAAAAGAATTCATTACACTGGGAAAAAAGACAATGGTAAGTTATACTGATGATAACATATTATCACCAATGTGTGGTGTGTCTCCATAACAATCTAATATATCATGAAAGATCAAATTATTGTTCAGACTGCATTAGGAAGAAAATTATTGGTAGTTTATATCCTGGTGGTGTTCATATACTGTATTTCATGTTTACAAACTAGATTCACTTATAGAAGTAGTGAATACCATAAGTCTTGTTTCTACTACATTATGATCTTTTTGTATTTTTTTTCCTTATGTATGCATTTAAAACACATGTTGAGTTTGAAATGTTTTCAAAGCTTTACACCACTTTATCAACAGTCTCTCGAGCTTAATGCTTGCAGCTGGGAATGGGGCAGACTTACTGTATATCTGTTAATTTTTTTCATTTTCACATGTTGTTGCATTAAAACTGGTAGCCATATCATTTTAGGTAGTATTTAATGTACTTTTATTTATGCAACATACTGCTCTAAACACACTCAGTGACATAAGAAAGCTATTGTGAAAAGAATAGAAACCATGTGTTGCTGTATTAAAAAATCATTTTCAAAAGAACTTTAGTTAGTTCATTTGCATAAAATTCAAGTAACTGGTGTAAACAAATAAGAAAGAATGGTTGAGGACCTACAGGTCAGCTCATTTAATGTCAAGGTTAGAAAAGCAGAAAAAAAAACAAGAAGAAAATGATATACATTGTTCATGACGTGTAGTTGGCTTCTGTAGCCTTTAAATAGCTTCCAGAATGAGCTGAGGTGTGTCTTTGTCAGAGGCTAAATTCCAAATGAATGTTGACTTCCTGTATTGAAACTTGTTATGTAAGTGATGAAGTGAAAAAGGTGGAGTTGGTGAGATCCAAACCAGAAGTGATGTCAGATGTCTTCCAGGGAGTTTTCCTCCACTCTAAATTAAAAACAAATTATAATAGAAGTTAAGAAAAATTTTAAAATGTATGAGAATTCAACAATTTTGCCAACAGAAACATACATCTCTATGAGCTAGTCCAATAAAAATATAATAACCAACATGCACTAGATAAGTGTTTTGTGCTCAACATCACCATAGTAAAATGCCCTGAATGGCAGTACCATAGTTGAAGTACAATGCAATACAATACAATTTAATTTTGTATAGCCCAAAATCACACAAGAAGTGCCGCAATGGGCTTTAACAGACCTTGCCCTGAAGTGTAAGATAATCTCAATTTTCAGTATTATTCACATCTGCAAATCACGTTAACTGAATTTGTGTGCTTGTTGTAATGTCCATTCATTGTCTAGCTAATCAATAACAAGGAACTTTTCACTGCTTTTTATTTCTATCATAATGAATATATTTATTCATTCAATAAATGTACATGTTAGTACTGAAATCTATACTAATAAAAGGCAAAGCCCTCACTCACTCACTCACTCATCACTAATTCTCCAACTTCCCGTGTAGGTAGAAGGCTGAAATTTGGCAGGCTTATTCCTTACAGCTTACTTACAAAAGTTAAGCAGGTTTCATTTCGAAATTCTACGCGTAACGGTAATAACGGTCAACAACGTCCGCCATGTTGAACTTTCTTATTCATGGCGCCATCTTCATGAAATTTGGTAGGCGGCTTCCCTGCGCTAACTGAAACCAATATACGTACTTATTTCGGTGGTATGATGCCACTGTCAGCCGCCATATTAAACTTTTCAACGTCACTATTTCTCCAACTTCCCGTGTAGGTAGAAGGCTGAAATTTGGTACTTATTTCGGTGGTATGATGCCACTGTCGGCCGCCATATTGAACTTTTCAACGGTCTTTGTTAATTATGGGCCCATCTTCAAGAAATTTGGTACGCAGGTTCCCAACGCTAACTGAATCCTACTTACGTACATATATATATCCATAGCCTAAAGCTCAGTCACCGTGTGAGGAGGTGTTGGGTCTCCCATCCCAACACCTCCCATGTTGTTGGCTGCCTGCCTATATAAGGTTGTCCGTCGCTCCAGTCTCTACATTCCCTTCCTTGTTTCGCCATGGGATTCACGGCTCCCTGCTGATAACTACAGCCTTTTTATTTAATCCACGGCTTCTCCGCTGTTTAATTGTTCATTTATTATGATTATAGTTATTGTGTAGGTATTTTAGACTTACTTTACATTGTTCAGGTACCCATTTCCTTTATCATTCCAACCGTACCCCCATTAACATGTCTATCGAGGTGATCACCATCGATCAAAGAACTGTCACTTACAGAGTGGTTTCCATGCCCGCAGATGGCACCTACCTTTTCCATCCTCTTTGTTACATATTGCACGGCCATATCAGGCTCACTCTTGATATCCGGAGGAACATTGTGTCTTATGTATTGAATGACTGGGACAGGTTCAAGGTGTGGACTGATGATGGTACAGGAGATAATTATTTGACACAGGAGCACTAGAAGAGTGAAATGCTTAACCCCTTCACCTATGCATCTCCATGTGAGTTGATGGCTGCCGGTGAATTGTTCAGTTGGCGCTTTCAAGTGTACCGAAATGGCCAAATATTTTACACCTTTTGACAACCGCCAATGCCTCTTAAACATCTTACATTGACAGGTGACGATTTCAGTAGTGGACACTTTGATGTTTATGAATGTTTAAACTCTCAAAAGCTGAATGTGAAGTTATCGATGAAACCGGTTGTATACTTGCAACGCTTGACAGATGCCGAATATCTCTTCAACACAAGTCCTACAAATACTGTCGTAATTGAAGCAAACCATGAAACTCAAACCGATTATGACAGCAGCAATCCAAGCTGTGAGATTTGAAACAAGATTACTGTTCACATGGCCAACTGTACATTGCATGCTCAAGCATAAGCTCAGTGCACAGCTTGGTCATATTACAACCGGAGGGCCGAACTCAAAATGTGGTATACAAAGAGATTCTTAACAAATAATTATTGCTATATTTTCCCTCAGTTTAAAAAGGTTTAATTTTCTTCTTAATAAAAATTTTAAGGCAGTACTTCGCCGCTGCGAAGCGCGTGTATTTTGCTAGTATAAATAAACAACAACAAAAAAGTTTTTAGAACATTGAAACTGAACGATGCTATAAGATCATTCCTTTAGCTTAGTTGATTAAGTTGCTCATTGCTCCATTGTGCAAGATTGTAGAATCAAGGAATGACCTATTGCTGTGGCCTGTCACAACACATATGCCATGTAAAATGAAAATATAAGCAAGTTTAGGGGGTTACAAATTTGATTTCTTAATTTAGCAGCAACAAGGAGACTAAAGAAAGTGTGTAATGTATGATGTAAAAAGCTATCGTAATGGTCAGGATGCCAGCCTGAGGAAAAAGAAAGCTAAATTACAAATTCCTTATGTATACATATATACAGTCTTTGGGGTGTGAGCAACATTTTCTACAACATTATTTGTACAAAATCTTAATTTATTTATCCATTCCTAAATAATTAAATGGGCAGGCTATTTCGTATCAGTGCAATACGCTGTTTGTTAAAACGGATGACTCCCGCTCTTATGTGCAAGTCTGCCTGGATATTATGAGCTATCATATCTGTTCAAGTTCTATTTAAATTTTAAATAGAAGGAATTTGTATTTAGTCGACAAAATATTATTCCGGAATAAATCAACTCAAACCTTAAATAACTTATAATATTTTGCTCTCCATAAAAATATATCCTGTCTAAATTATACAAGTTAGAAATAAAGTAAACGTTAAAAGAACAAACATTCAAATTTCTTTACTCTTATGTAATTTTATATAAAAAACAAACTTAAATTTTAAGTATCCCAAAAGATTTTGCTCTCCATAAAAATATATCCTGTCAAAATTATACAAATTCAAATATGAACATGGTGCATAACAAAACCTGGAAATATAAATAAAATTTGTTCTTTTCAGCAATAACAAATCAAATCATTCAGTTGTCTTTGCTCATATGTCATTTTATCAGAGCTGGACGCCTGGCATCTTTTTTGGCAACAAGTTTGTTTATGTTTGGTGTGAGGTTCTGTGTTGTGGAGATTCTCAGGATGGACTGCAGGTGCTCATCAGTGAGGCGACTCCTGTGTGCTGTTTTGTTAGTCTTCATCACTGAGAAGAGCTTCTCACACAGATATGTGGTACCAAACATGCACAAGGTTTGAGCCGCATGTAGACGGAGCTGGAGCATTTCTGCGGGAATGGAGTGAATAAACTGTGCGGGCCGTGCAGTATCGTACTTTGCCTTCAGTGTGCCATTACACTGCAGCTCAATCACCTCCATCTGAATCCACATTGACGGCAAATCGGGTTGAGAAACAACTCAAAATTCTTTTTTTGTTCTTCAAAGTCACCAAACTGCCGTGCGAACTCAGTGCACAGTGCGCTCAGTTTATCAGCAAAGTGCGTATTTGGGAACACCGTAGTGCCGACTTGGTTCAACATTACTTGGCAACAGGGAAAGTGGGGCAAGTTGCACTGGTGCATTTGTGTCTCCCATAAAAGTAGCTTCACTTGAAATCACTTTGTGATTTTGCACGGTAAAACGTCTGCTGAAGTGTCAGATTCTTCTTTAACTCTTCTGCTTTCTGTATCTTGTGCATTGCATTCAGGTCTTTCAGGTTATCTTGATGTTTTGTCTCATAGTGCCGTCTTAGATTAAATTCTGTAATTACAGCCACATTAGCTCCACAAATGAGACACACGGGTTTACCGGCAATGTCAGTAAACATATACTCAGCCTCCCATCGGTTTTTAAAGGCTCTATGTTCAGAATCACCTTTTCTCTTGGCATCGTGTGGGCTAGCTTTGCAATAACTTGCAGCATCATAAGCTAGACTTGATTAACGCGGTAAGGCAAGGCAGCTGAAGCGCTGCATTATGGGATCTGTAGTTTATTGTGTTACCAGCGCTTCATATCCCCGGTCCATTAATAACAATAATATATAAAATGATCTCACGGGCTGGATATCATTACACGCCGGGCCGGATGTGGCCTGCGGGCCTTGAGTTTGACACATATGGACTAAATAGAACTTGAAAAGATATATTTTTCAAATGTGATCGCGCAATTCAGATCGAGTTGACGCACTACAGTACATCGAGCCCGCGTGCTATTGTGGTTTTGCCTGCGTGCCTCAATAAGTTACCCTCCCCTCGCTCTTACTTTTTTACCGTTCATCTAATGAATACACTGAGTATGGCTTTACCAAAACAATCATTGATCGCGAATAAAGTATCCATTATTCATAAAGCTTCAATTGGTGATCTGTCTTTCTGCGTTAACCGCATATTTTTTCATACGTCTCAAACCAAGGGGATGCGAGGCTAAAATGAATCAGGAAGCGCGCGTACATACTCAGTGCATCCCCTCTCGGGAATCGAACCTCGGCGCTAGAGGCGAAGCCTCTACTATTGTGCCATGGCATGTGGTTTGTCTATTTGAGCATAGCAGTGTAATTGTTTTTGTTCAGCACTCTTTGGAACTGTTGCTTTTTGTCTGCGCACTGCGTCAGTTCACGTGAGCCGCTGAATATGGTTTTATATGTCACTCGCTCGCTTCTAATTGTTTCGCTGCCTTCTTAATTATATAATGTATGTTTTCTTCAGCGGTTTTTGGAGCTCTTCCTGGTTTTCTACATACTGCGTGATTACGTGGGAGGCGTGATGATGTCACACGAAACTCCCCCCCCACGGCTTTCGAGCTCAACTCCATTACAGTAAATGGAGAAAAATAGCTTCTAGTTATGACCATTATGCGTAGAATTTCGAAATGAAACCTGCCCAACTTTGAGTCAACAGTGAGTCAGTGAGTCAGTGAGTGAGTGAGTGAGTGAGTGAGGGCTTTGCCTTTTATTAGTATAGATACAGCAGAGAAGTACAGAATATGTAAGAATAACATTAATTACCTTTATAAAACAAAAGGTAACAAAATGAATTGTTACATGTGGTGTTACTTTTGGACTACCCTGCTATTCCTGCTCATGGGAAGTGACAAAGAAACAAAGGAAGTTTTGCAATCCAAGGAGGCATGGATTTAATCTGAGAAGGTATATTACAATGTAGAATGTATAGTAGACCTGGGCATTGTACGAACCACAGGTTGAATGTGGCCCATGGTCTCATTCTCTCCGTCCCATTGAAGGTGCAGACGGCAAGTACTCATGCCTGTGTCAGTCTGCATTAGTCTGCAGATCAAAATTGATATGTATGGGAAATTGTGGGAGCTTGCATCAGAGAAAGGGGTGATACAGAGATTGTTCATGTTATAGTGAATAAAGGAAGACAACACCTGTTGTTAATCTGCATCCCACCTACAGTTTGTGCAAAGACACAATAAAAATAAGTGGTAAAAAATGAAAAGTTGATGCGGAAAACAGATCATTCAACAAATCCTGGACTTCTAAATATTTTTTTCATGTAGGTCATCAGCAAAGTAATCTGTTTGGTATGCAAAGAGCACATTGCTTCATTTAAAGACTTCAAGACCAAGCATGCTGAAAACTACAGAAATTTAACTGAAGAGGAGAAGGTGAGGACTGCAGAAGAATTGTTAGCTAGACTGCAAAAACAGCAACACCTTTGCTGCATTGAGAAAAGGAAAGAACAGTAAAAACCAGCAATATTAGCAATTAGCAAAAGAAGCAAACAGTTTTGCAAGGGAGAATTTGTTAAAGAGTGCTTATTGGAGTCAGCAGCAATCCTCTGCCCAGAAAAGAAGGATGTGTTTGAACATCTGTCCCTCTCACAGTGAACAGTTGCAAGACGGACTGAGGAAATTACAAAGAATCTATTACTACAGCTGAAATTCAAGGTAGAAAATGTCAACTTCTTCTCTTTGGCATTGGATGAAAGTTGTGATGTTTGTGATGCAGCGCAGCTGCTGATTTTGGTGAAAGGAATAATAAAAGACTTTGAAATGACAGAGGAATTGGCTTCTAAGCAGTCAGTGAAAGGGACAAAAACCAGTAAGGATTTATTTACTGAAATCAGTATGTGCCTGCAAAAGATAGGACTGCAGTTGGAAAAGTTAGTTAGTGTGACAACTCATGGTTCTCCTAATTTGACAGGTAAAAATGTTGGACTTTTATAAAGGATGTAGGAAAATGTGGCTGAGGTTAACCCAGCCCAAAAACTCATATCTGTACATTGTATTATTCACCAAGAAGTGCTAAATCAGTGCTGAAAATTAATCATGCGGTTCATATTGTATAAAATAATGTAAATTTAATCAGGGCTAGGGCCTTAAATCATAAACAGTTTATTACACTGTTGGAGGGGCATGATCACACTGATCTGGGCTACGACAAAATTGTCAGGTGGCTAAGCTTGGGCAAAGTGCTTAGGTCTCAGATCTGAAATAAGATTCAGGAGCTTTGTTAAATGAAAAGAAACCCCATCCCTAAGCAGCACTTAGTGGCTATTTGACTGTTGATGTGACTGCATTTATGATTGAACTGAATACAAAATTGCCAGGCAAAAGTCTTTTTGCACATGATATGCATAGTCTAGCCAATGCCTTTATGAGGAAGCTGCTGCCTGCCTCTCAACAAGTACAGAGAAACACATTGACACACCTTCCCATACTGAGAGGGTGGAATCTAATTGCTGATCAGCTTAAGAGATATGCAGCCATGTTCCAGGCACTGCATGGTGAGTTTTCTAGGAAATTTGAAGACTTCAAAGCAGTGGAAACTAAACTCTTCACCATCTCCTTTCCTTTTACATGTGATGTGGACAGTGCCCACAGTGAGGTACAACCTGAACTTATAGACTTGCAGTCTGATGCATTGCTGGCAGTACACTTCAAGTCAGTGACATTACTGACTTTCTACAATTTTCACATAAAGAAGAATATCCCAGAGTCGAGAGGACTAGTTCAGAGAATGCTTGTCCTCTTTGGATCAACATACATACAGTATTTGAACAGACATTCTCAATAATGAAATTCAACAAATCCAGGTACAGATCTTCTATCAGTGATGACCATTCATCTACCGTACTGTGAACAGCAACATCAGAAATTACACCTGAGTTCAGTGCAGCTCATCAAAGACTTCATTTTTCCCACTAAGTTATCAAAGGTACAGAGAGAATAAAATGCTTTATCAGTGATTAATGCAGTAAAATGTTTTTCTTATTTTGTTTTACACAATTAGGAATTGTAGATTGTGTTAGAAAGCATGCAAGAGTGTGCGTATGTTCCATGGTTCAATAAATCAAACAAATTCTGTGAATATGTGGTCTATATTAATTTTATTATGGTGTAAAAGAGATATAGAACATTTACCGTAATGTAACAGTTGACAGAATGTGTTTGGCCTCTATTTATGTTGTACTTTGTAAGTTTCAGTCAGGTTTCTTCTTTCTACTATTCCAATAGCTATGACCTGAAGAGCTCTATTTAAAGATAGTTGATTGACACTGCTCCAGGCTGTAACATCAACTAACTTGGCTGTGCTCTTCAGCTCCCTTTTGTGCTTGCTTGCTCTTTTTGTAGGCTTTGTTGGTGTTTTGACAAGCTCGTTTGAAATTGTTCTTGTGCTTTGGTAATTATTTAAATTACCTTTTGTTTAATTTATTAAGGATTTTGCTTGATTTTACATTTTTTAACTTTCAGGAGGGCAACTTGAAGGTGGAAATTTTACATCCTGGGTGCTCCTTACATGGAGTTTGCATATTCTCCCTGTGTCCATGCGGGCTTCCTCTGGATGCTCCGGATTCCTCCCACAGACCAAAGACATACAGATTAGGTGAATTGGCACTGCTAAATTGACCGTAAGGTGTGTCTATGTGTGTGTGTTTTTACTCTACAATGGGCTAGTGACCTGCCCAAGGATAGTTTTGGCCTTGTGTCAGATGACTGCTAGGATAGGCTTCTGTGACACTGTCCTGGATAAGTGTGTTAAGAAGACAGAATAACTTTCTAGTAGTGTGTGATTTCTTTGAATAATGCATTTTTAGTAGTATGTGTTCTTTTTTTTTAATTTTTTAATTTAATAATTTAAATTAGCACTTTTGTTTGTTTTTGTCAGGGTTCTTGGTTGCTTCATTCTCCTTTTTGGGGTTTTGCTTATTTAGGTTGTTTTCTTGAGTTTTTAGGCCTAAAATATAACAATTTTACAGTGACTTTGTATGTAAAAATGAATCATTAATCCTTTAGAGCAGTGATTCTCAAAGAGTGTGGCATGCCTTGGCACATACGGGGAAGGGGGAGAATAAAGAACAGCAAATCCTTGGTTGAGAGTGTGATAAAGTGGGCAGTGGAACCAAAGTTGAATTTACATGTTTCAAGTAGGAGCAATAGCAAAGGGTGCCTTAGGTTTTTTTTTTTCTTTTAGATAATGAAACAATGTGAAGTAAAACACACTTTTGAGAAACATAAATCAGATGAAGGTAGTCACTCAAAGCCAAAGTCAAGAAAATATGACAGAGCCTGTCTTGCTCTTGGGTTCACTGCCAGTGTGGTCCAAGATGAGGAGAGTCCGTTGTGTCTGTTATGTCTGAAAACTCTAGCAGTTGACAGTATTAAGCCAATCAAAATAAGAAAGCACATAGAAACATTACACCCCAGTTGCGTCAATAAACCTCATGTTTTTTCAAAGAAAAAAGAAATATCACTTTGTAAAAGCGGCAAATGTTAATAGAAAAACACAAATAGCCTCATACTATAGAGTTATATAAAGTAAGAAACCACACACAATAGCAGAGATAGCTAATTCTCCATGCAGCCTTGGTTATGGTGTCTGTTCTGCTGGGCGGAACTAGTGCCTCAAAACTAAAGGCTATCCCACTGTCAAATGACACAATCAAAAGATGCATTCATGACATTTTAAATGACATGGAAGAACAACTAATTGATAAACTAAAAGACTTGCATTTCACTTTACAAGTTGATGAGGCTATCGATAGCAGTAAGGACTGCTTGTTCATTGCTTGCGTGTGCTTGTTGATGCCAGTTTACTTAGCGAGGATTTGCTGTTTTGCAAGAACAGGCAATGGTAGGTGACAGCTTAGGAACTGTTTAAGATTCTTGTCTGTTACCTGACAGAACATGGGCTGAAATGGGAGAACTGCATGAGCATTAGCACGGATGTCAGAGGAAAGGAGTGGCACTAAACAACAGTGCCTTGCCAAACATATGGTGGACACACTGCTTCATACACAGAGAAGCACTGGCATTCATGATGATTAGCCCTGAGCTACACAAGGTTTTGACTGATGTTATTAGTCAGGTCAATTTCATCAAAATAAGAGTCCTAAACATGCGGCTGATCTCTGCTCTTTGTGAGGAGATGGAAGCTGAGCATTCATCTGTGTTATTTCACAGCGAAGCAAGGTGACTGTCCTGAGGTAAAGTGCTGCAAAGAGTCTTTGAACTCAGAGAGGTAATTCAGGAGGAGGGTATGAATGCCATTGCAATCAAATTTAATGACGAACAATTTTTGATGAAGGTAATATATTTGGAAAGCTCAGTGATGACTCATATCTGCAAATTCAGGGCAAAGACAGGGCAAAAACAGCGCAAAAACAAGCATCTTTCTCACCTGCAGACAAGATCAGTGCATTTATTAAAAAGCTAGAGATTTGGGACAGGAGACTTGATCAAGGAAATGCAGATTCGTTTGAAAATCTGAGTGAATTTAATAAAATCAGTGATTCCAGAGACAACACACTAATTTCCTGGCTCAAGCAGCACATCTCTTCACTGTGAGATGTTTTCCAGAAGTGTTTCCGAATCATCAGTGTTCAGTATGACTGGATGATAGATTCCCTCATTGCAGCCACACCAGCTAATTTCAGATCTCCTGAAGAGGACCAGCTCATCTGATTCCACCCTGAGGCTGAGGTTTACAACTCAGAAACTGAGTGAATTCTGGTTTGCTGTGGAGAGAGTATATCCACTCATGGGACAGAAGGCTGTGAGCATTCTGCTTCCTTGTGCAACATCCTATCGCTGTGAGACTGGATTTTCAGTTGCTGCCTCAATGAAAACAAAGCACAGATCTAAGCTCAGCACTGGGCACGACTTGAGAGTGGTAGTATCTAGTCATACAACCCCGTTTTGAAAAGATGTGCGATATACAGGTTCACTTCAGTTACTAATAAAGTAAAAAAGTTTTTACAAAATTTTCTCTTCTTACCAAGTAACTGCACTTCATTTTCAAGTTATTATTTTATATTGTTAATTCTATTATTATTTTATTTATTTTCATTTTTACACTGGTTATAATTACTGTTTATCCTCCCAGCAAAGATGGATGTAGTTCATCTTTAAAACATTTCTTTTATACTGAATATTTTTGAAAAAGCTTACAGAGCTAATCAAGCAATTTAGTGTCAAAAGACACAAAAATGTCTTTTGTTAAGCTGAAGTGTACAAAGGCTGTTCTGCAACAATAAATAAATTATTAAAAGAAACATGAAAGAAAACATACAGTTGCTGTTCATGCTGTTTCAATTTAATAAAACAAAATGTAATCCATTTGTTTTCTACTTTCTGTTTTGTATATATTATGTAATACCAGTAACGGTGCACTGCACAATACTGTGCACTGAATACACTTGACTTGAGCATTCATAGTTTTCATTCTCTTTCTCTGTACATTTAGTATTTGTTTGCTCAGAGGTTGATGTGCTTGCTGCTTCCTGAGCAGCTCTTCTTTTCTCCACTTTAACGACCCTCTTTTTCAATCATCACCCTGAAAGGGGGTAGTAGACATCACGTAGTATATGTGTACCAAATTTTAGGTCAATAGGTCAAACGGTTTGCGAGCTTCAGGTAATTTAAAATCCTGGACAGATTAACAGACAGCCATGGTAGCATATTATATAAGAAGATGCATATTATACATCAGTCAGTCAATCTATCAATCTATCTATGTATATATTGTGGTAGATAGGGGGCGCTCTCGCTCCCTTGAACCCCTGTCCACGACTCCAGACACCAGGTAAAAGTCCTCAAATCGACTTTATTCAATTGCCACCGTGTACAAAGCACACTCTCTTCCACAATACTCATATAAATCACTAATACTAACAATAATCACAAATACTACAATCCTCCAGCTCCCAGACGCGTTGCCACCCTTCCACCCAGCTCAGCTCACCATCTGGGAGCTCCCTCAGTCCTTTTATATTCCCTGACCCGGAAGTGTTCTCAATCCCCAGTCCATGTGGTCCTCAATCACTTCCGGGTCAGGTAAAAATTGTTTTCTTCACCCCGGAAGCCCGTCGCTCTACCTATGACGAGCTTCCGGGTCATAGGGCACAAAGAAGTCCTCGGCCCTCCCTGTAGCTCCCTCTTGTGTCCCCCATGACATCCAGCAGGGCTGTGCATAAAAACCACATTGTCCATGATGCCCTGCTGGTCTTCTGGGGACCTCTATGCTACAAGGAGGGCTCCACCTGGCGGCTTGGGGGTATTGGCTGGGATAAACGGCCAGCCATCCTTCACAATATATATACTAGCAAAATGCCCGTGCTTCGCAGCAGCGAAGTACTGCCTTAAAATTTTTATTAAGAAGAAAATTAAACCTTTTTAAACTGAGGGAAAATATACAAATAATTATTTGTTAAGGATCTCTTTGTATACCACATTGTGAGTTCGGCCCTCCGGTTGTAATATGACCAAGCTGTGCGCTGAGCTTACTGTTGAGCATGCAACGTACAGTTGGCCATGTGAACAGTAATCTTGTTTCAAATCTCACAGCTTGGATTGCTGCCGTCATAATCGGTTTGAGTTTAATGGTTTGTTTCAATTACGACAGTATTTGTAGGACTTGTGTTGAAGTGACATTTGGCATCTGTCAAGCATTGTAAGTATACAACCTGTTTCATCGATAACTTCACATCCAGCTTTTGAGAGTTTAAACATTCAGAAACATCAAAGTGTCCACTACTGAAATTGTCACCTGTCAATGTAAGATGTTTAAGAGGCATTGGCGGTTGTCAAAAGGTGTAAAATATTTGGCCATTTCGGTACACTTGAAAGCGACAACCGAACAATTCACCGGCAGCCATCAACTCACATGGAGATGCATAGGTGAAGGGCTTAAGCATTTCACTCTTATAGTGCTCCTGTGTAGTATAATTATCTCCTGTACCATCATCAGTCCACACCTTGAACCTGTCCCAGTCATTCAATACATAAGACACAATGTTCCTCCGGATATCAAGAGTGAGCCTGATATGGCTGTGCAATATGTAACAAAGAGAATGGAAAAGGTAGGTGCCATCTGCGGGCATGGAAACCACTCGGTAAGTGACAGTTCTTTGATCGATGGTTATCACCTCGATAGACATGTTAATGGGGGTATGGTTGGAATGATAAAGGAAGTGGGTACCTGAACAATGTAAAGTAAGTCTAAAATACCTACACAATAACTATAATCGTAATGAATGAACAATAAAACAGCAGAGAAGCCGTGGATTAAATTAAAAGGCTGTAGTTATTAGCAGGGAGACGTGAATCCCGTGGCGAAGCAAGGAAGGGAATGTAGATACTGGAGCGACGTACGGCCTTATATAGGCAGGCACCCAACAACAACGGTGACCCAGCTGCAGGCTATGGACGTATATATGTACGTAAGTAGGATTCAGTTAGCATTGGGAACCCGCTTACCAAATTTCTTGAAGATGGGCCCATAAGTAACAAAGACCGTTGAAAAGTTCAATATGGCGGCCGACAATGGCATCATACCACCGAAATTACCAAATCTCAGCCTTCTACCTACACGGGAAGTTGGAAAATTAGTGACGTTGGAAAGTTCAATGTGGCGGTTGACAGTGGCGTCATACCACCGAAATAAGTACGTACATTGGTTTAGTTTAGCGCAGGGAAGCCACCTACCAAATTTCGTGAAGATGGGGCCATGAATAATAAAGTTCAACATGGCTGACGGTGTTCATCGTTATGACCGTTACGCATAGAATTTCGAAATGAAACCTGCTTAACTTTTGTAAGTAAGCTGTAAAGAATGAGCCTGCCAAATTTCAGCCTTCCACCTACACGGGGAGTTGGAGAATTAGTGACATTGTAAACTTCAATATGGCAGCCAACAGTGGCATCATACCTCTGAAATAAGTACGTACATCGGTTTAGTTTAGCGCAGGGAAGCCACCTACCAAATTTCGTGAAGATGGGGCCATGAATAATAAAGTTCAACATAGCAAACGTTGTCAACCGTTATGACCGTTACGCGTAGAATTTCAAAATGAAACCTGCTTAGCTTTTGTAAGTAAGCTGTAAGGAATGAGCCTGCCAAATTTCAGCCTTCTACCTACACGGGAAGTTGGAGAATTAGTGACGTTGGAAAGTTCAATATGGAGGCTGACAGTGGCGTCATACCACCGAAATAAGTACGTGCATAGGTTTCAGTTAGTGCAGGGAAGCCACCTACCAAATTTCATGAAGATGGGGCCATGAATAAGAAAGTTCAACATGGCGGACGTTGTTGACCGTTATGACCGTTACGCGTAGAATTTCGAAATGAAACCTGCTTAACTTTTGTAAGTAAGCTGTAAGGAATAAGCCTGCCAAATTTCAGCCTTCTACCTACACGGGACGTTGGAGAATTAGTGATGAGTGAGTGAGTGAGTGAGTGAGTGAGTGAGTGAGTGAGTGAGTGAGTGAGTGAGTGCTTTGCCTTTTATTAGTATAGATATATATATATATGACTGATCCAAAAATTGTTTGGACAGGGTTGCTACATGCAGCGGGGTGATGAAAGGTCAACTGATTCCAAAGGGGGGCATAACAGAAAACATTTCAGAACCATAGTGTTTCTTAGGCATGATACTGTATATCTATAATTGGGTCACACAAAGTCATGAATTACGGTTGAATTGAATGAGAATGAGAACGGTCGCCACTTGAATGGTGGAAACAAATACCTGGATCCTGTTTGTCAGTGATTCTTCAAGGGGATCCCTCACACAATGGCGACACAGACAATGTCTGGGGGAAATTCATGAAGATTAACCCCTATTCTGCAGCACTTATGGGTTGAGAAGACACGTCATAGGCAAAATTTGGTCATGAAAGTTTAAGAGATTTAGAGATTTATTTTCTCCAGGATTGCTGCAAATTGAAATGTACTTTTTCTCTTCTGCTGTGAAATGACCATATTTCATTATAATATTAATTTGGCTGCTATTGTCAAAGTTTTATATTAATCAGATTGAAATTTACTTGTTCTGTTTTATCATGTGTTCAGCCTCATTTTTATATTCATGTATGTAAATGATGTATGGTTTAATTACTTTTGTTATTGCTTTATTCTTGGAAAGACATTCCTTATGCCCATACTGAGTGTGAAGCACTATAAAAAATAAATTGAATTTCAATTTTCTTTTATCTATTTAGGATAACAAGCTAAGTAAAGGACATTCTTATCCTTTAAGTGGCTTGGCATCAATGTGTTTCTGAAAGATCAAAGAGCTCAAGTGTTAAAGTAAAAGTTACAACATAAGCATACACTTTATTTGGACGGTTAGTCAGTATTCCTAATAGCAAGCAAATAGCTGACTACATACTGACTACATACATCCATATACAACTTGTAGATAATAGGACATGTACATCTGCTTACATCATTTTGCTTTTATTGTAATTGTTCTTGATATAGTTTCCAGAGAAAATAGAGTTTAAAGAGAACTGGGTCCTTTACAGAATCCTTTACAGATTCTTGTTATGGTAAATTGTGTTCTGTAGATTTACATGTGAAACATAATTAAATTACTTTGGCAAAAAGTAAAGGTAGCTGCTATCAACAGCACTGAAAACAAGTTGTTAGGTGAATTGAATTTATTATTGAAATTAACATATCAGCTGTAAGATTTTCCCAGTGAAGCTGAATTAGATAGATGGGTAAGAAAATGGATGGTTCTAATTAGTACACAGCTAACTTTCTTTACATTAAGTACAGTTTGTTTATTTGCATTATGAAAGCAATATTACAAAATTGCAATAGTTTGATTATATGACTGTCCCTGGCCAACAATGCAGCAATGGTTTAACTTTACCACAATGACCCAATGACTGGAACAAGCACCAAATCAATGTGGTTTTGACTTTTACTTCACTGAATCAGAAACAGATTCACCATTTGAACAAATTTGTGGATTTGACAACTATTCTAAAGATACTAACAACGTTTCTCTGCTCCTTTCACCAATTCCTACAAAAACCACAAAGTAACTGAAAATATTCCCATATGTGATTATAAGGCATTTCCCAGATAAGTTATACTTGGGAAGATTAGACCATCCAATTTCAAAAGAGTTGTGAAATTTTGTTCCTATGATTTCTGAACACAAAAGCACTGAGGTGTTCCTGGAAAAGGTCAGATGTTCCATACAGGGTAGATACAGATGTTTTTGAAAATGTGCTAGAAATACAATACTCTGGGAATAATGTGGTTATGTTATGAAACTAATTAGTTTTAATGTAACACGAAATGCAAAATTTAGCTCCAGGAAGAAAGACAAATTCCTAATCATACAAATTTGAAAGAGGAAAATGCTAATTTAAATGACTATGGTTTTAATTGAAAATCCATAACACACTACCACAGTGGCGCTGTTCACCAATAACTAATTCACGTCTGGTGACATTCAGGCGTTTACGAGAACACTTGGAAAAAATAAATAAATCCATTAACAGATAAGAGTCATGAGCAACAAAATATCAAGTGCACTCCAGATGTACATTGCTTATGCGAGTGGGTTGTAGAAAAGTACATACCTTATAGGATTTTTGTGACAGAAAACAGAGCAGCCATCAATGTAAAGGTTTTTTTTAATACTCAAAAGCAAAATGAAATGGTAATCTGACATTTTTCATTCTGACCTTATGCATGTTTTTTTTCACATTGCTATATTACTTCATGCCCTGACTAAAAAGAAAACCATAATTGCTGCATATGAAGGATGAGAAGGGTGATCCATTGTTACTGGCTAAAGCAAACACAGTATGGTGATTATTCTATTATGTAGAATGCTTTTTGATGCATTTAAACCATTTCACAATCTGCAAAGGATGTTTTTTTTTTTTTGGATGTATGGGATCAATATACTATGCCTGAATTTTGTTAGATTATAATACTACTCCAGGTTAATAGATAATAAAACAACCCTCTAGTAGTGTGTCAGAACAATTGCTTATTTGACAAATGGCAAACTGTAAGATACTGATGAACAGTAGCACAAATTTTATACATTTCTTTAAAGATAAAATGGAAAACATTTTATAGGATTTTATATTACACTAAATAAAAACATTCCCATTATGAAGAATTGCCATCTTGAGGAGTGACTTTAAGAACAATGTTGATTCATTCACAGAGAACTGTGTGCCACAGGTGTAATGTCTATTTCAGGGCATTTCCAGTCATCAGATATATACAGTATATGCTCATTTGAGCACCAATACAACCTGTCATGATATTTCTCTCTAATTCTAACCAGGCACTGAATTATTTTGAATAATGCACACTCAAGTTCAAAATGTTTTCAGTAAGGCAAACATATACTGTATGGATTATGAATGCATGCATATGTGAAAGCAGCAGTAAGCATACTGCATTTCTGTGAAAATGAATACCAACGGGGAAAACAAAGTACATGTCCCTGTTCACATTATAGGTTTTATTTATTTTTTATTCAAGCTATCATATTTATTAGTGTAAATAACTGTGCAGTAAGCAAAAGGATAGTACTCTTTAGTTTTGGATGACTGCCACCGTTTGCAAGCCTTTTCTTCCTCTAGCACATTCTGCTGGCTTCAGAGTATTCCTGCACACCTGGCACCAGTTTTAGAAGGCCAAATCCTTATACTCAGACAGCAGGTCAGTTACTTTAACATTTTACATGCCTACCTCTGCAATGTTATTTGTATTTTCTTTCTTGTTGGAAAAAAGCTCATCTTTACAGGTGATCCAGCTATTTATAGTTGACCGTCTCCTTTAACAGACCTCTGTAACCTAAGTACATGTTTCTAAAACAAAACAATACACGGTTATGAAACACTTAATCAGCCTTTATTTACTGTATACAGTAAACGTAGAAAATGCCAAGTGTTATAGAGTTGGTACTGTAAATTAAGGGGTGTTGTTCAGCTTCACAGTATTGGCACATGTAGCCACAACCGCAGGCAAGTGTAGGTCTTTAGCCATTCTGTGTATGATTTAAACATATATACAATGGAACCTTGGGTCACAACCATAATTCATTCCAAAACTCTGGTCGTAACCCGATTTGGTCGTGACCCAAAGTAATTTCCCCCATAGGATTGTATGTAAATACAATTACAGTGATCCCTCGCTATATCACGGTTCGACTTTCGCGGCTTCACTCTATCGCGATTTTTTTCTCATACATGCTTACATCACTACGCATGCGCTTTCTGAGAACTTTTATCTAAGCCCCAAGATGGCTCCTAAACGTGCTGCTTTTTATAAGCCTTCTGACAATAAAACTAAGCGCCGGAGGAAGATGCTTACTATCCAGGAGAAGGTGAAACTCTTGGATATGATCAAAGATGGCAATACCCTACAAAAGCCTCCTCACGCATATAAAAAGACAGTGCCAGCAACTGCCTATCAAGATGTTCTTCAGCCGCGCACCCAGACACCCACTGCCTACTCCTAGTACTCCTTCAGCGGAAGAAGACAACAACGCACCTGCTGAAGATACTGTACCACCTGGAGACTCTCCTACTGAGGGTGCCTTCATAGGTTAGTGGTTGTGTGTAAACACTGTGTGTGTGTGTGTGTAATTAAATGTACAGTACAATAATCTATATATATAAAGGAGATTTGGAATCTGAGAGACTGTGTTTGTGTGTTTGTGGAGGGATTGAGAGTTAAGGTGGGTGGGGAGTCACATGATCAACTCCCTTCCCATTCACATCATTTCATTCACTTCATTTCGGTCCGAGCTGAGCTCCCCAGCTGACGCAGTCTTGCCGTTCTATTTCCTTAGTGTTTAGTCCTTTCTCCTTTACTAATTTACTGTTTAGTACACGCGGTACTTACACAGTCACTCATAAAAGGGGAGAAGACTCCATGCAAGAAATGGGTATTGAAACTACCTTGGAAGACATGCAATCAATGAGGCCATTAAACGAATCTCAAGAGAAGTCTTCTAGGTTGGAAAAAAAGCGCTTGGCTGCCAAAACCATGCGATTAAATGAATCTCAACAAGAAACGACTTCTACGTTAGAAAAAAAATGATTCGCTGCCAAAATCAGGCGGTTAAACGAATCTAAAGAAGGCAGGATTTCCAGATTGGGAAAAGGACGATTGGCTGCCGAAACCAGGCGGTTAAAAGAATCTGAAAAAGACAGGACGTCTAAATTGGAAAAATCACGATCCGCTGCCGAAACTAGCCGGATAAACGTGCAGCGAAGCGTGCCAGGTCTGCTAGTCTACTATATAAAAGTGGTCGGGATTGTCCTTCCGTTCCGTGATTGCAAAGCGTAGCGATATTCCGCTTATCACAGACTTACTACTTGCGGCTTGCTGTACGAAGCGACGCGATGTGAGCAGAGTTCTGGTGCTCCCATCTTTCCCTTGCTTTTGTGCGCGATGTGCTGTAAAAATAGACAAAATTATGTCTCTGGAAATAATTAATGTTGATGGAGTACAAATGCCTCACCACGTAGTAAATATCAGGGGAGATGGTGCTTGCTTATTCTCATCTATAGCTTATTTAGTGCATGAAACTCTGTCTTTAGCGGTACAGATTCGGACTGACATTGTACGACTTTGGTCAGGCACTCGAGGGGATAAAAAAAAACGTAGGTTTTCGGGAGATGTTATGAATGGGCACTTTAATGTTCTCATTCCCTACATTTACATGCCTGATGTACACATGGAGCACACACAAATTGAGGATAAAAGTCGGTCGCCTTAAAAGGCGGGGGAGCCTATTAATAATATGATATTTGTAACGTCTAATGTGTCTTATTTTCTCTTATTTTGTCTAATATATTGGGTAATACGAGTGTAATGGTGACTAAAGGGTGTTATTTCATGTCTAGAGGACTCTAATAATGTTAAAAAATGTATTTAGAAGGTCGTAAACAGGTTTTCTATACTCTAACTGCGAAAATATTAGATTTATAAATAAAGAATCCTACTTCGCGAAAATTCATTTATCACGGTAGAGTCTGGAACGGATTAACTGCGATAAACGAGGGTTTACTGTAATCCATTCCAGACCGTACAAACTGTATGTAAATATATTTTATTTAAAGATTTTTAAGCACAAAAATAATTAATTATACCATAGAATGCACAGTGTAATAGTAAACTAAATGTAAAAACATTGAATAACACTGAGACAAACACCCAGGCTTCCTGCTCAGCAGCTCGCTCGCTCGCTCTCAGATGCACGTGAGCCTGCGCTCGCTCGCGTGCTCGCTCTCTCTCTCTCTCTCTCTCTCTCTCTCCTGCATGGGCTTTCTCCTCCTACTTCCTGCCTTCCCCTGCAACCTCCCGTTCTTTCCTGTTCTCTTCTTTTACCCTTTAGCCGACTCGCACTTCTATTTATGAAGAGGCGTGGTAGTCGTGGCAATCAGCAGCTCCTGGAAACAATTATGGATGCTGACCGCTTCTCACCTGTGCACTTAAGTGAGAAATGCCCACATCACGAGCTCCTCAGGAACCGCTTCGGCCACACACCACCACGCCCCCTCGCTAAGCCACAAGTGAGATGAGTATTTATTAAAAACTGGCCTTTTTGACGAGAGCTGTGGACCTGCTATACCACAGGAGCAAGCTGGGTTGAGAGGAGGTTTGTGTGATGCACCGAGAACAATGTACAGTACAGGGAGAGACTGAACACATGCAGAAATCATTGGCACGTACGAACCGGAAGGGAAACTGGCTTGTTTGTCAACCGAGTGTGTGGTTGTGAACAGATGCAAAAGTCTGGCAAACTTTTTGGTCGTAACCCGATTTGTACGTGTTCAGAGACGTTCGTGAACCAAGGTTCCACTGTATATATATATATATTTATAGTGTCACAGATGGCCAGGACCCATGCCCGGCCGGGACACCCCTTAAACACTCGATCCAGGGGAGCAGCCATGGGATGCACACTACAGCCTCTGGAACACTTGATGGCAGCCCCCCTGGGTTGCATGGAGGCCAGTAACATGCAACACCAGAGTACAACGCAGTCACACCCGGAAGTGCAGTCTAATTGAGGTTAATTACCACCTGAAGCACTTCCGGGTGGAGTATTAAGGGAACCTGCGCCACTACTCAGGGCACCAGAGTCGAGAAGAGGAGGACGGAGCTGCCCTGGGAGGAGTGGAGGAAAGAAGAGTGGAAGTATTGCGTGAATTTGTGTTTGGGGACTGTGTAGGGCCAGTGGGACATGGGGAAGATGTGTCCCATGGCTGAAGAAAATAAAGACTTTTTGTTTATTTAGCCCATGCCTCTGGTGTCAGTCTGTGTCGGGCTGGCGCCAATATAGCACCTTTATATTTATATATATATATATCTTTAAAACACAATGCCAGCACTTTATGAATTTAGTTTTCTGTGTTTGAATTCATGCACCCTAACAGTGTTTAAAATATATATATATATATGTTTTACAATATGTTAGATGAACCATAAACATTGAGTAAAAGAATAAGTATAAAATAATGTTATCTTTTTATCTTTTTAAGTGGTAAAGAGATGAATGAGTTTGAAGTATAGAAATGCACATAGTGCAGACTTAAATATTGTAGACGTAATGTACACAATAATGAAGAAAAATAAGGTTTTAGGTATTAATTCTGTATTTTTTAAATTTGTTTACAACCCACATAATTCATTTCAGGCTAACTCTCAATGATATACTTTACTTCAAAAAATAATCTGTAAAATTGAAGATAATTTAAAGCAGATTTTAATTTTCCTTCTGTTTGTCTTTTACAGCCAATTTAATTTTCAGTCATTTCAGTGCATTCATTTTTTATATTAATGAGTGAAAACTTTAGTGTTCTGTGGTTCTGCATGTGCCAAACTAGATTACTTCCTTATTTAAGTGTTCAGCATAACTGTCCTATAAACTCTCCTTCTTTTTATAAAAACTCTCCTTCTTTTTATGATGGTGATGGAGTTTTATCCCCAATTAACTGGTGAATCAATGCTAAGAGAGAGTGTGAAGACAACTGTTTAAATGCCTGTTATGATTTAAAGCTTTACAATTATACCTTTTAATGGAATAATCAATTTCCAATCCTTTAGTTAATAGAGAATCTGGTTGGGTCTTTTACAAGGATTCTGAACTTCTGAATACTGTGCCTCCTTCAAATACTACTGTAAGACTACTAGCTTCTCAAGTCTAACTTACTATAGTGCCCCACCAGGGGGCGTACAGTTCTCCCAACCCTGACACAGACAGGCTGAGACACAAGGCTTGTCAGACAGTACACCTTTATTTAAGTGGGGAAGCGTTTTTCTGTTGTTCCCCACTTCACAGCACAGTACAAAGCACCAAATAGTATAGCTCACAGTGCTTTTCTCTTGTTTCTTTCTCTCTCTCGGTTTGCTGTCGCCACTCCTCCTCTAGCAAGCTTTGTCCTCCACCTCCCGACTCAGGCTCTCTAACTAATGATGAGGCGGCTCCTTTCATAGTACACTCGGAAGTGGTCTAGGTGTTTCTTAACCCTCTTCTGGCTGCACTTCCAGGTAAGGTGGAAGTGGTGCCACAAAGGTGTCAGCTGTACCTGCAGTACCCCTGGTGATGCCCATGGAACCCAACACAGCTGCTACAAACTACAACTCCTGGCATGCCCTGTGGGGATCCAAGGTGCTGTAGCAACCCAGGGGGACTGTACTCTAGCATCTTGGGGAAGATAATGTCCTAAATGTGGTCTCTCCCTCAGTCCTTCTTGGCTTTACCCCCCAATAAGACAAGGCTCAAAACTTGGCTAAATAATGTAACAGGACCCTCTTGTCTGAGGTATTATTTTTAGTTAATATATAACAATCTTTTACAATTTATTAGAAGTGTGTGTATATATTGTGGTTGGTCGGCCAGTCTACAAACAATGGCCACACCCTCTCAGTTCCGACAAGCAGATCATATACACACCATACAATACCTACCAAACAATACAAAGAGTACACAAAATCTGTTTCACCCTAATTGGTGCTCATCAGATGCATGTCCCTTTGCTTCCCCTAGCAGGGATCAAACTTCGTATGTCAACTCCTGAGGCAGAGACTCAGACATTGCGCCATGGCGACTGGTTTGCTTACTTGACAGGGTGAAGATCGGAGTATCACATCCATTCCTCTTTCAGTTCGAACCCTGGTTGACTAGTCTTTTACTTGGCAAATACCAAAACCAAAAGGAAGAATTATATATCTGGTGTTTCTCTTTATTTAATAACAGGAAATGTTTATTTAAAGGCTAGTAAAGGGTCAGTTGTGCTAGATGAATCCAGAGCCTGCCTGTTAGTGACCTTGATTATTAGTTGCTTCATTAAAGAAATGAATTTCTATATAGAGTTTGGGAAAGAGGTCATTGAGATTAGTAAGAGAAACAGGGTTCACTATGGTTTGAAAGAAATGTATGGGAGTTAGGAAGGAGTGTTGTATTGCAGTATTGCTTAATGGTTTGGTTAAGTAGACTAGCTACTTGCTTGAACTCAGTAGGCTCAGAGAGGCATAGGCTTTTTAGTTTTACTTGATTGTAATAACAAGAACTACCTTCTCCGTCATGTACATTTACTTTTTAGATAATACATTTCTTTTTTTTCTCTGGGCCTCATTCAAGGCTTGGAATGTTCAATGGATAGTGTAAATTTAAAGAAATACTTAACTCAAAAATTATATTTATTTTGGATGTTACTAACCCCATGCAGTTTATAGTGGTGACTGACAAAGACCTTTAATCTTATATTTCAGTGGAGAAAGTACATAACAAAGATTCTGTTTGAACAGAACCTATTCCTGGACAGTGGCAAATGATGTAAAAAAAAGTTTAATGAAAAAAAAATTCTCATATAACCTGTGTTGCATAATCCATAAGTCCGTTATCTATTCATATGCTCATAATGTGCAAAATCAGTGCAATTGTTGCTAATTTATTATTAATACTTTAAAAACTCAGTGTACAAGATAATCAGGAAAGGCAAATTCCCAAAATACAGTGCCTTTGAATTGAAGCTCCACCTCTTCCCTTCTTTCATTGGTGGAGAATCCTGTCCCCGTCACTCATTGAATTAACATCCTGTCTTCAATTCAGAAGCACAATATTATGGGAAAACGCCTTTCCAGTTTATCTTGTATGCAGAGTTTTCCAGAAATAACTATTAATATTTTTTAAAAAATCTGCATATGGATTATGCAATATAACTTATGTGAGACTTTGTTTTTTGCATGTTTGCTATTGTCCAGCATTGGTGACTATTGGATACCGTTCAGTCAGAATTTTGGTCATGTATTTTCTCCACTAAAACACAATATAAATGTTTTTTTTCAGTCACCACTTCAAACTACATGGGGTAAGTGAGAAATTAAAAATATAATTTCTGGATGGAGTATTCCTTTAAGTCCATTGCCTTATCCTTTAAAAGAATCTCTTGTTATGTAATTTTTTAGGCAGACATGGTGCTTTAGTGGGTGGTGCTACAACTTCATTGCTCCAGCATTCTGTGTTCAAACCCTGTGCCTGGTCAATGTCTGTGTGGGATTTCCTCCTGGTACTTTAGTTTTCTTCCAATAAAGATGCATGCTAGGTTAACTGTCAATTCTAATTATGACATGTGCAAGTGTGTGTGTGTGTGTGTGTGTGTGTTTGTGCGTGTGAGTGAGCTCTGCAGTCCACTGATGACCTATCGTGGGCTGATTCCTGCCTTGCCCCCAATGCTGCCAACATAGTCTCTAGCCATCTGCAACCCTTAAATGGATTAAGCAGGCCTGGGAATCATTTTCGTCTTTGTTAAAATCGTCAATGATGAATGTGCAGCTGGACTTCTAAGACAGAAAAAAGATACAGTTAAGATCAATTATCAAAGAAATACTTTTAAGTGAAAGGCCACCAACAAAATCAAATCAATAATTGAAAATGAATATGTCTAGCCTCTTCCACATAGTTATATAATAATGTCTGCATAATCTGTTTCCCACCATTCTTCAACCTGCTATTCCTGGGTCAGTTTGGCCTGCTGACAGTGTGATGTGTCCTTGGTCTAGCCTTGTTTAAAAAAATGCTTTTGCTGTCTGCTGTGCATATGCACATTTTAGACAACAGCTGCACTTCAGTAATTCCAACAGTGGGAACACCTTTTATTTCCCCTTTATTTTCTTGTGCAGTTCAACTTTTTGGATGGGATTGGAAAATTAGCTTTTTTTTCAAGTAACATCTGCTGTTTATAGGCCTTTCTGCTCTTTGTTGGCCCACAATAGTAATATATGACTCTTGGGTGCTTTATAGGTCAAGGTTATTGTTGAATCCTAAACCAAATCCAAAAATCTTAACTTCTGAGTAGATTTATAACCTTCCAAAGCATAGTGGTTTGCCATCTGGCACATTCACTTTCAGAGAAGGAACATGGAGTGTTTAAGAGAAAACTTGATTGCTTGTAATGGGTTTTCATAATGAAGACATTCACCTCGACCCAGATATTATTCCTTTAGGAAGTTATATCAGTTGCTTCCTGAAATCATCAATGTGTTTCAAAGTTATAAGTGTTGTATACATGTTAATGACAAGTACATATTCCATTAGGATTGCTTGTGTGGAAATATACACTGTATGCATTTTTTTATTTCAAGATTTAAAGCCTGGGATTGTAAGCATAAAAAGTGGCCTGCCTGTATCTGGCCTTACCAATTAAAATATTTTATTTCCAAACTAGACAGTATTTATGAAAGTTATAGAAGTTAAGAGTGCAAGGCTTAATTTTTATGAAGCTAACAATATCCAGATTTTTTTTTGGAATAACTTCTGTTTTCTGTATTTTGTCTGAACTGTTACAAGTATACACTACAGAAAAGAAAGAAGAAAGAAAAGACAGGCTCCATAATATTAAGTAATTTCTTAAGTTATATTATAGGTAAGCAGCTGTATGTTATGTTATAGTAAGATTGTTATTTGTCTTATTCACAAGATCAAAATAAAAAAGTGATCTCACATCATGATACTGGAGACCCATTTAACTACCAGTTATCCGTTCCAGTTAATAGAAGATTACAACTGAATAAATACTTCACTCTACCTATAACAAGAAGACGCAAGCAGTGATCTACGAGGCAATCTCTTTCAATCCCTATTGAGAAAACAGGATTTCTTCCTGAGAAAACATGGTGGAAGGCTGCTACATTACAATGATGGGGAAATTTAACAAACCTAAAAATTGCCCCAGAACAATAAAATGACAAAACGAAAACAAGACTTTAGAAGATTTTGTAAATTAGTTAAAAAAAAAAAAAAATGAAATATTCAGTACTTTGTTGAAGCACCTTCTGCAGTGATTGCAGTCTGGAGTCTTCTTGGGTATGATGTGACAAGCTTTTAACACACCTTGATTTGGGGATTTCTGCAACTCTTTGTTGCAAATTATTCCAGGCTCTGTCAGGTTGCACAGCTATTTTTAGGTCTTTCCAGAGATGTTCAACTGGTGTAAAATCTGGGCTCTAGCTGGGTAACACAAGAACATTCTAACACTTCTCTGGGACAAAGTTGTCTATGCTTTATATTTAGGGTCACTGATGGAAGGGGAGCCTTTGGCCCAGTCTGAGGTCCTGAGTGCTCTGGAGCAGGTTTTCATTAAGGATATCTCTGTACTGTGCTTTGATCAGCTTTCCATCAACCATATCTTGTCTCCCAGTCCCTGCCACTGACAAACAGCAACCCCACAGCATGATGCTGCTGCCACCATTCTTCACTTTTGCAATGATATCACATAAGTGATGAACAGTGACTTATCATTCTTTAAGTGCCTTCAGCTTTTATGTGTCTTCTTAAGAAGCTTCTCTCTGGCCACTCTGTCATGACTCCCATATCATTGAGAGTGTTGCAGTGATGGTCGTACTTCTGGCTGGATTTCCATCTCCACACAGGTTCTCTGGAACTTAGCCAAAGTGACCATTTGGTTCTTGGTCACCTGTTCTACCCTGACCCTTCTCCCACAATTGTTCAGTCTGGTTGGGTGACCATCACCAGGAAGAGTCCTGGTTGTTCCATACTTCTGTTTAAGAATTACGAAGGCAACTGTGCTCTTGCAAACCTTCATTGCTACAGGATTTTTTTTTTTTAGCTTTCCTAAATCTGTATCACAACACAATGTTATTTCTCAGGTCCGCAGGTAATTTCTTTGGACTCATTTGGTTTTTGTTTTGATATACAATGGTACATTGTCAACTATGGGACCTTCTATTGACTGGCGTGTGCCTTTCCTAATTATGTGCAAAAAAACTGAGTTGACCACAAGGCTGACTCTAATCAACTCAGCAATGATCAATAGAATGGGATGCACCTGGGCCAAATTGCAAGTATGAGACCAAAGGGTCTGAATACTTGTGTCAATGGGATAGTTCAGTTTTTTATTTTCCAAAAATTTCCTAACATTTGTAAAAATCCTGTTGTTGCTTTGTCATTCTGGGGTGTTGAGTGTTGTTTGATGCAGAAAAAAATAATACAAATGAGTTTAGTAAGAGGCTTTGAAATAGCAAAATGTGAAACAGAGAAGAGTTCTGAATGCTTTCTGAATTCAACGTATATAGGAACACTCAAAAGCTCATAATGGCAAGAGGTAATTGTATATTAGACCCTCTTTTAAATTGATCAACCATGGCTTCTCTAAATTATTCAAAATTACTGCAATAATCTCACATTTCAGACCAATAGACATTTTTCTAACAATCCTAATTTTAATTTTTGTAAAAATTATGTAAACAATATCTCGGAGCATTTTACTCTTATTTTGGAACCATTAGACTCTGCTGACACAACACATTATTTGCGAGGGAATCCTTTAATTCTGTCACAATCTTACACTTTTTTAAAGTGATAAATATTAAGCATTTGCCTTTAAAGAACACAACATACTACCTCACACTTTATACCAGGCATCAATTTCCCCAGAGATAAATCAGGACACTTCAAATCACAGTGGATTTAATTTGGCCTTTTGACACTGATCAACAAAAAAAAATACTTTAATTTGAAAGTAAAAACAGAGCTTGGCAAAGTGGTCCAAATGTTTACAAATATAAAACACAAAAACAAATGCATAATTGTGTAAGTATTATCCTTTTTGAATTGATACACCTACATCATCACTGATGCAGTCAATCAATCAAACATTGAGTTCAACTGAGATCATGGATCTGGAAGGTCCAACTCATGATGAGTCAGTATTGCAAATTAACCTTACAAAAAATCAAAAGAAAACTCCAAACAAATTCCATGAAAAGGTAATTGAAAACCAAAAGTCAATATATGGATAAAAGAAAATATCCAAGTCACAGACTATCCATTTGAGTCCCATTAAATCAATCAGTAAGAAATACAGAGTATGGCACAGCTGTAAATATTCCTAGAGCAGGGGTGTGGACAAAGGGTTGGCTACACTGTCTGATGTGTTTTCACCCCTTAGGAATGTGTGCATCCTTCCCATTGGAAGAAATTGAGAAAACGATCAATAAGTAATCATCCTTGTTAAAGCTATGTAGGTTTATCTTTACATTCTCATATGGAAATAACGTATGGTCATTTACAGGGGTGTCTCTTTTTTTTAAGAAGCACATATCTACTATAGACAGGCATGCCCATTGCAACATGTACACCCCAGCTTGTATTTCTGTGGAGAAATACAACAGAATTGTGAACATTCATCGGTCAGCAAGCTTTCGAACATGCCATTTTTAATCACTTCCTGGAAGAGGCTACTAATAGATGATCCTAAATGTTGCTACCAAAGCCAGTTCTGTAGGAGCTCAAGAATGAGGTTAAAACATCTTTTTGTTTTGCTTGGTAAATAGATAAGACAACAAGTACTTCATATCATACTTAGCTGTCCATTGTAATGAGATTTGTGGATATTGCTGGTTTAATTCAGGAATGTTTTATTGGTGAAAAATTCTATCAAGCTGGCAAGATTTTAAAAGAACCTGTTCATATTAGACATTAAAGTATAGATGTAGATGAGATTTTGTATTTTCTTTCTATTATTGACAGCAACTCACAGGGCTTTGGACATGGATGAAGTAGTAGACATAGTAGTAACAGAATAGTCACCTTGGTGTAATTGTATAATGCTCTAAATAATTCATTTTTGAAATTCTGTAAAGTGTGAGGTGAGTATGAGAACAGAAGATGGCTTTCATTCTGTATGATGGTGATGGTGTTCCATAACATCATGTTCATTCTGCCTTTAAGTTAAAAATTATGCAGTGTAAAATTAAAGTGTTTATACGTAGGGATTAAGTTAAAGTGATGTGCTATGATGCAAGTTCTTGCTGCTGGGGTTTATTAGACTAGAGCAGACTATACACAAAGTATGAGTAATCGTACAAGAAGAAGTGAGACTTGTATTACTTTGAAGAAGTTGCAACCTACAGTGGATACGATTGGAGAGACTGTACATACAATCATGATGCCTGTGTGCTACTTAAGTCACAGGATTATGGTTAGGTGGCAAAAAGAAAGTTAACGTTAAAAAAAAAAATGCACGAGCCTTCTTGACATGGTCTGCCAGAAAGAACAGGTAGACTCTGAGGTCATTTGGAAGAAGTTTCTATGGTCTGGTGAGACTAAACACTATTTTTGAGATAAGCCAAAGAATATACATTATTAAAACAACACCATTCCCACCATGAAGCATAGTAATGGCAGCATCATGCTGTGGAGCTGGTTCTATACAGAAGGCTCTGGAAGACTTGTGAGAGTAGAGAGTAAAACAAATGCAGCAAAATACAGAGAAATCCTAGAGGAAACGTGATGTTGTCTTTATGAAACCTGCACCTTGGGAGATTTGTTTTCCAGTTAGACAATGACCCCAAGCATAAAGCCAAAGCTACACTGGATTGGCTTAAAACCAAGAATGTTAATATCCTAGAGTGGCCAAAACAAAGGCAAGATTTCAATCCAATTCAGAATTTGTGGCTAGACTTGAAAAAGGCTGTTCAACATGACAGAGCTTGAACTACTTTACAAAGAAGAATGGGGAAAATTTGCAATGTCCAGATGTGCAAAGCTGACAGAGATAACCTACAACAAAACGTATTTATATAGCACATTTTCATGCAAGCATAATGCTTTACAGAATGAAATAAAAGGAAGTTAATATAAAACATAAAAAACAAGATTAGGTAATAGTATTATACAGTATGTAACAAAGAAAAGAGTAAGGTTAAATGGCCAGGAGGATAGAAAATAAAAAAAAACTCTGGTTGGGCTGGAGTAAAAAACAAAATCTACCAGGGTTCCAAGGGCATTCTGTCTAACATACATGTTCTGAATCAGTCCTCATGGTTTTCAGGCTTCATTCACATTGATGATGGATATGTGGACATCTGGGACACCCACCATTCAATCCATAAACACAGGGGGCAAAATGGTACCTTGGTCAGATGGTGGTGGCACAGATCACCACCACAGAGAACTTGAAAAGACAGCAGAGAAAAGTACAGATTAGTAGAGAATTGCAGAACCCAGAGGAAAAGGATAATTCAATGCCCATACAGGCTGGAACTAAAATGTAGCTACGAAAAAAATCATTTTAAAATAATGGGTTTTTCAGTAGTTTTTTGTAATTGTTGTACAATATTAGCCTGGTGAATTTCTAATAGTAAATTAAAGTACAGTATTTCAAAGTTTAGAAGCATAACAGCAAAAGGTCACCTCACCACTTCTTTTCAGGTTGGCTCCTGGAATTATAAGCAGACCTTCAATTGAAGATATGGGGTTATAACTTGGAGTGTAAGGGGACAGAATTCCAAAGTATAGGACTTATTATTTAAGGCAGAGTGTAAGGGGACAGAATTCCAAAATATAGGACGTATTATTTAAGGCTTTGTAAAACATTAGTAGTACTTTAAACTCAATTGTAAATGACACGAGTAACCAATTTAACAACGCTAAAACTGGTGAAATGTGCTAAGATTTTCCTTTTCTAGTTAAGATTCTTGCTGCTGCATTCTGCACTAACTATAACAAATTGATGTCTTTCTTAGGTAGTCCTGTAAGGAGTGCATTATAGTAATCTAGTCAATTGAAAACAAAAGTGTGAATTCATTTTTCAGTGCTTTGTGAAGTTATGAGAGGTGTAACTTTACCTATATCACTTAAGTGAAAAAATGCAATCCTAGTAATCTGATTAATATGTGATTTAAAATGTGCGTCAGAGTCAATAGTTACCGCTAAATTCTTTACCTTCCGACTTGACTTTTAACCCTAAGGGATCAAATTCATTTCTAATACCCTCACTATATCCATTTTTACCAATCACTAATGTTTCTGTTTTCTCCTTATTTAGTTTGATAAAGTTATTGCTCATCCATTCAGAAATACAAGTAAGACACAGGATCAGAAAGCTAAGAGCATCAGGGTCATCAGGCACTATAAATAAATACAAGTGTGTGTCATCTGCATAGCTTTGTTTAGCCCACCTTGTGCTTCAAGATAATCTGAGTTAATGGAAGCATATAGATAAAAAAGAGCACTGGATACAGAGCAGATCCTTGTGGTGCACCATATAAAATATCATGGGTCTCTGGAGTACAATAACCACAACTACCAAAAAAATTTTCTACCTGTTAAGGAATACTGAAATAAATTTAAGATGTTGCTGGAGAGGCCTGCACAATGACTAAGGTGGTTTATAAGAATACTGTGATCAATAGTGTCAAATGGTGCACTAAAGTCTAAAAGAACAAGAACAGGTATACAACCTCTGTCCACATTAACCCACACGTTATTTACTACTTTAACTAGTGCAGTTTCTGTGCAGTGAATTGACCTATGCACACAGACACTATGATGTCATGGCTGCCAAACATTCATTTACTAAATACTGACTTGAAGGGGGGTGGATACTGTTGCAATCAATTATGTTGTGTTTTATATTTGTAATTAATTTGGACCACTTTGACATTAAAGAGTCTTTTCCTGTTGATTAGTGTCAAAAAAGATAAATCCAGTGTGATTCCATGTTGTATAACAACAAAATATGAAAACTTTCAAGGAGTTGAATACTTTTTATAGACACTGTATGATGCTCAATAGCTACAGGCTAATTCAGGATAATGTCAAAAGAAAAGCTGAGGTGAACTTATTAAACTTATTGTTTTTAAAGCAACAAGCAGGTCCTGAAATGGGAGGACAGCACATTTTTTCCTTAAGAGGGCTGAAGCTATGGTGAGGCTGAGAAGCCTTCCACGGCATTTGTGTTCTAGTCGAGGATAGCTCAAGGAGTTCCACCTGTCATTGTCATGTAAGTGCAAAATGTGTTTATAGCAATCTCTAAAGTCTAAATAAAAGTTCTACTTGTACTGTTATTGTTGATTTTTAAATAGGTGTGAGAAGAACAGAAAGACCTATTTAACCAGCTATTATCCCTGATTAGTACCTGTTTGTGTTGTGAGATTTCAAATAGTCATTTTTTATTTCCATAAAATAAATGTTGCAGTAAAAATCAGCAAAAAACTAGAATTAAAATTTGAATTTCATAAAAAAGAAGTAATGAACAATGAACTAAAACATTTATTACTGAGATTACTCTCATCAAACTGAAAGTAATGGTGTAGTTTACAATGTACATTTTGTTAAATAATCCACAAAAATACAAGAAATGTGTAATTATCTATTGAAATGTAATGTATTATGTTTTAATAAACATGTATCAACTTGTATCTTAAAAATAATATGCAATATTGGTAATTATACATGGTAGTGGAAGGCTGCCAAAACTTTGTAACGGGCCACTGAACATTTTCATTTTCATCAGTGTCTTAAAGTATATGAAAATAACACGTTATTCAAAGTATAAAAAATTAACAATGCCTAAATTTATTGTCAATTTTATTATAACTCTGGCCTAAGTATGATTCATGGCAGATCCACTGTAAAAAATGTTTTTTACAAATTAAAAAGTACCTGATTTCATCAGACTTGTCAACTCAACATCTGAGCATTTTGTTCTACATAATTAAAATGCTGAATTGGTACAATAAGCTGTGGAAGTTGGCAAAGCCTTTATAAAGATGTTTTAATCTTGATTATTGTACAATGATAACAAAACAATACAAGTTATGCCAAATCATATATTTAAGTACATCTTAACGTATTTTGTACATTAGCTAATTTTGCACATCAGTCTTTTGAACAATAAAACAGATTACATAATTCTTTTTGTTAGGATTACAAACCCTAAATACTATATTCTATATTGCTACTGTAATATGCCATTTTTTCAACCCCAAATGCACATAAGGCAATAAAAACAATACATTATCAAGCAAACTTTATTAACTTTATGTGAACATGTAAAATATTTTTTAAAAAGCCTTTTTAAAATCTAAAGTCACAAATACAAGACTACAGTCAGGTAAAGTACAGTACAAGTCCATGTGCTTTCTTACCTTCTTTCAAGTGCACTTTCTTTTGGTATAAAACCAACAAATGCCAATTATAAAATAAAAATGGTTCCTTAATTAATCTACTTAAACAATTAAAATATAAACATAGACATTTTATAAAACTTCTGTTTTTTAAATAATCAAATTGAAAACTTTTAGCAAAAGAAACGTAAAATCTATAAATATAAAGATTTTTATTGCAGTGACAGTTTCGACATCTTAACTAATTTTAGTACTTAGAAGCTTTCTTTTGGTTTGCCACCCAGAAGCAACTGGCAATAAAGGTACATATGGCAGCCTGTTAAAATAAATTTGTCACTTTAATGACACTTCATATAACAGAGTTAAGTACAAGTGAAATATGCTGTGCTGCAGGTGGCTAGCTAAAGTTAACATATTGCAAAACTCTTCTTTTGAATCAAACTTTCTACCCACTCTCCTTGTATAAATTGAGCTAAGTCATGGGTAACTAGCTACTGCTGCTAAAGGAATCTATATCTATTGCCAAACTTCTAATTGACTAATATTTTAAGATTCAAAATCCTGAATTGTTACTTTTTTTTTTAAAAAAAAAGGTGAAGGTCTGACAAATATTGATCTGTTCTGATCCACAACATATTTTGATGGTGTTCCCAGTAAATAGAAACTATTAGGAGTTTTGAGTTTTAAAGAGGAAGTCATTTACAATTAAGTCAAAATATTGTAGTGACTTCTGCGTCAGGTCCGAAAAAGAAGAAATAAAAAAAAAACAGACCGACATAGTAAAGTCTCACAAAACTTTACTTGAGCAATAAAGAAAAGAACACTGACTTCGTAAACCTGCCACACAACCTTCTAGCCCCTTCTCCAACCAAACTATCGACCCTCTTCCCGTCCCAGATACCTCCCATTGCATCAATTATACCCCCCGCTGTACTCCACCCTTCCTCAATCGGACCCAACAGCCACTCCAAAAAAAGGGCTTCAACCTGGCTGGTATGCTACAATATGTCTTTAACTGGCAGCTACTGGTCACTATTTCAGAAAGTGGCTTAAACAAAAACCTGCCACCACTGTAAGCCTTCCAAGATCTGAGTTTGACACCCCTACGCTAAGATAACATGAAAAGCTGAATTTGAGTGAAATATTTATCTTTTTAAGTATGATTGTCTAAATCTCAGCCTCAGTCTTAAAACCAAATTATATATTTACCCCAAACCTGTATAATATAATTTGGAAGAACACAACGTAAAACATTATTGCATAGCTGAAAAACAATAAAACAATTTAGTTCATTAAGTTTCTACAACATTTTTCACTTCAGATTTTTTACAGTTAGAATCTGATGTCATTGATAGACACAATGATACATCATAATTAAATTGATTTTCCAAACCTTTAATGTTTAATGGTTTCTTTAAAATAAAAAAGTTAGCAATTCCTTAAATCCGAAATTAGGTGAAATTAAAATCTAAAGAAGAGTTTCTTTAGCACTAAAAATTCTAAATGCTTTAATGAATTTGAAATGTCTTAAATAGAATATTTTTTTCACCACACAATAGTTTTTGTGAACACACATTTACTTTGTGCTGTTCAAATATTCATTTCTTGTAAATGAAGCATATATCCTTTCATTAAGTTTTACCATCAGTCTCTTTATATGTTATATATACAACTGCAGCACAGTATAAGATCCAGTGATCAGGATCGACATTTCCATTGTAAGCTCTATTACAATTGTCATTTACATCGGAACAATACTAGATGCAGATTTGGCACTTAACATTCTTTGCTACTTCATGCTTGGTTGAGAAACTGAGAAAAATATTGGCTAGAATTTTGGTAATAGTTTAGTACATATTGAAACATGAGATAATCAGCAAGCTCCAGAAATGCTAGGCACGTTATTCCTGGGATGGGATTTCTTTCACACAGCTAAATTAATTCACTAATTTATTTCAGGCCATGAAAGTAAACACGCTGGGCTGAAGCGGAACACTGTGTTCTCATTCCTGTTGAACTCACACTAATTGGATAGTCAGTTTTAAAGACCTTTTATTCTTAAATATTTATGAAAATATGGAATTTCTTATTAAACTGTAATGGCAGTTTATGAAAACAGCCATTAGCACTCACTCAAGAGAAATTTTAATAGATCTGACTAATTGTATTAAATATTGTAAATAATGATAGAATACTATAAATATAGCATTTAAACAATTTAAGAAGATAAAAAAAGACCTCTTTCGGGTTAGACACTAAATATATGTTAAGAGTTATAAAACAAGTAATATTGGAATAAAGAAGATTTATTGGTTTGTCTCCTCAAATTAGAGGCAATTGCCTATTAATTTTAACAAAAACCTCTAACCTAGCAAATTGGATTTAATTGTGCATGAGAATAGTACAGATTTTTCAGGTTTATTTCCACTGTGCAAAAAGTTTAACTGTAAACCTATTTGTGCTCATTTCAAACCTTAACTTCCTTGGATTTTGAAGCCTTTTAGATCTGAATAGAATATCAAATAGTATTATAACTATGTAGAAAAAACAATGTTTTATCCAAAAGGCATTATTAGGTATCACAGTTGCCTAAATAAAAAGAATAAAAGAGATTTAAAATTCTGTGAAGAATGTTAGTATATAGCGGGTTGGATAATGGACGGATGAATGTTTTATTACAAAGTATTGAATGGTTCACATTCTAAAGACATGTGGTGTAATAGACACAGCAATATTTATTTTAAATTATGGCAACAGCGTTCTATTTAAGAAATTATAAAGGATACTGAATGTGTGCTCATTAACTACCTCAACATTTATGGAATAAATCATTTTTGAAAAGAACATTTGTTTCCTATATCACTATAAACAACTTTTCACTAACATTTTTTGCTTCATGATTTACATTATATGTATAAACAAGATAAAATAATATGAAAGAAAAGTAATATGAAGTAAATGCATGTTTGTGTCAGCTATTTGGATATCTCTTTTATAATAGAACAATTTCATAAACAGTTTTTTTAAGTGTTTGTAAGCGAATTTTCCTTTTTTTTTTACTTTGTTTTATGGATAGATTAGGCATTCAAAACTTCCCCCAGTATCTGGCATATGATGTCACACTATTTCTATTATAAAATGAGAGATTATCTTTGGGTGCTGAAATTTTCATTTTTGCCTTGTGTTTTCACCATTCATTTCTGCTCTGTAATGCATTTAATGGTCATTATGAGATCAGTACTATAGGCAAACCTGTGTTGTATTTCATAAGAATGCTTTTTTGACTCCCAGTTGCTACAACAAGCTAGACAAATAAATGGCACATTTTTGCATATTTACTTATTTATTATACATTTATTTAATTATTATTATTTTTAATTAATTTTGTAAACCTTCTATAAATCGTATGGAACAGATCAACATAAAACTTAATATTTATGTCATAAAAATGTATACTTTGAACATGTCATGTCCCAACTAACAGTTCTGAAGACCTTGCTGCCTCATGATTCACATTTGCCAATACAAACTTTCAGTACTTTCAGCTGTCTTCACATATGCAAATTTATCTCAATCCATGCACTGCCCCTGCCCTCAGTCTCCTTTATTATAATCATAAAACTGAAAAAATCCATCTTTTATTACTTTCAGATTTATCATTGCCATAACCCTCATGATTTGTCTTTAATTTATGAGATAATAAAGTACACATTAAGAAGTGATATATTATTTATAATTTGTAAATCCCCTGAAACTTTTTTTTTATTGAGTTCAATTAGAGTTTTTAAATATCTTGGATTAAAAAAGCATTGGAAATTTTGGGCCTCACTAGGGAAAGCAGGAGGTTTAGCTTTTCCCTTACTGAATTAGCCTAGCTGGTCATTTTTAAGCTGCTGTAGGTAGTGACAGGCAAAGGAAATAAAGAAATTATATATGGAAAAAGTTATATCTGTTTTGCAAAATCAAAATTTTCTACATTTTAATTCTTTGTATTGTAACATACCTTGCAATATAAGATATCTTACAATTATAAAAGAAATGTAATTGCCAAAAATAAATTCCAATAATAAATGGACAGAAATAATAAATCAAGATCAATAGAATCCCAAGGATACCACAAAAAAGAACTTTAGGTTGTTTGTCTATATTCAAAATAAATAGTTTACACACACATTGATTCCAGAAAAACCTAAATGTATTACTACATTTCGCCTTAGCTCCCTGTGGAAGAAGCTACGACCACAGAGCAAACCATAAAGGAAATAATGAGAAACTCCAGACACTTCAAAGCATTTTCTTCTCACATTTCTGGTTAGAACTGGAGGTGTCTGAAGAGGAACATGACCAGAAAGGGAACCCGAGTTGACCAGGAGTCTACTCAGCCCAGTAAGATCACCTCCAGCAATCTGATATCTACCTTCTAGAAAGTCATAGTAACTTTGTATAAGGGGAAGTGATCGAAAAAAAGGGCAGTCATGAGAAAAGGAACTCTGGTTATAAATGGACCACAAGGCATATTTACAGAGCAAACTGAATTTGCAATGAATTTTTGAACTATAGCATAATGAAGCCTTTAAAAAAATAAAACTGCTATCTGGGAAAACTTTGCTTGACTGTTAAACCTGATTTTTCTTATTGTGGAATTAGGAAGGATTATATTAAAGAGTGTATTTTACTAATTCAACCATTTTTCCCACCTTGGCCATAGTACATTTAGCACAACTGACTTTGAAATAAGAAAATATATAAACTGAATCAACATTTATATGTCATGTTTGCCAGAGACTATTCCAACAGTGTCAAACACAATGGAGGATCTAATCCTAAACATGCCCTTAATCCTCCCTTGGATACAGTCATTCACAAAGCCACACTTACTTACATTGAGCCAAATGAGGTTCCAAAATGGTCTAAACTGCTTTTCTTTGAGATGTAAAAGGTAACACTTTAAACAGAACCACCTATATCACTAGCAACCTACTTCAGCTCTTCTGGGGAATTCTCTGACACTACCAAATATATAATACACCTAGCATGTGTCGTCATTGCCTGAAGTCTTTATTCAGTCACCTGTACGTGGCAAAGCTTCTATTGGAGGCAGCCAGGGGTCTCATAACAATAGATATGAGGGGTGTCTCTTCATTTGGAGTAGCAGGTACACTGTGCAGACATCCACAAGAACCTTCACACTACATGGCCTGTCATGAAGAATGAGTAATACAGGTATTACTCATCAAAAGAACTTCATTATATCATTGTGATAATAAATGCCAAAACTTCATGTCCATAGGTAAGGATCGGCATAGACATTGCCTTACACTGTAAATTAAGAGCTTCATTTGAGGAATTCCTTTACTGTAGGTGCTGCACTATGGCCTTGGTCAATTGTATAATCTATTTGTACTAATTCGTAATAAAATTTGAAAATAATAAACTTCTCCACTTGTAGTAATTGCTCATTACTTACAAGTAGGTCCATTAGTTATTGGACAATTATGCAATTTTTGTAATTTTCTCTTTGTATTCCACCCCAATGGATTTGAAATTAAGCAATCAATCAATCAATCAATCAACATCTATAATAATAAAAGGCAAAGCCCTCACTCACTCACTCACTCACCCACTGACTCATCACTAATTCTCCAACTTCCCATGTAGGTAGAAAGCTGAAATTTGGCAGGCTTATTCCTTACAGCTTACTTACAAAAGTTAAGCAGGTTTCATTTCGAAATTCTACGCGTAACGGTCATAACGGTCAATAACGTTCGACAACGCCCGCCATGTTGAACTTTCTTATTTATGGCCCCATCTTCACGAAATTTGGTAGGCGTCTTCCCTGCGCTAACCGAAACCGATGTACTTACTTATTTCGATGGTATGACGCCACTGTCAGCCGCCATATTGAACTTTCCAACGTCACCAATTTTCAAACTTCCCATGTAGGTAGAAGGCTGACCCCATCTTCACGAAATTTGGTAGGTGGCTTCCCTGCGCTAACCAAAATCAATGTACGTACTTATTTCGGTGGTATGATGCCACTGTCGGCCGCCATATTGAATTTTCCAAACGTCACTAATTCTCCAACTTCCCGTGTAGGTAGAAGGCTGAAATTTGGCAGGCTCATTCCTTACAGCTTACTTACAAAAGTTAAGCAGGTTTCATTTTGAAATTCTATGCGTAACGGTCATAACGGTCAACAACGTCCGCCATATTGAACTTTTTTATTCATGGCCCCATCTTCACGAAATTTGGTAGGCGGCTTCCCTGCGCTAACCGAAACCAATGTACATACTTATTTGGTGGTATGACGCCACTGTCAGCCACCATATTAAACTTTCCAACGTCACTAATTCTCCAACTTCCCGTGTAGGTAGAAGGCTGAAATTTGGTACTTATTTCGGTGGTATGATGCCACTGTCGGCCGCCATATTGAACTTTTAACAGAAACGGATGTCCGTACTTATTTCGTTAGTATGACACCACTGTCGGCCGCCATATTGAACTTTCCAACGTCACTAATTCTCTAACTTCCCGTGTAGGTAGAAGGCTGAAATTTGGCAGGCTCATTCCTTACAGCTTACTTACAAAAATTAAGCAGGTTTCATTTCGAAATTCTATGCATAATGGTCATAACAGTCAACAACGTCTGCCATGTTGAACTTTCTTATTTATGGCCCCATCTTCTCGAAATTTGGTAGGCGGCTTCCCTGCACTAACCGAAACCAATGTACGTACTTATTTCGGTGGTATGATGCCACTGTCGGCCGCCATATTGAACTTTTCAACAGTCTTTGTTACTTATGGGCCCATCTTCAAGAAATTTGGTACACGGGTTCCCAATGCTAACTGAATCCTACTTACGTACATATATACGTCCATAGCCTGCACCTCGGTCACCGCGTGAGGTGGTGTTGTGTCCCCCGTCCCAACGCCTCCCACGTTGTTGGCTGGCTGCCTGCCTATATAAGACTGTCCGTCGCTCCGGTCTCTACATTCCTTTCCTTGCTTCGCCACGGGATTCACGTCTCCCTACTGATAATTACAGCCCAAATTTGTTTAATCCACGGCTTCTCCGCTGTTTTATTGTTTGTTTATTACAATTATAGGTATTGTATAGGTATTTTACAATTACTTTACATTGCTCAGGTACCCATTTCCTTTATCATTCCAACTCCCAATAACATGTCTATCGAGATGATCACTATCGATCAAAGAACTGTCACTTACTGAGTGGTTTCCTGCCCGGAGATACCACCTACCTTTTCCATTCTCTTTGTTACATATTGCACGGCCATATCAGGCTCACTCTTGATATCCGGAGGAAGATTCTGTCTTATGTATTGAATGACTGGGACAGGTTCAAGGTGTGGACTGATAACGGTACAGGAGATAATTATACTACACAGGAGCACTATAAGAGTGAAATGCTTAAGCCCTTCACCTATGGTTCTGCATGTGAGTTGATGGCTGCCACTAAATTGTTCGGTTGTCGCTTTCAAGTTTACCGAAATGGCCAAATAGTTTACACCTTTCGACAACCGCCAATGCCTCTTAAACATCTTAGATTCACAGGTGACGATTTCAGTAGTGGACACTTTGACGTTTATGAATGTTTAAACTCTCAAAAGCTGGATGTGATTTTATCAATGAAACCGGTTGTGTGCTTACAACGCTTGACAGATGCCAAATGTCACTTCAACACAACAAATCCTGCAAATACGGTCGTAATTGAAACAAACCATGAAACTCAAACCGATTATGACAGCAGCAATCCAAGCTGTGACATTTCAGACAAGATTACTGTTCACATGGCCAACTGTAAGTTACATGCCCAAGAGTAACCTCAGCGCACAGCTTGGTCATGTTACAACCGGAGGGCTGAACTGACAACATGGTATACAAAGAGATCCTTAACAAATAATTATTGGCATATTTTCCCTCAGTTTAAAAAGGTTTAATTTTCTTCTTAATAAAACTTTTAATGTAGTACTTCGCCGCTGCGAAGTGCAGGTATTTTGCTAGTTTACTTATATAGCACATATTCATACAAAAAAATGTAGCTCAAAGTGCTTTACAAAATTAATAGAAAAATAGAAGACACAATAAAAAATAAACATAAGTCAACATTAACATAGAATAAGTAAGGTCCGATGGCCAGGGTGGACAGAAAAAACAAAAAAAAAAAAATTCCAAAAGCTGGAGAGAAAAAAATTAAATCTGTAGGGGTTCCAGACCACGAGACCGCCCAGTCCCCTCTGGGCAATCTACCTAACATAAGTCAAACAGTCCTCTTTGTATTTAGGGTTTTCATGGAAGGACCTGATGATGATGGTCACGTAGACTTCTGGCTTTCAGTCCATCAATCACGATGTGACAGAAGTACAGACATTCAGCTTTAATTTATGGGGTTTAACAAAGGTATTGCATTAAGCTTTCTGAAATTACAACCATTTTAATGGACCTAACTGTACTTTCCCAGAGCAACCCATTCCTTTCCAGAAGTCTTTGAGACACATTGCTTCATATTGAACTATGATTCTTTCCCAAGCATTTAGGAAGTTCAATTTAAATAAGGCTACAATGACAGTGTCTCTAAATGGAAGAGTGCGCACTTTGCATTTCTCAATGTAAGAGCTAGAAATTATACCACTGCTTTCTAAAAAAAAAAAATGAACTGCTCAGGTTCAAGAAAATTATTGAAGAACTCAAATACTGGATTTGCAGCATCCACATTATTATTTTTAATAAATCTGTCCCAATATAATGTATTTCTGATAGCTTCAAGAGAATCATTGTCAGCCCAGGATTTTGTCTTAACTTCTGTTGGAGAATGCTACATTCATTATTCTTTCACATTTAAGGGCAGCTTTTGACCGTGCTGACCACAGCATTTACTTGAAATGGAAGGCAAGCACTGATGTTAGTAAGTTAAATTCATACTTGCCAAGTTGCTTTCTGTACGTTAAGATATCTAATGACATTATGTGAGAAACAAGCATCAAACTCCATTTTTCCCCCACATATCTGTGTAAACACAATGTGTAACTCCGTTGTTCTAGGGTCAGGAATAAATGTACATTGTGCATTCAATTATTAGCTCAAATCTAATTTCTAGCACTGGCACATAATGTAATCCTCTGGTAGCTGGAACACACCTCTGTTGTTTATTTTTTAAAAGGTGAGAAATACCCCATTTTCCCAAGATAAAGGTACTTAACCTATCTTCTCCACAAATGTAAAGTGGTACGTTCCCCTAGAAAACACAACAATATCCATTTTCCACTATTTGTCTGATTTTATCTCATTTTCCCTTGACATCCTGAGGTTCTTAACCAAAATAATGATCTCAGTTTATTTTAGAAATAGTCCCAGTACCAACAGTTAATGCCTCCACTGGGAAAGATGTCTCTGACAGTTTTAACACTAACTGACAGTTCTCCTTTAGAAAAAAAGTTCCCTGTGAAGGTCAACCTTTCCTACACCATGCTGAGGTTAACTTTGACAATATCGTGCCTACCCTAGCTTTGTCGTTGAAACACTTCAACTCGACTCAGAAGCCATTCTTCTCTGCTTCACAAATGTCAACCAACACCCATGTCTTCTCTGTGCTCTTTCTATAGCTGCCAACCTCCTAGCTCTTCTAAAAGAATTGAGTAACTTCAGAGATTACATAACTAATTTTGTCCATCCTGTCCTAGGATTGTGTGACCATGATAGGAACGAACCACCTTTTACCCACTGTATTTTTAAGCATCGTTCTTGCAGCCTCTAACCTCCCTAAAGATGCAGAAGGCACTACTATGCATTCCCTGCACAATAACAGCTTTACTTTATTAGGTACTGTAAACCTACATTACTCTTGACAATTTGATCTCATCAGTTGCCAGCTTAGTGTCTCTATTTACCCACTTGACAGAAACAGTCAGTCTTTCTTTTTAATTACAATTACAAAGTCACTCATTCACTTTTTGTCCATAAGTTCTCAGGTGACAAGTACTATCAAGGAATTATGTCGGAGCATATAGCCTATCAGGGATGTCAATTACTTTCATTTCAATGTATTTATTAAAGTCGTAGCGTTTTCCTGTGAGATGTCTTTTCATATCTCTTGCTTCCTAGATTGAGACAAAATATTTTAAATTTACCTTTTGCCAGAGGTTAGATTTCTACCTTCTCAGCTAGATTCATTATCAGCTAAAGTATTGTCAGAATTACAGCAATAGTTTTCTAGTATTTTCATTTTTGTAATTTGTTTACACACCCTTGTCTAATCTTATTTTGAGTAAGAAAGAATGCAGCTCTGCTGCTATTTTACAAGCTACCTCTCTGCATGTTGCTACAGGACATTACAATAAAAAAAAATAAAAATGAAAGCATTTAGCACTAAGCCCCGTAAGCATCCAGCACCAAGACTTGCAACTATTTCCAAAGTTTAGCTGTTCTGTAAAAGCATTGTGGAAGATCCTACTGTCAGCAGAAACTATCCAACTTTTATGATGATGTAAAACTATGAGGAAAGTCTAAAGCAATTAGATATTTTTCAGCTTAAAAGATAAACGTAATATTTTTCAGATTAAAGTTATTTCTTCACAAACATGGTAAATATGTTTTTGCCATGTGAAAATGTGTTCTAAAGTTAAACATTTTCTATAAATTTAAAACAATATTTTGTCCTCACTAGTACTATACAGGGGCATGGTCAACCAATGAAAAATAAAAGACTAGAAATTAACCAAATACGTCAAAGACAGTTGTAAAGTGTTAATCCATGTCTTGTTACTACACACAGATCATCAAATAATTTACACGTCATATTTGATTTTAAAAAAATATTATGACATTCAGCCATAATAAAAGAATACCGGCGCTATATGCGCCGTCTCAGTGTTTGTCTTTACCTCCTGGGGTGTGATTTCATTTTGAAAGGCCATATCACAGTAAATTTTTAATTCACATGTTTGTTTTTGTTTTGATTTACTTCCATATTTATATGATAACTCACACAAATGAATAGAAAACATATCCTTAGCATACTTCAAAAAAGTAGTCCAGAAATATGTGATAAAATGATTATTTCCAGATCCCTTTTGTTGTCATAAAAATGCACTGGAAACATGGTAGGCATTTTTTTTTCTTATATCAAAATCTTTGCCACGTCATAGGTACGATTTTAGGCTTTTATTTTCTGATGGTACCCCATGCTCCATAAGACACTATTGTAAAACACCAGTAAGGGCAAGATTATTACTTTAGAACACAGTTTCAAATGGTGTCAAATGCTTATATACCATATTTCAGAGAAAATTTTGACTTCAAAATATTGAACTTATCCTTTAAAAAAGGTAAGGTTTTAATAAAAATAAAGAAAAGATATTTTTCTTTAACAAGGATATAGATGTAAAACAGGAGCAAGGGTAAGAGGAAATTTCCAACAAATGTTCAACAACACTTTTTCACACATTAAACATTAATAAAAATGCATAAAAGAAACTTACACGCTACAATGAAAGGAACAATAATTAAAAAAAAAAAATCCCTCTGTCCATCTCCCATCTGTGTTGAAGTCGGTATGTTAATTTGGTGCACTGCACTGAAAAATATTTTTGCTTCATTCATTCCAGCCCATGTCTTTCACAGCTGCAGGACAGGAGTCCACCTTGGCTAAATGCCTGAATGTGAGAAGAACACATAATAATAATAATAATAATAATAATAATAATAATAATAATAATAATAATAATAAACAGATTCAAAGTCATTTTAAACAGTTGCAGCACGGATAGGTTAAATACATAACTTGCTGTGGGTCATACAATGAATTAGTAGAGAGTATTAAAAATTTTAATTTAAAAATCTAAAATTTTAAGCACTAGAACATATTACCTGCCACATACATGTGATCAACTAGCAGACTCTACAAAAAAGGCACTCCAACTCATAGTCTTGTAGTAATGCTACCCACTGGGTTTATGTTTTATTTATTAATTTATTTATTTACTTACCTAAATATCTTTTTTTATCAAATAAGTAATTTTCCTGTAAATACTGCAATTTTCTAACTTGTGAAGAGAAAATATGTCTCACTTTTGTTGCAGTAAATGTGAATATTTTAGGGTTTCAGGATATAATTCCAGGTTTACATAACCAGACTCAAAGTTGTCAATTTAAAAAAATTGGCCAGCATCAAGCTATAACCCATTAATGATTCCACATCCAATTCAATTAAATGCAATGATGCCAGTTTTTAAAAAGATAAAATGAAATGTGTTAAAATTACAGTACAATTAAAAGCACAATATATAAAACACTTAACTCATGAGCCAATTCTGACCACTTTTAACAGCAACAATATATTACAGTCCATTCTCTTCTTCTGGTGTTCTATTCATCTTATTTCATTGCCAAGAATAAAATGTTGGATAACAGAGCACTGGTGAACATCTTCCCCACAAAGAAAAGACAGATTGTCCTACCAGTATTTGTGATTCACCACAACATGGCCCAGGAGTATCCATTATACATAGGGGTTTCTTCAGTCATGTCTGTCTTTACCAGCAAGCTGCATATACTTTTAGCACTGATGTTGCCCAGCCACTAACTTCTTCCCAGCCATGGTTTATTCTGAGTTTGAGTTGAATCTCCTTCGCATCCACCTATCTTCAGTTAAAAACAAAAGATAACTGACATCCAGTGTACACATGAAACGCTCTTGAAAGGACCTCAACATGGGCTGATTTCTTCAGAATTGTACAGAAAAACTTCCAGAATACTAGCTGAAAGTGTCATTCCAAAAACTAACAATACAAGACAGAAAGCACACTGTGTGCTATGGCTACAGTGTGATTTCTATCTATGGTTTAGGTTTCTAAAAAGATAAGGAAATGAATGTGATGCTTTCATATGCACCAGTACTGTTATGATGGTTTAGTTGCTACCGATTATATTCATTTGTTCTGCTATGCTTTGTTCTATTACAGAAAATCTTCAATAATAATTTGCTCAAGATTTAAATGTGTCTGCCTTTGTCATTCTATTTAGCAAATTACATAAATAAATCCTGACATTCCTCATACCGCAATAAATGAAGAATGAGTGTGTTTTATAGGGCCTTTAATTAGACCTTTATTCAAGATCTTCAAGTATGAATTAATTTGGATAATGTTCACATTGTTCAGAATGTGGTAATATCATTCCTCTTTAGTCCAATTAGACCCTAAATGTTGGCACACTGGGCCTACATTTTAAAAAGAGCACAACATTGAGATTCACTCAAAATAGCCCCCGTTGCTTTCTTTTTACTTGGCAGGCTTTTTCTGTTGGCTTCATATTTTAAAATGCTTGAGCATTTAGATTTTAAATAATGCAAATGATTCTGGTTTAACAAAGATAAAACCTGATGTGTTTCAATTGGATTATGCAAAAATGATATCTGCAAACAAAAACGTTAATAAACGATAAAATGATTTTCACAAAAACAGTATAAATTATAAGAAATGCAAATAATGCATTTCTTATATATGCATATCATAATGCAATTATAATAATTGTAAGACTTTAAATTGTAAATTATAATACAAGATATTTTAAGTGGATGCAGTTATTAATCTAAATACAATAGCACATCAACCACGAGATTTACTGAAACTTTTTACCAACAGACAAATGTACTAAGTAACAATGAATTAAGCTTTAATTTATGTTCCATTTTCTGCTGTGACACAGTGGGCACGTTTACGTGAGCTTCAATAACCTGATTATTCACAGAAATCTGATTTCTAAAATGCCATGTAAAATCTTATTCCAAATAGTGAAAATGGGTTATTGGCCTCTGAAAAACCTGAGTATGAGAGGTAGATTTCTCAGCGAGTACTCTGATAATGTGGCCATGTAAACCCTTAATTGGGTTATTGTTAAGGTTTTTGTAGTCTGCGCACATTTCTTTGCACTTGACCAGCATGGGCATGTATTTGGTTTGTACACGCTTTCAGCAACTATGGGTAGAATAATCCATAAAATACATTTCCATAGGCAAATGTTTGGGCAATTGCTTTATTCATTCTCCATGCTGAAATAATCTGACTCAGTAATTAGTAAATAGCTAAATTTGTGCTGATGAGTTGAACATACAATGCTAAACTCAATAACACAATTTCAAGAGCAGTAGGTTAGCATGGTTAAATTAACATGCATTGCATAGTCAAATTACTTTTTAAAGCAATGAACAACCTAAAACAATACTTAATTTCTTGACGTAAAATTACCTTTGTTGTTATTATTACAGCAACACTGAGTGTAAGGCAAGAAGCACATGTACTGGGTCCTTTTAGGGTTCAGACGTACAGACAGACAGAAAACAGTTTGATGCATGCATTCCAGTAGAAGAAACTTATAAATAAAACATTACTCTGACTAAACATATTTATTAAAATCAAGAAAACTATTACGTGAGCCGTACTTATTTTCTGATTAAAAGTGGCTGATGATAATGTTTAAATCTTTTTTGCACAGATGAACGACATCAGAGTGTTTTGCAAAAGTTGAATTCCAGATGATTAGTTCCAGCCTCACTAGGTCACATGTATTGGGCCTGCACCAAATTAACATTATTCTGGACAAAAATTTTTAATTACCTTTCAGATAGCCTTGGACTCACAATCCCTCCTAACCCATTAACAGCTTTGTTTGGGGTTCTTCCAGAGGGGCTTAAAGTGGAGAAAGACAAACTAATTGTGATTGCATTCACTACACTTTTGGCACGCAGACTTATTATGATAAACTGGAAGAATCCAAACTCTCCTCTTTTAAGTCAGTGGGAAACTGATGTGTTATATTATTTGAAATTGGAAAAAATCAAATACTCAGAGGATCCGTACAGACGTTTTTCAAAACATGGCAGGATCTAATCAGTAATATTTTAAAATAAGTTCATGAAGCATAGAGAATTTATTAATTTAGGTATGTTTAAAAGCTGTAAAATTTTTATGCCGTTTGGCTTGCTCTCTCTCTCAAGGGTGGGGATCGATCTGTTCTTAACTCTATTTTTCTTTTTGTAAAAACTTGATTGCTTTGTATGGAGTGCAATAAAATTAATAAAAAAATAAAAAAAAAGAATTCCAGATGATTACTTGTGCATGTAAATGTGGATTACTGAGAAACCAGGTTTCTGGCTTAATCGGATTATGCATGTCATAGCACTGACTAATTAAAACCAAGACTAAAAAAATACATGTGTTTAATCTTTCGTATAAAATGACTAGAAACTCTGATTTTACCACAATGCTACACATAAATAAATTCAGATTTTTTTTGCATTGACTGTACATAATTAAAGCAATCTGTTATACTAGTAATATTCTGGTTACATCTTCATTATCAGCCATGTATTCATCCATTACTTTTTATGAACGTTAGTATATTTTTTTGTATGAATGCTTCATTACTTTTCCAAGACATCTTGAGACACTTTGTTTCTACTTTTTTATCTAAATGTAATATCTGCAAGTTAATTTTTAAACATACTGTACAGTAAAGGTTTGATTCTAATTGCCGAAGGGAGAATTGCAGCTCTTCAGCTCTTAGAACCCTCCCTGGGAACATATAAGATGTGGTACTTCCAAACTATGCTGTTACGTTACAAAATATTTTTTTTTCTTAAATAATAAAGTTAAAGGTTTTTTTTCAATTAGATTTGTATTTCACAATTTAACAACAGAATCGGTTATTAGATGTTCATTTTAAAATAAAGATTTTTACAGAATACAGAATGTCTGCCTGAAAATATTATATATGCAACAGATTATGGAATATAAATCAGCATCATTATGTAAAGTAAAAGATTTATTGAGTAGATAATAGGTAAAGCTCCAGTAATCAAATTTAAATCTTTCTAAAAAAATGTATATTAAAATAATTCTGAAAAACAGAACATTTTATAGAACAAAAAATAGAAATTGTTTATCATATACTATATATAGAACTTGATGTTTTATATTTTGCAATTAACATTTCCTTCTCCAATTAATGTAATTGGCACATTAAATAAGTTTAGTAAACACAGAAATATATAGACATAGTTTTTCTTAATGTTATTAATAGAATTGCACTTCCAGGTCCGAATTTGATGATAGGATATTAGAACACAATTTTGAAGAATGCATTTTCATAGGAATTTATCTAACAGCACTTACCTCTCTGACAGTCTCTCTAATGTGGTAGACATGGATTTTTTAATTTGGTGCAGCATTTCCCAATCTATTTTAATTACTTCATTCCAGTACACTTCCCATTTGTGTTCATCTTCTTCTTCTTCTATTGTGCAGTATTTCCTGTAGATATCTTCGTTGATAAATGTTACCTCTTAGAAGAAGAGAACAGTTAATAGATACTGATTTGGATAACATACTAGAGAAAGTACTTGCAAGACATTATTTGGCACCACAGTCTGATTTTCTGAAGGAGTGTTCTCATTTTGTGTTTAAGCTTTCATGATCTCAGTCAGAACAAAATAATATCCAATGTTACACTAATAAGCATTCTTGCATGGTTTATTCATGATGCAGACAGATTTAAGCTATAAAATGCTTAACAAATAGTAACAGAAATTTAACATTGTTATCTTTTGCTTTCGGTTTCTTTTTTGGTTAATTAAATGGAGTCCATTGTAGTTTTGGTTCCCTTAATATTTGCCTACTGGTTCACAAAAGTGTAACTGTTTTAAGTATTTTTAATACCAAAAGGATGCAATGATGGAAAATTTGTAATAGGAAATAAATACATTTGCTTAAAAATTATGTTTTTTTTTCTTTCAAATTCATATATAGACCAATGTATAGATGTGATAATAGGCAAGTTTAAATTTCCTGTGTGAAAGGTAGTTTTATTTGCTTTAAGAACAGCATGATAGAAAAGTGTCCCATGTATGGCTGTTGCATTGTATCTAACCAAAGTACACAGTCTTGGAAAATGGCAAGTTTTATTGGTGTATATTTTATTTTGTGATAACTTCGATGTATGTTCATATTCAAAATTACACATATCTTAGATCTGATAAAGTAAAATGGTAATCCGTACACATTTTCTGTTCCACAGAGGTGTTGTAGATATAAACATTGTATTAATCTGTCTTAATAATTTTCTGTTTCTCTATTACCTTTACAATAATTCCTTAACATGAGAAAGTCTGATTATTGCATTGGAGGATAAAGGATAAAGGACAGGTCATAAACCATGTGTTCATTGGCATAGTGTGTTCAGGGGTAGAAAATACAAGTATTTCTATTTCTGTCAGCCTTTGAATCAGAAAAGAGAATTGAGACATGGAAAAAATTCCAAGCTCTATCACGGGGGTGCAAAAAAAAAAGAAATAACTTGTACTTGCTATTGATTTCAGTGAGCTATGCTAGCTGTGGCACTAAGAAGCAGTTTTGTAGATTGTTTTTTGTATATTTTGTATTTACCCCAGTATGCTGTGTCATATCAAAAGTATGGAAGCAAAAACCTCCATTCCTGTAAACATATAAATATAATTACCATTTTTCATTCTGAAAAAAGTAATTGAATTTTCATAATGCAGATATATAATTACTTTTATTTTAGATACAAAATATGTTAAGAATTCTAAAACCCCCAAAAAATGATCCAACTTTTTACTCAAAACAAGCCCATATTGGAATTTTAAATACAATATATTTCTGTGCAGTATAATAAAGGTTTGAAACATTTAATAGAGGTGAATACAGGTAATATTCTGTTACAACAAACTGCCAGGGACCTAAAAAATATTTCATTGCAATGAAAATTTCGTAGTAATGAGATTCTGTATTTGTCACTATAGTGCTTTCTTTAAAGTTGTGTCCAGGTGTTTGCAATCCTTTTTTTTATTAATTTTATTGTAAGCATTCCAAACAAATCAATCAATTTTTACAAAAAGTAGGATTGAGATCAAGTCGACCCCCACCCCTGAGAGAGAGAGCATGGCCAATGGAGTAAAACTTATGGCTTGTAAACATACCCAAATTGATAAGTTTGATAAGCAATAGAGATGAATGAAGAAGAAAAAGAAATGCGGAAATAATTGCTTCCTCTGTGCTTTAAAAGCTTATTCTAAAATAATTTTTGATTAGATCCTGCCATGTTTTGAAAAAAATCTGTACAGATCCTCTAACTGAGTATTTGATTTTTTCCAATTTTAAATAGTATAAAACATCGGTTTCCCACTGACTTAAAAGAGGAGAGTTAGGATTCTTCCACTTTATCAGAATCAGTCTGCATGCCAAAAGTGTAGTGAATGCAATCACAGTTTGTTTGTCCTTCTCCACTTTAAACCCATCTGGAAGAACCCCAAACAAAGCTGTTAATGGGTTAGGAGGGATTGTGATACCAAGGCTGTCTGAAAGGTAATTAAAAATTTTGGTCCAGAATGATGTTAATTTGGTGCAGGACCAAAACATGTGACCCAGTGAGGCTGGGACTTGATTGCAGCGTTCGCAGGTTGGATCCTGCCCTGGAAACATTTTGGCAAGTTGTAGGCGAGACAGATTCTAAAACCCCAAAAAAGGCCCTAACTTTTTACTGAAAACAAGCCCATAGTGGAATTTTAAATACAATATATTTCTGTGCAGTAATAATAAAGGTTTGAAACATTTAATAGGGGTGAATACAGGTAATATTCTGTTACAACAAACTGCCAGGGACTTAAAAAATGTTTCATTGCAATGAAAATTTCGTAGTAATGAGATTCTGTATTTGTTATTGTAGTGCTTTCTTTAACTTGTGACCAGGCATTTGCAATAATTTCAATAACTTCTTTCGCGTTAATTTTCATCTCCTCCTTTCTACAACTTATGCATTTCGTTACGATAATACACTTTCAGGGTGTGAATGATGTATAAATCCAATGGCTGAAGCACTGCTGTTCAATTGGGTGGATGTGAAAACATCAAAATGTGGAAACATGTTGTGGGCAGCACAGTTATCAATCAGAGGCCGAATCATCCTTTTCTTCTTCTTCATATTGTGAGGTTTCTGAACTCTTTTGGAATCCCTCAACGCCCTGCCCAAAGGGGCAACATATCGAAGTGCGTCCCGAAGCGCGATTGCTGCGTTTGTGGAAGATTTGATTGTCTGTTGCCAGGGCAGTGCAACAGCAGGCTCACAGAGCTGCAGTGAAGCACCACAGAAGCAAACCATAAAAGATTGTGGTCACACTATAAGTCCCTGTCTTGCACCCCAAAACATGAGGCTGACTCAGTACTTTAGCAAAACCAGCTTTATTCAGCTTAAAACAGGAACAGCACGGTTATTTATTGTAGTGTGATCTGCTACTCTCCTATACACAGACACAGTAATCAGGCAGGGTTATGGCTAAGTTAGTGGCCAAGTAATACCGTTCCCTGCATTTACAATGTTCCTTGCATCACCCATCGAGATCTTTTCTGTTTGCTTCGTTGCTGAGCCGTAGCAGAGCTTTGAGCCTGCTGTTGCCCCAGCAACAGATAAACAGTTTTCCACAGACACAGTGATTGTACTTTGGAATGCTCTTGGGCACGTTGTCCAGTTGGGGGAGGTCCCAAAAGTGTTTAGAAACCTCATTATTTTCTTGAATGAGTGGCGTATTAATAGGAATGTTTCTTGAACGAGAGTCTTCAAATGCAGCAGGTTGCATACGTTTGCAACTCGAGATTTTTCTTCTTTTTTTGCTCAGTCTTTCAAGAAAGTTGACAGTGTCGAAGGCAAAGTTCTGAATTCACTGGCAACGTCTTTTTTCTCTTTGCCGGAATCGAGAGCTGCAAAAAATTAAAGTTTTTTTTTTTCTAATATGAACTGTTATTGTTTTTTCATGTCTGCCATTTCTGTGAGTTAAATTCCAATGGATGTTTTTCAAATTTTGACAAGCAACAAGCAAAAGGTATCACTGCAAATCAACAAATAATAATAATAATGATACATTTTATTTATATAGCACCTTTCCCATGCTCAAGGCACTTCACAGAGTTTAAGAGAGAACTTCTGGCAGGGTCACAGTATATAGTATTGTATTAAACCAGATAAATAAGTAAAGAAGAGTAAGATAATAAATTCAGAGAAAAAGCCTAACAGACAACATGATTGATGGTCAACAAAAACAGCAAAAAAAAACAGTACGAGGAAAGTTTGAAGAAAGAAAAAATATGTAAAATGTTTCTGTTTGGCGATTGTTGTGCACAACTGATCTGCGACCAAGTTTTGAGGTGAGTAAGAAATGTTTAGTAGTAGCCATACTCACTGATCATGACTGGAAATTCTTTTATGTTAATTAGCATATGCAGGTAAGAATTTGACTGTTCTATGTACATGTAGCAATACAGACCCAATGTGACTGATCACGCTGAATTTCGAACAGCAATCATATGCAAAAGAAACTAACTTTCAAATAACTTAAGTTTACCACTGCAAGATCAACTGTGGATATTAGCATGTAAGGCAGTTATCCCACAATATCTTGAGGCTATAAAGGTCACGTGTGTGATTCAGTTCTGTGATGTCCAGACCACCTCCAGCTCCATACCACCCACTGTTCTTGTCTCACTTCAGCTGAACATTCCTGAACAAGACTCCTTTGAATTCTTTTAATCTGAAGGGTTGCTGCTAGAGCAAGACAGACAACTTGGAAGTTATCAAGTTTGCTGTGTGTTTGAATAAAAGCTCAAACACTGAATAAAGCAGCAATACTATTCCATCAAGTGCCAGAATAAAAGTATATTTTCCTAGTTCTCTCCTACCTGCCTTTTTGTGCAACTCAGAAGCCCAAATGTGACAAGCAGGAAAGAGTGTTGTAATGCAAAAATGGTTCTTCATAAACAATCAGCAGTGACAGTTTCTACCCAACAGCCTCAGACAAGTGAGATGGTTGCTCTGATTTAAAGAAACAGTAATGTCTTACCTGTGTGATGAAACCAAACATGCTGAGCATAACATTGTCTTGTAACCTGTTTTCACCCATCAGCCATTACACAGTTGTCTCACTTATACACATCTGCTAGTTGTGATTTGTCCCTAAGATCTTACTTTGAAAGACACCCTCCTACCAAACTCTATGCACTATTGTGATGAAATAGAATTGAACAGAGTAAGCAAGCTCTTGTTATCAATTTGGCAAGAAAAGCAAGAAAATCGCAGTTGAAGTCTACTAATTTTAGATATACATTTTAATATGTTATACGATATGTTTGTATAACCCAATTTCGGTTTGGGTGAATTTAATAGAAAAGGAAAAGAAAAAATGTTTACAATGTTTATGAGAGAAGTGTCTTCTGAGTTCAAGCAAGGAAATGTTTTTTTAATGTTTATTTTTTTTTCTTTTATCCTGCCTTTGGTCTTTTTTGAATATCACTATTAGTACTAAATAAATAAAAAGGCATTAATAATTTTTTGTTTGAAATTTATTTTGATTATTTTTGCTTTCCTTTCATTTTTATAATTGTTAGTTTTTATCATTAGTATTATTTACAGTATTCTTGTCATTTTTAGCATTTTTTCACATGTAGTAGTATTATTATTGTTAATATTCATATTTGTTTATTTCAATAAACAAGCCCTTCATTAATTGCAGCAATAATAAAAATAATAAGTTATTATGATAACACTTTAGATACAAAAATGAAAACTACTGATGATAACAAATAAAGGGAAGGTTAACAATAATAAAAGAGTACAACAATGAGGACATGAATATTATACAATAATTAATGGAATCTTTGGGTAATGGGAAATTAAGAAAGAGTGAGCACACTGTACACATCCTTATTCAATGATTGTACCTTAAATCTGGTAAGCTGAAAAAGTAAAAAATCCTCAGCCATGAGCTTAAAAGAAAAATGTTTTCTCACATCTTAGTTTCTTGAGGCCAAATATAATATTTTGTAGAAAAAAACTAAGGGTCAGTTTTGATTGAAAAGAAATTGGATTGGTCAAGTTTTCACTTTACCATCAGGAAGAGTCAAGGAGTATAAATTCTGATCTACAGGGCATTTCCACTTGGACAGTAGTTACTAAGATAAAAGTGTGCATATATTTATTATTCTAGGCCTAACTGATAAAGTGTCGTGTTGAGTGTGCAATTGTTTCTGAAGGTTTCTGAGGCTCCGTTAAAACTTCAAAATTATGTACAGTACGTGGTTTGCAAAAAACATGTTGCAATAGAATGAAAGGATTTTTATGTGTGTTTTTTTATTTTTGTAAAGCTGGAATAATTAACACACAAATATATCAAGTAAATGTATTATTTTTATCTGCTTTAGGCAGAATTCTCAAAGACTTGCCAGTTCTAACTGCGTCATTATAAAATAATGACAGAACAATCGTTTGAAGAGTGGGGGGAGATTTCTGAAGAGGTGGAGGTAATCATTGGTAAGCTAAGAAAGGCTACAGGCATGGTGAAGCGCAGTTTGTCACAATACAATGAGAATTGTGTGCAGTGATGAAGCGCAGATCGTCACAATACAATGAAAATTGTCATGCAGTGAGGTGGGTTACGGAATATGTCACTGAGAGAGGAGAGAAGTTGCAAGAATGCACGTTGCCACACCCACCACATAATGAATCATCTGTATTGGTACCCAAGAGTAGCCATTCAACGGGTAACACTTCAGCACCACACTGGAACAGTGAAACCGGGAGCCTTCTGATTGCTTGCGCAGATCCCTAGTCTCAGAGCTACCACTCCACCCATTCTGGTATGCTAACAAATGATGCCAATAAAGTAAAACTTACATCATTGTGTGAAGGCAGCCAGCTGTAGAGCGGGGATGAGATACCCCATGAAAACTAACAAAGAGGTGCCAATACCCACCGGTACGCTAAGAGAAGGTGCTGGTACTCTGTGCTGAAACTGGAAGAAGTGAGTACAGCCCTCTTTGGCTTTAGGTAATGACATTCTGACTTACTGCATGTTTACTAACTGCTACTGACAACAACAGAGGAGAGAGACTGGGAGCATGCGCTGATAACATGTTGACACACCCTCGATACGATGAACCATCTGAGTGCAATGAGTGACACCTCAGCACCACACTGGAACAGTGTGAGGTTTTTTATAGCACATATGTGTGTACATTTCCATAATGTGTAATATGGCAAACCTCTCTGGTAGCAACACTGTGCAGAGTAAATATTTAGGACAAATCTTGTCTTTTCTAGATTAATATGGATATTTGCAAAAGGAAACTGATGGAGAGGCTGTGTTCTTATTTTGCCTGTTTTTTTTTCATTTACGGTATGCTTTCTAAAATCTAGGAACAATCATAATAATGACACAAATATTAAAGCATGCCTCTACTGTAATTTGAATGCTAAGTACTCATGCATAATGATTAGTACTTTTGTTTTAGTGCTAGGATCCTGGTCCAGTTTTCATTTTTACAAGTGTTAATGTCATTTAATCTGGCTACTCTTGCCCCTCTGTACTGATATATATTAGAATATGTGTGTGTGAACGTAAATGTGCTCTGCAAGCCTAAGATAAGTGGTCTTGTATGAGTAAGAGTGAGTATGCCACAAGACAGCTGGTTTCTTCTGGCTTCTTCTTGTGATCCCCTACAATGCCTTAATGGAATAGTTTTGATTGTATGAATCTGTCAGTAAATGGAATAATCCGATAATCTCTTAAATTTTATTTGATTAACAGAAATTGCATTCCTAAATGCTAAGTAAACACATACTTTTGTTTCCGTTATTATTAGCAGGGTCCAAAATGTGCTATCCTTTACCAAATCTGGAGGATCAAACAAACAGAGCTCTGAGTCACTAAAAGTCAAGAATCAATATTTTCTTTTATTTGCCCAAAAAGTGCATACTTTCACTTTGAAAATAACTAAAAAGAAACAAAAAACTATGATACCATTGTAACATCACATGGTGATGTATTTATGGAAACCTGTATAGGAAAGGAGTTGACTTGATTATATCATTGTTTCAGTCAGCTTAAAATGCATAGTGATAAAAAGAATATATATATATATATATATATATAAAACAGAAAATAAAAATAATAACACCTGTATGTAATAACAATAACACATGGCAAGATCCTGACAGGATTCATAAAATAGATGGATGACTAGCTGGCCAATTTAGTCACTTAGGTTCAGCTAGAAAAAGTGATGCAGGAATGCATAATGAACAAAGAAATAAACAAACCCACCCTATGTATTAATTCCATGGCTACCAAGAGACATTGGTCATTCATCAGCATTTTTGTGTTTCACTCCTTTTTGTGAACAAGGCCTGTTTGACAGTTTTCTCCAGGTGATTCTCACATAATTAGATTTTCATTCTTTTACTGGCAGAGTTTCAGATAAAATGCTTTGTCAACCATTGATGTGGGTCAGTTTTACAGTCTCAGTGCTTACATTCCACTTGCTTTCAGCCAAATTAATTTTAGTACTGTAAATACCATTCATTCAGACAAGCCACTCTTTTTTTAACTTTGAATTGCAGGCCTCCCAAAGTCAAATATTTCCTTTTATCCTAAATTAAACATTCTGAAAGTGACTTTATTCTAAAAAATTCCTTTCTCCTGGTAAAAAAAATGTGTTCTGCTTTATGTCTATCAACTTTGAGCCTGTTGACATGAGAGCATCAAGTGGATCGGTTGAGGAAATTTTCAGATAAACCATTTTTAACTTTTTTTATTCATGAAGGAAATTATGTTTTATATTTTAAACGAAACACTATATCTGTCATGCTCAAGAAAGAGGTGCTTTAGAAGTGTGTTTCTTTTGTATTGTTTAACTCTTCAGAGTTTATTTAAAAAGATTTAAGACACAAAACCACTTAAAGAAATATTGGGTGGGGTAACCTAGCTGGAAATACCAGGCAGATACACAAAATTTTTAAATGTGCAAAGCCAAGTGTTAATTCAGACAAATAAAGTGAATAGTGTACTGAAAGGTAACAAAAGAATTTGTAAGGGTTACTTTTCCTTAGTGTAGAGCTAGGTTTCAGACTTAAACAAAAGAAACAACATTTTTATTTAATGCTCAGAAAAGGCTACCATTACAACTAATACTACCTCAGGGTGTGTAATGATAAGTGCATCAGGAAGGCATTAATAGTCAAATAACGGTCCATGAAAAATATGTCACAATTGTGTATTAACTGAGTACATGAGGTAAAATAGATAAAATCAAAATGCAGATGTTATACTAAAATTTTAAATAAATGATATATTACTGCTCTTTTCTTTAAAAAAATGTTTGTCCTTGGAAATGTTTAATTATATATACAGTAATACTCTAAGTCAGAACACATTTTTTCGTAAATTGTATTGGATGATTGTGTTATTCACATCTGTAGATCATTTTTAATGTAAAGCATTGTCACTCTGGCCGTCACGGTACTGCAGTGGGTAGCACTGCTGCCTCGCAGTTAGGAGACCCAGGTTTGTTTCCCGAGTCCTCCCTGCGTGGAGTTTGCATGTTCTCCTCGTGTCTGCATGGGTTTCCTCCCACAGTCCAAAGACATGCAGGTTAGGTGCATTGGCGATCCTAAATTGTCCCTAGTGCTTGGTGTGTGTGTGTGCCCTGTTGTGTTGGCTGGGATTGGCTCCAGCAGACCCCTGTGACCATGTAGTTAGGATTTAGTGAGTTGGTCAATGGATGGATAGATGGAACATTCTTACTCTACATTTTTTGGTCACAGATCCAGCATCTTGGTTCTAGACTCAGTTTATTCTGCAAAGGTCTATCAAGAGCAGTGTTTTTAAAATTGAGTGGAGCTACTGCAGAAAAAAAATCTTTTCTGCTATAGATAATACTTACGACCCCACATGAGTTTCTTTGCAAGTTGGTTAAAGTGAAGTCAAAGGATCTGGCTGTTGCAGAAATTAGAATTAAATTGTCATGCTCAATTATTTAAAAAATTCTAAAAAATTTTAGGTATCAGAGTAAAGCTAAATGCTATTTTGAATTACTCATAATTTTTAATATTATTTGTTTCTTCATTTACGTGCAATGCTAGAAGCAAAGCAGACATAACTAACATTCTGAAATTTTTATTAAAGAGAAGTTTGATATTCACATTTCACATTTGTGGAATTCATAAATTGTATGCAGATATTTGTCTTTACTAAATATGCCATAAATATATATTCTTATAACTACTTACATAGTTATGGCATAGCACAAAATGTGTGGACCCCCTCTATAAAAGCCAAGGTGGGGGCCCCACCCTAAACACCCAATTTAACATTACCATATTTTGCGTTTTTACACATTTAACACCTTTTGGATGTTGTTTTTGAACATAAAACACTGCAAATCTTTTAAGGCAAAGCTCATAATTTTTTTTTGACTGCTCAAATTAATTTTGAGAGTGATCCAGATCTGATATGAGTAGAGTGGTGTGCTTCCTCAAAGTATTGTAACACTAAGAACATAGTAAACTTTTGTTTAATAATTGTTTAATGATCGATCAGTTTAAGAAGAGCATCAAGGTGCAGTATTAACTGCATTAGGCAGATACATTAAGTCCACATAAGGGTTTAGAAACAATTT